>NC_141772.1:9896250-10264375 GCF_051362555.1 Lingula anatina | reverse complement strand
ACCACTATTTCATTGAAAAAGTGGTCTGTCATTACATAACTTGAGCGACGATTGTTACAGGTTTAAGTTAAACATGGGCTGCTTAAGCTCAAATCAACATCAACTCTTATAATCGACGGTAGGTTAATGCGTAATCTATAAAAATGACCATGTAAAGGTACATAGGAAATACCCAAAACCTTAATGTTTTGTCAATTTATTCAATTGAAAAGGACAATTCCAATCTGAATTGCTAGAGTGGAGCAACGTCAGGTCTTGCCTCTCAAGGTCGTACGACAGTTGCGTCACATGACGTCATCGAAGGGTCTTCGTCATAATAATTCAGTGGGGTTAAAAAGATTGAGAGCTCCTTTCCTGGGGTTGTCGTCACGGGGATGTCTTCAGCCACAGGGATGTGGTGTATACCTACGGTAACCCAAGCTACCAAGTCCTGGTCGACTATGCTCTCGTTGTCTCCGTGAAAATCAGCAAAGTTTTTGGTGGGATTGTAGGGATCGGCTTGGTTGAATAGACTGGCTGTCGTGTCTTCGCTGTCCTATAATAAATAAACAATTTTACAGTACAATAAGATAATTTTCTTGTCTTAAAAAAACTGAATCAATATACAATAAACCCTTTTCTGTGCTAAACCACATCTCAATAAACAAAACTATGGTATAATACACTGTCGGTTACATTGCCGTATTCCTAAAGTAATGCAACAATACCCCGGTACATGCAGAATAGTATAAATGAGGACAAAAACGTTGACACCCATGAAAGGTCACTGTTACCTTCTGCTTCAATACTGCCACCTGTTGCCGAGCCCAAGAGATTCCGTTTTCAAACGACCATCCATCCGGTAGCATTTTCTTGGAGAATCCGTTGGAATAAATCCGGTATCCACGTGGATAACCCAATGAGTTATTGGCTCCAGCGTTGTACATCACGTAATATATCGGTTCGTCAAAGTTATACTTGATCAGGGCATCTTGCTCGTTTCTGCGTAGATTTCGTTCAAGTCTCTTCTGTATCCAACTGTCGCCTGGGGCTAGAGGGTTGGGGAGGCTCTCCAGTTTCAGATCCCAAGTCTCGAACCGATTTTGTGTACCGCCTATATCAAGATCGACCTTGAAGTTGAACATGTGATGGTGAAGTGGAGCCAGTATACCGTCCTCGGTGTTTATGTTGTACCCGTATGGTGAACTTTCCCCCTTAGGATTGGTGATGCTGAATACGTACCCTGTTGAAGAAACCTTGGTCTCAATGACGCCATTAGGATGAAAGACGTAATCGAGTACATAATCATAATTGAAAAGTGTAATAATCCCTCGAAGAATGAGTACGGTGCCCGGTAGGCTAAATTGGTAATTGAAACTCGAAATATCTGGGCCGGTATAGTCTCTCAAATAGTGTCGACGGACTGGTATACCAGTGTTGTGTTCAAACAGACAGACAGCGGACCTATGGGTGTGGGGACGGCCGCCTGATGGGTTGTAAAAGGTGTTGTCGAAGTACATGGCGTTGTTGGGACAGTCATACCCTTTTAGAAGTGGGAAATGCAGTCGACCGAGCACGAATCCCGAGTCTAGGAAATTTGCTAAAATTCCTGTGGGTTCCCTTCCTGAATAATAGACAGCTATTTCCCCAATACCAATTTCATAGGCGATTCTCTCACCTCGGAATCTCACGTCCATTATCTGTATTCCCGTCAAGGCACGAAAGCGAACGTTGAACTCCCAATCCAGATATTTTACTCGGCGTCCGTCAACAGTGTACCGTTTACCGTCTGGTTCAAACTGTTTCGGGATGCGTTTTCTTCTACGATAATCGCCGCCGTAATGCAAGCGTCTTTTCTCAGGAGAGCCGTACGTCGGTCTAGTTGGTGGAGGTGGGAGCTTGGTTACCTTCAGTTGACCACTGTTGTACGCATCCAGTATTTCGTCGACGTTGCTGTACGATTGATGTTCAAAGTACAATCTGGTTACGCTGTAAGCTGCAGGGTTATTGCCGTTTGTATTCACGACAATCTGCAAAGGAAGTGGCCAAATGTAGTAGCCGTCAATTCCGTATCGGTAAGCCGACGCGTGGACCTGACGATCTCCTGCTCTAAGACCTCGTGCGCTCGTGTCAAAATAAATACACCGATTGGTGCAGTTGTGGTACCAGTAGCCGTAGTATTTCTTTAAAATTGGAAACATCTTTTCTGTGATTGGTTTGAAGATGTATTCATCCATCCCATTGGATTCAAAGCCATCAATTGGTCTCGCGTGGAACGATATTGTACTGCTAACCCGTTCATATCGCGCCACTCTCGGTAACGGAGAAACTAAGAACTCTTCAACGACCGGAGGATTCTTTGCTCCCATGAAGCACGTGACACGTGCACGGCGCGCTGGCATAGGCTGCCCTCTATCGAGGTGATCCAGCACTTCGGATTTTGGTGGGAGCACGGCTTCCATGAGGAATATATAATTATCAGACATGGAGGCTTCAGACACCGGTTTTAGATTCAGCTCTGGTTGCTGTTGCATGAATCGCTGGATTTTTAACATCTCCTCATTGGTCAGGGAGTCGAAAATGGAGGGGGTTGAAAGTTCATATTTCGGAAGAATATTCCAATAGTTTCTGTAATTCCAATAAGACCGCAAATGCGGCACATTCCAGTGGGTGGTGCGTTTCGTCCTTTTACCAACTTCGGTTTCCGCCGAGGACCTACGGGACCTGTGAATAAGTTGCTGCTGGTTTTCCTCCAGTTCCCGCCATTTCTCACCTACTGCAACCAGTGCAATCAGAAGAGTGAGGCTGAGAAAAGAGAGGCCGATGGTGCTCCAGATCCAAAACCTCCCACGGAGATAGCTCTTCGTCCTTTCGTGCATTGCTGCCATGATAGCGAAAAATCATGAAAAAAGGATATTAGAAATAATAACCCATTCAGCTAGGTATCAATATTAATTAATAATACCAAATTACGTTGTACCCTGGAGCATCCCCTTGGCTAACACATGATAATAAGCTTCTACCACTTTCTAATTTGGAATACATGTGTACCTCGCACTTTGAAAGGTACAAACAGTGTTGAAGTCGAAGATATTTGTATAGTTGGGTGGGGGGGCGTCTCAATAGTCCGAAGGTTCATTGGTCCGAAGGTACATTGGTTCGAAAAACAGTAACATTTTCATCTTTTTTTTAATCAAGGGTCCATTGGTCCGAAGGTTCTATAGTGAACATTCGGACCAATGAACCGTCGGACCATTGAACCTTCGGACTATTGCTACGGCCCCATTGGGTGGTAGTTTGCATGTCAACCTCTACCACGATATCTTTATTTGATATAATTTGTAAACGTATAATTTTATTTCATGTACACCATTATACTTCATGTGGGAAAACGCACACCTTAGTAATCACACTTAAACTAAAACTTTTTACCCTTAAAAATTTTGCAGGTCCTAATTCCTCAATTTTTTTCAATGGGCGTAGTTCTTTATCTTAGCATAACATGTTTAGCTTAACATAACTTCTGGGTTCTACTTGCATAATACCACTATTTGTTTCATTAAAAGTTTGAATACATGCATTTTTATGGCGGCGGTGTCAAAAGAGTCTAGGTTTATATCACATGTCAAACAATTAGTGCGTGAGCCGCAGAGTTTACACTGAATCTGCGTAACTGCGTTAGTGTCAACCTCTTCACCCTGAACGTATAATAGACATTATTCGAAAATTAACTCAGACATCACCCGACCCAATTTGAACCGGAGTGATGTGCTTAAAGCGTATCGAAACAATTAAAACAATATTAATATTCAGATACTTAACTCGCCTTCCGTCAAAAGTACACCGTTTACCATCTGGGTCAAACTGCTTTGGGGTGCGTTTTCTTCTACGTATACGGTATATTAAATTTACCGCCGCATTAATTTCGAGCAGCGTTTATCAAGGGAGCCTTCAGTCGGACCGGCCGGTGTGAGTGGGAGTTTGCAGGCCCGTAACCAGGGGGTTTCGGGAGTTTCAAAAGAACCCCCCCCCCCCTTTGCCGGGAAAAGGTCCCATCTGGGTAAATGCTTATCTAGGTACATGAAGATTTTATGGTAAAAGGTCCACTTTTTCAGGAAAAGGACCCCTCTTTTGAAATTGCTGGATACGGACCTGGTATGGTTTCCTTGTTGTACGCATCGTCATTGTTGTACACTTGGTGTTCAATATTGCATGTTTGTAGCAGAAGTGTCCAAAACGTCTAGGTTTATATAACACGCCAAAGTGAAACAAAAAGTACATAACCCCCAGACAGTTTGCCCTAGCAGTTATCTCCGAAACCGTGTTCATGTCAACCATCACCTTTTCACCCTGAACGTTTAATAGACATTATCCACAAATTTATTCAAACATCACCCGACCCAATGTAAACCGGTGCGGTGTGTTCAAAGCGTATTAAAACAATTAAAACAGTTAAAAAGATTAAAATCTGCGAAATACTGCAATTCTTCATTTGCTGTTCCTCCACGGTCGTGCCTGAATCGTCTTCGTTTTTTTTTTTTTTTTTTTTTTTTCAGTCTTGGTCATTATCTTATGGCGATACGAATTACGTACATCTATTCCGAACTCGAATAAAATAAAAGTGATAACACCTATTGATTCCATAGCAAAGTATTATTTATTACATAAAACAAAGAGAACAGTATGCTTTCCACAGTTCGGTCACGAAACATGTGCCACGCCTTGCCTTTTGGAAGGGTAAAATAGCGTTGCGCATGTTAAAATAAATTTAAACTCTGTTTTCAGTAAAACAATTCAATAAAACTATTTTCTGTTGTTTATGGCCTCTTATCTCTATAAAATGCCACAGGCGTCGCCAATGGCCGCATAAAGTCACCATATGTCAAAGATTGTCTGCCCGATAGATATTCTGTAATTCTCTTAATGTAACAGAGCTTTAATATGCCCCATTTACATGTACAATATAATGTTGTTTGGTTAAACGCTCGAGCATGTTGCTGTACGTCCCTTCCTAAATGGTATTTGTCTTCGTTTCTCTTTAGTCATGACCGTCATTTTAAATTGATATGAATTATGTACATATCATTCGAATAAAACAAAAGTAATATCACTTATTGATTTCGTCCATAGCAAAATATTACCTAATAGATGAAATGAAGAGAACGGTGTGCTTGCGACAGTCTCGTCTCGAAATATGTGTGGTACGCTTCGGCATAGGTGCGTTTTTGTAAGGATGAAAAAAAAACGTTACGCATGTTATAGCATAGCAAGTTTACACTCTACGCGTTCTACATGCAAAACCGAAATGTTTTCAGCAATCCAATTTTAAAGAAGTGTTTTTTGTTCCTAATGTTCTTTTTATATCCTTATAAAATCCCAGACGCTTCATCAATGGCCACATTAAGCAGTGCCCTCGTTCGTTTGATATCTGAACCGAGAAGCAGGTTATTTTCAAAATAAAAACAATATTCAATACATTGAACATTTGGGGATTTCATAAGTCCAATTTTAAGCCCAGTAGATATTAATGTTTCCACAAAACCAGTGCTTAAGCTCTTAATTTTTTCTTTTACTGTCATGAGCAATGCACCAGACTCCATCTCCAGCAAGAGAGAGAGAGGGGGGGAGGGAGAGACAGAGAGAGAGGGCGAGGAGGCTGAGGTTTAATAATCAAAACTTAAAACAAAAACCTGGGCTCATATATCAAGATTTTGTCCACGGTATTGGAATGGTGTTCTTCTTGTTCATTGGATTGTTGATTAAGTGTTGAGGTTTTAAAGAAAATCACTTATGGCATAAGGTCTAGATTAAACACGCATTGAGTGCATTTATATACGGTGACGTGCAGCTTCCTAAACGTTTGATCTCAGTGATGATCCGGTGTAACGAAACTGAGGGTACATGTAACAGAAAGTCTGGCCTCCATTTAGTTATGATGGTTAGGGTTAGTCTGACCTAAGTGGATCAAATTCTAGGGCGAGGTTTACCTATGCAAATAAATGGGAAGCGGACTCTATATCGTGGGGGACTCTCTTTCATGTTACACCGGAATCCATAACGCATTGGGAAACATTTATTTATATTCTTTTCTTATTTTATCTCAAGCAAATTACGAAACAGCACATATCTGAAACCCCGATTGTCGACAAACTGAAGCGGCAAATGATGCCAATCTTTATATCTTATTTAGTAAACAAAATTAAGCAAACTTGAAATTAACAACCAATAGCTAGACAGCTAAGGACCTACCTCCTTCCGTGTCTCTTGACCAGAACGTGCGCTATGCTATGTCACCGGTGAAACATCATGGCACTATCTTTATAATGGGTCATTTTATAGCTGTCATTATTTTTAAATGTTTCGAAAAAATATCTAAAGTGACAGTGAAGAGGGGCATTGATACGGTCGTCTCTGGGCACCTTATATTGTTATTTACAAACATTTGATGTATTCGAGTTGTCAGTTGATTGGATATATGCATGTGTATGTGTATTTTAGGTAAAGGTCTTCTACAGTTCATCCCCCTGTCTGTCTGTCGCAATATGTCATTTTATGAATGACACATGATGATGATCATGTGCGGGTCAAACCCACTTCTAGAGGTTAAGGTGCACATATTTGCTGCGTGTCATATGACTTGATTTCATTTGAAATATTTATCATTCTAATACCTATATTTATTTATTTATTTATTTAAATGTTTATTTTTCTTGTAATACACTATAAACTTTGTTTGTGTCTACATTATCAAAACTAACATCAAAGTGTCTTTTCATCAAAGCTAAATTACATGTTGCGCAGGCGTATACACGGATTTCTCACATATTTGTTTGTGAACGCAGCTGTACGGGGTATCATACAAATGCCAGGCCGGTGTGTTGACAAACACGCATTGATCAACGACTACAATGACTTCGTTGAGTCACGGGAATGGGGTGCTTCACGGAAGCTTCATCTTGGGAGATAAAAAGTGGGTTTCAAGGAAAGCGAAAATACCCTTTGGGTCCCTCCAGTAATACATAATGAGTAATTTGTCTCTGCGTAATATATCACAAGCAAAGTCTGTTCATCAAATATTTACTAGCATGATATATTAAATTAAATAAGTATGATTTGCTTGTTATGGATTTCTCATAAGTTTGTGTATGAACGCGGCTGTCCAGAGTATCAGATCGGTGTCCGGTGTGTTTTCTGTGGTCCCCGCCTTTAGGATCCTCTCTTGTCGCAATCAACGCAATCAGCAAAGGGAGGTTTTCAAAACACATTTTATTTGCCAACAAGTAATGAAAATAAGCTTTACAACAAAAATATCTCTCAACATATATGTATGCTATAAACAATCCAAAGATATATAATATAAGGAAGCTTTTTAAATCACATGTCAAACACAACCTTCTATGAAGTATTCCGCAGAATATAGTGACCCCCATATAATCTTATCCTACGAGAATATAGGGTTGTATCCTACAAGGATATTAGCTTTATCCTGGGAGGATACTAGGCTTTATCTTCTGAATCTCTATTTTGCCTTCCTTTCAGGCCATTTACCACGTTAGGCAGTACCAAGCTTAAACGCCTTAACATAATACTGATAGTTATAAATTTATCATATCATGTTCATAAGCTGTTCAGATGAAGCATGGCCATTTTGCCGATGACGTCATATCGGCGTTTTTTGGGGTGGAGGTCTTTTTTTCGGTTTCATGATTTTTTCTATTGCCTGGCATCGTATCAGAAAAAAATCTTAATGCTAAAAGGGCTTTGCGTGAGTCTATTTACGAAGGAACAGACGGTTGATTTGAGCTGGTAAAAAGTGATGCGCAATAACACATAATACAAAAGTTCTTAGAAACCCATAATACATTCACCACGAGTTTGAAATTGTCTTGTCATCTCGTCTGCAGAACAAGCGGGGGATTCTTCTTGGAAGACAAAGGCAAAATGATGAAACATCTGTACAGTCATCACTTTTGAGTAGAAGTCTGCTATCTGTCACGGGTCAAAGCGAATTTGTCTGCACCGGTTACAAAGGAAGCATTGGATTCCCCACCCCCACCCTTCTGTTTTTTTTTTTTCTATTAATGCAAATGACCACTGCGCACCCCCCCCCCCCCCCCCCCACACACACACACACACACCTTACCCACTTCTGATATCTAGCATTGGCCAGTGGAACTAGTTACTATTACATGTACATCACCAACTGGAAGTCCGCTTTTTAAATGCTGTTATAACAAGGAATGTAAGAATGTTAAAACCATGCCTAAGCATGGAAATGCATGTACCCGGTACATTTGTTCCTCAACGGGAACATGTAGAGTTATCTGAACGCATTTTCATACAAACGGCAACGATTTTCGTATGCCGTCATAGAATAAACTTATATCACAAAAAAGACAATCATACCTATCAAGTGAAAAATACTAATATGAAAAATATTACCAGTTTGACCTTAAAAGGATGACAACTCTTCCTTTATGGCCGAAAAAGTTCCACAAAAGGATTTTCCCGTGGTAAACGACATTTTTTTTTTGTAATAATCACTTATGAGATAATTACGGATGGTAGCCATTTCAGGCCCACGTGCTCGGGTGGCAAGGTCAGATTTCAGAATAATTGCGCTGGCCGTCATTTTGGAGGTAAAATTGAATTTATGATATTTCTACGAATTGTTAAAAATGTTTATTGGGAAATGTTGAATCTCATATGTAGAGTTGTTATCACCTTAAGATAGAAATATAATAAGACATCTTGCAGCTTTGCTGTTCTTTTGTGGGACCTTTCACTTGCTCGGCTTCATTTCTATGTTAAAGAGACATTTCAACACAACTGGCAAATCGTCGAGGGGCATTTCACGCAGTTCTGCAGACACTGCCGTGAGAAGGCAGCGAACCTTGATGATATTTGAAGCCCTCTCGGGATCCAGCGTTCCTCCAGAAGAGGACGCGATGTCACGAACGAGATTCTCGTACTTGTCCCGGTGGTGTGACACAAGGCATTGGTGTTGACAGTTGAGCCTGTCTGGAAATATTAAAGAAACACTTTACAGTAATTAGGTTTGCCTTGTTTGCCTGTACCTGTAGTATGAGGGTTCGTATAGGTCACATTGAGAGGAAATCAACTGGAGGATTTGGTGGACGGGACAACAAGAAAAATAAATGGCAAAATGGGACCGACACACCACGGTGTCTGGGGTAACTTTAAAAATATCATTTTAGGAAAAACACGAATATCGTACAATATTGCACTTTACAATTCAGTTGACATTCCAGTATTCACTCCAGACAAGAATCATGAAAAAATTGTTTAGAACGGATAATGAATTATTATAACATAAAGTATAAGCCATCGATAACTACCTGGTTGAAGGAAGGACAATGCCTTCAGGCAGGCAAACTCTTCCATGGTAAGTCTCAGCTGCAGTATCTTACTGCACACCTGGTAAAAGGCGGCCGTTAGGCTTTTACTTTGAGCTTGTAAAGATTCTTTAGACGGCTGGTACCTGGTCATAGCCTGGCGCAGGTGAGACGCCAGCCCGTTCCTCCTCATCATCAGCGAGCTCAGTATCGTCACCTCAAAGAAACTATCCGTGGTTAAAGACGCAATGTCACTCAGCGGGATAGAGCCATAGATGGGGAGATTCTTCACCCAACCGCTCTGTCGCTTACAAAGTTCTATGGCAAGGTCGTTAATGAGAGATAACATGTCGCCATCAGACAATTGTCCATCACAGTTTGGGAACACGGTGAGCAAGGGGTTCTGGTCAAGCTCCAGGAGACGCGGGAGAGCCAGTCGCCACAGACGGAGATTGTGGTTGTCCAGGATGTCTTGAGGGCACTGGCAAATTGGGCGTGCATCACTGGCCGACTGAAAGGTTAAAAAAGGAACGCTAATTGAGTTATTATTTCAAAGGGTTATTCATATTTAAGTCCGACAGGTGATCATGCACCTATATGTGTCTTGGAATTATATGCCGCTTTAAAAACGATCGTTATTTTTTATTTCAATTTGATTAATGCCCCTGAAAGTATTACTACGGGAGAAGAAATGGGTAAATGATAACTCTGTGTGTTTACTTCATGTCTTAAGAGGTAAACTGGTGCACGCTTAGTAGCATGTCACCTAGAAAAGAATCTACGAGAGAGAGAGAGAGAGAGAGAGAGAGGCTTACTTTGCACTCAATACTTTCCGCGCCATCAGAAAGATGGCTAGGACTGAGACTTTGTGCAGATTCCGTATCACTATCAGAGTAATATCCACTAAGTATCCGCTCCATTTTCTGTTGTGAATACTAAAAATACAAAGAAAGCATTATAGAAGAATATGTCAGATACTACTCACCCACTCCCAAAACTGGATTGTTCATTTTGTGTTCCCGAAAAATAAAAGCATAAGATTTATGAAAGCTACCGACATAACTGAAACTTAAATATTACACATAATTCTCAAATATATTATTGGTAATGTGACTATTTTTTTACGATTAATAACTCAACCAAACTCCAATAAATTAAACTTTTATATATACAGGGGGATTGGGGGGGGGGGGGGTACAATTTAGACTACTGGCGCCTCCTATGCATGAGAAGTTTGTCCACTGCTGTGTCACCAGTACCTTATATTGTCCAACATGGCGTGATCTACCACCGGGCATGCGATCCTCTCTTATAGCTGAAACAATACAAATCAACAGCATTTCACTAACTCGTGCAGCACAAAAGAGAAAAAATAACTAAATACCCATGGCGGCATACCCCTTAAGTTGTAGCGACAAAACCTGTTCTGAATGTACTAGAAATGGTATTTTTGTAAACTTTTTGATCGAGTTACTCTTCCGCTATCCCCCTACCAACCACACACAATAAAATAAAATATAAGAAAATAAAATAAAATAATTTGCATGTGTAGCTCACCTCCTTTGTTCATTCCAATCTTAAGACACTGGGACAGCCGGCAGTACTGACAGCGGTTTCTAGACCTTTTGTTCATAACACACCGACCGTGGTTTTTACATTTATAGGTGGATCTATTCAGCACTGAACGCATGAAAAAACCTGACGGTCAAAAAAAGGGAAAAGAACACTTTTAGATGCATCAGGACAATGCAGAGTCCTTGACTCTTAAAGCACGATACCTGGCAGAAATATTGTGAGATTTGATCAGGCATAAAAACGAGGTTTTCATGTTTACGAGGTTTCTCTTCTATTTTCATTATAAATCTTCTTCGAGGTTCCATAATTCTGTAATTATTTAGACCAATTCGCAATTGCCACTTTAATAAAACCCTACCAGTGTCATCGTGATTCTTTTCAATTTATATCCCTCCAAACCAATACGCCATTATCATATGATAGGTCTTCAACCAGTAAATGCCGTCACGCGATGTAAAAAATTTCTTGTGACCGGAAGACTTTACCTTTGCACCCCTCACACGACACCACGCCGTAATGCAGCCCCGTCGCCTTGTCTCCACATATGAGGCACTGACGGGAGGGGACCGGGGGCAACTCAGGCGAACACGTGCCCGTGGGCGTTGTCGAAGTTGAACTCTCACTAGTAGAAGCATCTAAAAAGAAAATTCCACAAGTTATAGTAAATGATCTTTAAGGACTGGTCTTCAAAATATAAGATTCTTTTGATCTCGTATTAATTTATGTTATTTTTCTTTTATCTCCATTCAATTACCTTACAGATCAACATGTTCAAATTCACTCTAAAGGGTTTTTGTTTTGTTAGGTGCAACAGTCACGAGAAAATTGTGTCCAATCTTACCGCTGATTAAAAGTAACTTTAAATATACAAACCATTAAAGATTTAAACGCGAACCCGCTGAACACACAACCGCTATGAATGTATATACGATGCTATTGTATACGCCTCTATATAACATTATTCTGTCCTGATTGACCTGACTGATCTTCCCAGAAACGAGGCTTATTTGCATATCTAGGTTACAAATGCGGTTAACGACCACAACTTAAAAAAAAAACCTGCGGCGAGGGATCTTCACCTTGGTATTTATGAGCGTAAAAGAAGCGATACTAATAAACTTGAACGCTAAATGCACACATCTAGGGTATGTCTGATAGTAGCGATGTTTTTGCAGATATCCAAACGGCAAGCTCCCTCACTGTGCGGCCAACGACCTGCCGGGGACACAATGAGGTCAACGCACATGAGTGCTCATATGGCGGCTATTGATTTCAATGCCGACTTTCTAGATGTCAGTGACCTGCGGTGAATGACTTACTATGTCATGTTACCGGTACTCGAGCTCTCATATACGCAAGTTAGTTCAACATTTAGTAAATAGTGAAACATAAAGTGCTCGGTAAATGCATTTGAGTACATAAAAGTCAGCTATTGTTGATTTAATAAAAGAGCTCTGGTTGCGTAAATTCTTTTTTTTTTTTTTTTTGACACTTGAGATAATCATTTTTTTCACAATTGTAATAATCTGAAAAGAAGGAATGCCTGAAAGGGTAGAAAAACCGGTAGCATGCAATGGAGTTTGAAGGATCCCACTTTGATAAACTTAAAAAAAAAAGACCACTTACGTAAAAGGTCACTGTTCTGTGACAGCCACACACACAAAAAAAATCACAAGCGGAATCCTTGCAGTTATTTTTACCTACAGTGGGAGGAGCAAGCATAATGTCAGATTTAACGCACGAGCTTGGCCTTTACCACTTGCAGTGAGTGATATAAGAGCGGTCGTTGCTCCCGGGATATTACAATGCCCGACACTGTATAGTATACGATACACGCACAAACCGCATGCAATTTCACCTACGGGTGTTTAGCCCGCCGTTTGTTAGGTGAAAGACCCATGATGGTGCTGAAAGATTCTAATAATACCATTAAAGCCATTGCCGTCTGTAGAAAATAGCGTGCGGGCAAAAGAGATAATCACCAGGTGAAAACTCCGTCGGTCGCTTACCTAAGGAACTCAACCTGGTAGTACAAGCAAAAATTGCTAAAAAAAAAAAAAACAAAATACGAAAAAATTTGATTATTTCCCCGGGGAAATCTATTGTTGGGTAAATCCCAAGGAGTAGCCCTTTAAACAATCATGTATATCCAACAACTTTGTTATGTGACAATGCCTTGTGGTTTACCGGTTTACCTCGTCGTTTACTGGATGAAAGAAACGAGAAAGTGTAAGGAGCGCGTACTGCAGCACAAATAAAAAAGAAATTTGAGAAGAGAGGTGAAAAAATTGTGTTTTTAAAATCCTACGCACTGTCAAAGGGCGATGTTCGTTTACAGAGAAACCAATGAGCTACATATATGTACACCAGCAGATCATTCAAATGATTTTAATAAAAAAACGGTTATTTTGATCTGCGGCCTTAGTTATTAAAAGTAGCGAAATCATAAATCATGATGAACACAGCGTGAACGCCAGGTCTATAGACAACAATGTAAAGTCTCGGGTTCTTTTTCAGACAAAGTGGACCTCTTTCCCCTTTTTCTGTATTCTACTCAATGCCAGAAGGAGTTGTTTTAATCTGTTAAACTGACTGCATTCAGCGAGAGTCCCTACGAAGCTGGATCGATCTTGGTTGACCGATAGTGTCTTTGGAAATGAGCCCTATAAAAAGGGGCTGCAGCGGCGCCTTCCTCAAGTTTACGGCTAATGACTGTTTTGCACCTGCGTAGGAAGTGGCGTTGCCCTAGTTCTTAAAAGTAGGTCGATCGTTAGTTCACGCGTTCCTTGTCAAGGTGACCTGAAGTTGTCTGGCCGCGGTCAACGACCGGTAGAACAACCAATGAACTACAGTCCACTTTCCCCGAGCTCTGGTATGCTTACAGTCTTCTTATGAATTTTTCATGTCATACATACATAGTAGGCCTACAGGTGTATTACCGCACATATACTAGTATTTACTTCTTATAAGTCGCTGCGGGAAAAGATATTTAATGTCGCAAAGCCTATTATAAAAGATAACAAAACAGCTATATATATATATAAGCTGCTCCATAATTTCCATCATATCGATACACATGTAATTGTACATGCCCCCCCCCTCCCCCCCCTCCCCCCCCCCCCCCCCCCCCCCCCCCCCCCGGACGTGCTCACAATCCGCAAGAGAACTGCCATGTGGCTTGAATGAATTTGGGAGCCTGCATTCTTCTTACTAACCTGACCGTCGTCTTTTCGCTGGTCTCTTTGTGCTGACCATACCGGCGTCTATTTCCTTCCCCTCACTGGACCGCCTTGTAGGCCTACTGGCCGTGTCACAAATACTAGGAGCTCCACGGCCACAGCGATTGTTTGTATCAGGGCCCATTGTACCGGGCTCTTGTTCTGGCTCTATATGTCAGTATGATCGCAACCGTCCCCGCTGGATCCTCTACGTATTGTCCTTCTGGTCCCAGGTCCTACCAAGAAGGTGTAAAATTACCTCTGCTTCATTGGATTTAATTAACTCTGTGCAACTGAATTAAGTTCGTGTTTTTGCCGTGTTACCGTCTAGTATTCAGCTCGTAGCATTCCGTGCACCACTTGTGATCTTACCAGTAATACATTGAGATTATATTTACTGGTAGATATTCTTGTTTATAAAGGACTACTATAAAAAGTGAACATTTTCAACTGTCGGAAATGTTCTCCCTGTGAGTTGTACTTCGTGTCTGTTTCATCATTTTGCATTGTACTACCAGATACCTTTAAAACAAGCTACCTTTAAAACGCCTTCCTCTACGGCTGCACTGTATATAGCCCTAGTGACAGACAGACAGACAATATCAAACTTCTCCGTTTTGATTACCCTATTATGTACAGGGTACATGTATAGGAAATAAAGACAAGTAAAATCCTCGCTCCCGTTGCTCGCATTGAGAGGTTGACTGTGAAAAGTATTTCTTCTTTAACTGCTGGCGAGGAGATGACTTGGTTAAAAAAAAAATATTGTTAAAATAGGTGACGCTATATTTATAACGAGTCAATGAACTTGTACTTGCACCAGGTTAGAGACGAGGGTGAATGTCCTCGAGCTCGCGTAGAAATACCTGTACATACCACCTTATATTACTCAGAAGTCAGTCATATAAATGTCATTTATCAAAACTATATTTCATGGCTTTAATTGAATTAACATAATTTTTTGCTTGGATTTATTGTTGGTTGTGCTCAGCCTACACGAATATAAAAATAAAACGTTTGATTAGAACTATTTCTCTTAACGGAGGGTTATACGCGTGATGTGTACTTGACCTAACGAGGGCAAGACGTCACACAAGCATTTACTCCGTACAGTGACCCTCATTGTATCTATGGGCCTAAACTAATGCAGTAAAAGTGCGGTAATTACATGATTTATTTAAGTGTCTAATATTCCACTGTGGAGGTATAATGCTCCATAAATTGTGCCATCGAAAACGGCACCTGTGCTGTGCTGTATGCGTACTTAAAAAAGTACCTCAGTGCGCGCTAGGTCATGTTGACCCAGGACGATTTGCAAGCAATGTGCGTACACTGCCTTTGTTAATAATACACCGTTTCACACGTTGATTTCAAACAGAAGATCTTAGATGTATTTTTTTTCATTTGCGTGTTTCTATCTCATCTGCTGGTGACATAATACTTTTTTTATAGTAGACTACCAGCAATTCAGTTACAAACACATTCATATAGTTATATTTCATTTTTTAAGCAGAGACCATTGCACTCGATTGAAATAATCCCTAATAGATATGAAATTGACATTATTTTCAGTCTTTTTTGGGACTTGCGTTCTATCACTAACCTGACCGTCGCCTTTTCGCTGGTCTCACTGTGCTGACCATACCGTCGTCTGTGTCTTTCCTCTCAATGGACCGACTTGTACTGGCCGTGTCACAACCGTTAGGTGCTCCACGACCACAGCGATTGTTTGTGTCAGGGCCCATTGTACCGGCTTCTTGTTCTGGATTTATGTCTGTATGATCGCGACCGCCGGCAGAACTGCCGGGGCCTGTCCCCGCCGGGTCCACTACTGCCCTTCTGGTCTCAGATCCTACCAAGAAGGTGTATAATTTCCTCTGCTTCATTGAATTTAATAAACTCCGTGCAACTGATTCAAGTCGGTGTTTGTGCCCTGCTACAGTCTTGTATTCGGATAGTAATATTCCGTGCACCTCCTGTGATCTCACCAGTATAACTGGGAGGTTATTATTTATATACTGTGTACTTGTTTATATAGGCCTACTTTAAAAAGTGGACAACATTAACTGTCGGAAACGTGCTCCCTGTGCGTTGTTCGTGACCCGTTTCATCAATTTGATACTTTTATCATTTAGCATAGTACTACCAAATATCTCAAAACAAGCTATCTTTGAAACGTTTTCCTTTATACATGCACTGTACGCACAGTGTATACATAGTCCTCGTGATAGACAACAACAAACTTCTCTGTTTTAGAAAAACTCTTATGTACCTTGTACATTTACATGTACCGCTATAGGTAACAAAGGCAAATAAAATCCTAGTGTTTCCTGTTGCTCTTGATGAGAAATTGGCTATGAAAAGTATATCTGCTTTAACTGCTGGCTACGAGATGACTAGGTTAAAAAAGAATATTGTTAAAATAGGTGACGCTATATTTATATTAAGTCAATGAACTCCTACTGCACCAGGTTAAAGACGGGTGAATGTCCTCGAGCTCGCGTAGAAATACCTGTACAAAGCAACATATATACCTCAAAAGTCAGTCATTTTGAACATGTAATTTATCAAAACTATTTCATGGCTTTAATTGAATGAAAATATTTTTATTGCTTGGATTGGTTTTATTTGGCGTAGGCGAATATAAGAAAATGTCTAGTCTGATTCGATCTATTTGTATTAGCGGAAAAATATGTGCGTGATGTGTACTTGACCTGACGAGGGCAAGACGTCACACAGGCATTACAGTACAAGCAATCCGTACAATGACCCTCAACGTATTTGTGGGTCTAAAATAATGCAACAAAATGTGTGGTAGTTTCCTGGTTAATACGTATTAATATTCAGGAGGAATAACGCTCCATAAAGTGTGCGATCGAAAACGAAACGTGTGCAATCCTGTATCCGCCCTTAAAAAATGCGTGCCATAGTGCGAGTTGTAGGCCCTACTAGTAGGTCATGTTGACCCCGGTCGATTTCCAAGCAATTTACTTCCATTGCAGAGTATCTTGTGTGTAACCATTTTTATTTTCACCCTTCGTGTTTCTAACTCATTCGCCAGTTAAATAATCTCATGCATTCGCGGTCGTTCTGTAGACCTACACTGCATGATTAATGGTAGAGGTTCATGCACCAGTACTTTTCTCGCTGTTTTATTATCGTGAGGTTGACTTTCTCTAGAAAATATAAAGTGGAACAGATTTAGGTCATTTAATCTCGTATTCATTCACATACTACATATTATACACCTATCACTGGTGCATGTATTTCATGTGTTTTCAGTGAAAAAAACCAAGCTGTGTCACTGGGTACAATGTGCCCTGATTAACACCGCCCCGTAGCCAGCAATTTCAAAAGGGGGGTTCTTTTTCACAAAAAGTGGACCTTTTCCCATAAAAACTTCATGTACCTAGATCAAATTTTACCCAGAGTGGACCTCTTCCCAGCAAAAGGGGCGATTTTTTCGAACCCCCCCCCCCCCCCCCCCCCCCCCCCCCCCCCCCCCCCCCCCCCCCCGGCTACGGGCCTGTTAACATGTCGATGTCAGTATTGTACAGTGTACCTACATGTACAATGTGCTAGTATATATAGGTAACCAGCCGCTTGCTGGGCGGGGTACGTGACACTGCGGCAGGAGTTCCACATTCTCCATTAATTCAGTGTTGGTTTTAAGGAGATTATTGTTAAGTTTACTTTTGTCAGTTGTTGATTTATTTCATGAATTTGAGACTTTTTCATATGGTAAACGGATCCTTCAGACTATTGAACCTTCGGACTATAGACCTTTTTCATCTTTTGCGGAAATACGAAGTGCGCATGATAGGAACCGCGCGCCACAGGGGTCATAGTGGTCCTCTGCTGTTTCCAGCATGGCAATGCTAGGTGTAGATGATGTACAAGGTGCGCATATAAAAAGGTCGTATGAAGCGTGCATTGCTTTCTGTCAAACTAAAAAGGTGGCTGAAGCACAGAAATGCGTAAACTGTAGGCAAGAAACAGCTATTTGGACGGAGAATCAAGCAATTAAATATTTGCTTTCTTAGTTTAAATACGATGCGGTTTACAACTAGACTTCACCTAAGCGTCCGAGCCTTGGCTGTACTTTCAATAGTGATGACGAACTAAAGCTTCGGAGTTCTTTTAAATGTTTCCGATAATAAAGATATGCGAAAGAGACTCGTTATTTTTTATATATAAAATCAAAAAAGCCAGTAGACTCGTACACAGCTTTCAAGAGTGTGGACAGGTGCGCAGGCCTACGTCTTCACAATTTTGTACATGTATATATGCAAGCTGTGGCGATATCACCTCATATACCGGCAGTGTCAATTCATTACGATTTTTATGTCTTGTTTGAAGGATATCTTAAGAGATTTTTAAAGAGATAAAATGATAAGATTTTCTGCATTGTTTGACTCGTAGCTACTGTGTATACAGGTAAAACTGACACGCAGATCGTTCGTCGGTGAACTGATTAAATCGTTTGGTACCTGATAAGGCATCAGGTGTTACTTGTTCAATTGTTCGGTAAGGCGGGCGGCCACAACTACGACCTTTCCTCTGTAATTAAATCTTTTTAAGTGTTAAATAGGTGAGACAGGAATTCTCGACTCTTTCCCAGACGATAATTAAAGTTTACCGTGTCTTACTCTAGTAGGGCTATATGTACAAAATTTACGACAGGTAAAAAATGTCAGCCTTTCGGTCTGACAAGTATGAAAATTTTGTCAAACTGAAACAAAAACAAAATTGTAGCAAGAGGCCAAATTATTTGATTTTTAAATATTTTCATGCATATTTTCATCGTTTTCAATCACAGACAATTAAAACATTCAAATAAAGTGTTTCCCACACATTTCATACTTTTCAACTATCTAAGACAGTTAAATATACGTAGGCCTACTTTAATACTAAGCATATTTGTGTTACTTTACAAGTACGTTGTTGGATTATTGTACCACCAGCGTAGGCGCTGGCGGTACACATGGTTTTAGTCCCGACCCGTATGTTCCGCCGGCTCCTGCGGCTCCTGCGGCTCCTGCGGCTCCGCCGCCAAGTCACCGTTACCGCTTCTCCTCCTAGACGGTAAGGGCCTCCATACCCATCTCTTGGATTTAGGTCACCTATAATCTCAACTCGTTCCACGTAAAATTTGGGCTTTGTCGGTATTGGGGTCTAGGTGTGGCACTCATTGCAATGCACCCTTGTCCAAAAATGGCAAAATTAAATGCTAATTATCTCCCCTACAGAAGGAATTATGGGAAAAATTTCTACAGACAGCTTTCCAAAAGTCATAGGTGTAGATTTCAAATATGCCCTTGGATTTGACCTTTGACCTTTATTTTAAGGTCAAACGGGCAAAAATTTTCAAAAAAACAAAATTTTTGCCGAAAAAAAAATTATTTGCGGTCTTATTCAGACACCACACAGACTTAACTAATAATATTAATGGAAAGTGTTACCCTTCAGGTCATCTTTCATCTCCGTGAATTTGGGGTCAATCGGTGCATTTTCACGGGAGTAGCGGCCATAAGATATCGAAACTGAAAACTGTCTCTAATTCGGGAACCGTTAATGCTAGACACCCATTCTTTTTTGCATTTTGTAGAGCATGTAAAGCCCAACACTGGAAGTGGTCTCCGTTTTTTTGTATTCCATACGGTTTTCGAGTTACGCTGTATCAAAAAGTACATATTGGTGGTGAAAGCAAAATGTGCAGTACGGTAATGGATAATAAATTTTGAACTCCGGAAAAATAAAACATAAGGCTTGGCAAAGCAGACAACTTGTGGTCAAAAATGACATCATTTCATCAAATTTGAACATCTGGAACTTCAGAGCACCTCCCATTTCAAGAATTTTGACCAAAATGACCTTTTCTTTATTTTAATTAATTTTTTTTGTAGGAAATTTATGGCACATTATGGTAACTCCAAAATTATAACATTTAGTCCCTTATATCTCCAAAACTGGCAGAGATAGGTCCATAGTTACTATTGAACTTGAATAGGAAGTCATACACTGGCAATCTAAATGTGACCTTAAAATTGACCTTTGACCTACTTTTCACCATGAACTGAACTTTGCAAATTTTGCTTCCTTTTTATCTCCAAAACTGGCAGAGATAGGTCCATAGTTTCTATTGAACTTGAATAGGAAGTCATATACTGGCAATCTAAATGTGACCTTAAAATTGACCTTTGACCTACTTTTCACCATGAACTGAACTTTGCAAATTTTGCTTCCCTTTTATCTACAAAACTGGCAGAGATAGGTCCATAGTTACTATTGAAGTTGAATAGGAAGTCATATACTGGCAATCTAAATGTGACCTTAAAATTGACCTTTGACCTACTTTTCACCATGAACTGAACTTTGCAAATTTTGCTTCCCTTTTATCTCCAAAACTGGCAGAGATAGGTCCATAGTTACTATTGAACTTGAATAGGAAGTCATATACTTGCAATCTAAATGTGACCTTAAAATTGACCTTTGACCTACTTTTCACCATGAACTGAACTTTGCAAATTTTGCTTCCTTTTATCTCCAAAACTGGCAGAGATAGGTCCATAGTTTCTATTGAACTTGAATAGGAAGTCATATACTGGCAATCTAAATGTGACCTTAAAATTGACCTTTGACCTACTTTTCACCATGAACTGAACTTTGCAAATTTTGCTTCCCTTTTATCTCCAAAACTGGCAGAGATAGGTCCATAGCTACTATTGAAGTTGAATAGGAAGTCATATACTGGCAATCTAAATGTGACCTTAAAATTGACCTTTGACCTACTTTTCACCATGAACTGAACTTTGCATAGTTTGCTTCCCCTTTATCTCCAAAACTGGCAGAGATAGGTCCATAGTTACTATTGAACGTGAATAGGAAGTCATATACTGGCAATCTAAGTGTGACCTTGAAATTGACCTTTGACCTACTTATTATCATGAACTGAACTCTGCTAATTTCTTTCTCTTTTAACTCCAAACCTGGCAGAGATAGGCCCATAGTTACTATTGAAGTTGAATAGGAAGTCATATACTGGCAATTTACTGTGACCTTGGAATTGACCTTTGACCTACCTTGCGATGAACTTAACTTTGATTGTACCATTTTTAGTAATATATATATTTTTTGCATATTTTGAAAATTCTTGTTGATTGCATTTTTACAGCTTGTCAAGCACAAGACTGGTGGCTGTGTTCCTTATTTTGTATATGTGGGGGTCTATATGAATGCGCTTGCTCCAGCTGGTGGTACAATATTCGGAGGCGGTATCGCCTCTCTGATCCTCTAGTGTTTATTATCCATTTACTTTACCATACATGTATTATGTACGTGTAGCTTACAGAAAGGCTTTTCTGCATTTTTTGTATTTTCCAATTCTCTTGTCATTGAGTTCAGAAATAAATAACTTTTTATTTCGCCGATAACGCGTTCAACAAGAGCCGATGTACTTTCTTCTTCGTATGTCTCTGTTGATCTTGATAATATGAGCCCCGTTTGTACAAATCAGTAATACGTATACGGGACTGAATACATAATAATAAAAATTTTATTAACGTCTCACGTTAAAAAAAATAGAACCCACCCTGCTAAGGGTTATTAGAGACTAACACCTGTGATGGGCCTACAATATTTAAAATGATCACTTATCAATAAAACACACACAAAAAGGATATTACATACAAAACTTTTCAAACCTTCTCTTTGTTGTTACACAAAAAGGCGTGAAAGTTCTTGAATTTTTTGTAAGTAGAATCCCCGTGTAAAACTTCACAGCTTTTACTTTCTTTTTCCATAATCTCATGCTTGAAGTCTTTTCTTAATTTTTAGGCCCCGGCCTATTCTTCATTTTTTTCTTCAAATCTTTATAATGTTTTTTTTCTCGCATTTTTTACCCCCGAGTTCTATTTGCCGATAGTTCGTTATATCCGTTGTTTAACTAAGCATTTCTGTTTTTTATTAAAGCACCGTTGATCTCCTAATATTATAGTTTTTCTTCCCGCCTTCGAAATGTTCAGCGCAAACGCGGTGCCCTGCTTTTGATCCAAACCTGCCATATTTTCCTTTCTTTCTAACATATTTTTCATTCTAACGGGTTTGTGGGGAACTTATTAAACCTCATGTGTGGATCTCGCTTACTGTTATTGAAGTAGCGGGACAAAAAGCACATAAACCCAGCCATGGTTTTTAGCACCGCTGTAAGCGTTTCGACGTAGCAGGGCTCCCCTACCCACAATGCAATTTCAGTTTCCGGAAAAGATGAAAAAGGCTAATTGCTACTGCCCCGTAGAGGCCTACCTTACTGCACAGTTTTGTTCTGTGCGGGGGGGGGGGGGGGGGGGGGGGGGGGGGGGGGGGTTAAGTATACTGGTATTTGTGCCTTATAAAACCCTAAGAGACCCTGTTGAAGTACCTGCATGCAGTAAAACAGTAGGTCGTAGCCTCTATGCAGCTTTTTAAAACCGAGTTTTTGCTCGCTATTAATCACGTTAAACACCAAACAGGGCATCAGAACAGATTAAACTGCAATTAACAACGCCTGTGCGTCAAGTTCACGGTTAACTATTACCCGCTTGGCTCGTACGAAGCTGTGCCCTACTTCTCTAAGTAGGTCGTGAGTTCACGCTAGCTCCCTTGTCAAGGTGAACCAAACATGTCAACGACCGATATAACAGAGCGGTTTGATAGAATAGAACAGTCAGTCTAGCTTTTCAAGCAACTTGCTTACCTTTTCTTTTCTTTATTATCACTGCATATGGGAAATTTAATTCCCCTCTGTCGCTGTGAATAAAATACTTAATGGCACAAAACCTTGCATTTTGAATATAAACATATGTGTAGAGCCTACATGTCTAGAACTTACATGCATGTACATGTACATGTAAATTCAATTGCTGCTGTCATTCCCTGCGACTATGTTTATAAGACAAAAAAAAAAAAAAAAAAAAAAAAAATTAGGGACCATTCCCAGACTTTCCCAGACCCTATCATATGATCGACTGGGTTCCCCTACCTAGATCGATCTAACAGGATCGATCCATCTCCGAGGGGTTTCTCGCTAAATTGCTTTCCATTTAAGCGGCTTAGATGTATGGCACGCCCACTGCAGCTGCTTAACGATACTGTACTTAATTACCCCCTAGCAGCTTCAGTAGGCGTGACAGAATTTTTTTTTTGAGAAAAAAAATTACCTCTGAAGGCAAAAGAGTTTTAGTGTTAGAAAATAAAGAATCTTGTGGAACGCTATTTCCTAAAACAATTTGTATTACACTTCTTTTAAAAGAAAGTGCAATCTTTTAAAAAATTTAAGCTATTTTTTTTTCACTGTATGATTTTCTTGAATTCACTTAACAAATAATGTTCATTTGAAATTATCAAGTAATTTTATTTACGTTCCAGCTTTTAGCGTCGGCTTTGATATGACGTCATAAGCAGACGACTCTGCGCGCAAACGGAATCCACTGTCTTTTATTCATGTTGCGATTTTGCAAGAATATCGAATAGAAACGAGAATCTGAATAATTTTAGGTAATTTTGGTAGCGACATGATCGCAAAAGGAACAGGATGATCAAGCTAATACGATCAGCTGGTCATTTTGGTGGAAATATTTCACACCATTTACTATTGTTTCTACTTGTTTTGGCCATTGCTCGAGGCGGTAAGTTTTCAGTTTATTTCGAATGTTTTGGAAATTCAATCTATCAACAGCATTTGGGTTTGTAGATACATTAAACTCAGTGTTATTTGTTTTTAAAGTTTGATTTTGATGTGACTTATTGCAGGAATTTTCAAAAATTTTGACCTATTAGATTTTAACATCGATTGTTTACCGTTGTCAAGGACGTGACTGCAATATACATATATATATATATATATATATATATATATATATATATATATATATATATATATATATATATCAGGACCGAGAAAATGCTGATAAAATTAAAGTAAAAGCATAATAAGATGATTGATTCATTGATTTATTTGGGTTTCAATCTGATCTCAGGCTTTGGCCTTCCATTGCCTCGTGCCAATTATGAAGCCAGCGGTATGGGCCAAGCTAGAAAGAATCCCAGCTCAGGCCCAATTTATAACATTTATGTGGAAAATGATATATTGCCACATGCTCAAGTAACAGGTGAGGCTCTGAGGAATAAACAATCACCAGTGATTGTTAGGTGAAACAAATATCGTAGCTCGTAGTTTTTAGTTTTTTTAAACCACTGTTAAAGTGTTTTGCTTTCTCTTGCATGTTTTCTTTTCCATTTCCTTCCCTAATAACAATTATATCCTTTATTTTCTGTCTCTATCTTAATTTTCCTAATTTTAATTTATCTATTTTATCTATTAACATTGTTACACTTCTGTCTCTCTCTCCCTCTCTCTCTCTCTCTTTTTTTTTTTTGCTTTACTTTGCCTTGCATGTTCTTTTTTTCTTTTTCTTTGGTCTTTAGTTTCATCTGTTCCTTTGCATGGAGTAATGAGTGGAAGCTTAATCCATTCTGATATGTACATTCCACTACCTACATTTACTGCTAGTGGCTCAGTTGTGCACAACACATTGCTTTTGAATGTATTCCTTATCCCCTTTCTCATCCTACTGCCTGTAGTGATGATTAAAAGGCGAAGGAAGGTACTAACTTTAACAGTTTATAGCATTATTTTTCACTTTTTTTTGTGTTGGGAAGGGGGGTGTCTTTAAAGTAAACTTTGTTTTGCAAACAAGTCAAAATAAATTAAACTTTATCTCACAATTATTGTTGGAATCAAATGTTTATAAAAGATTTTCCATGTTTTGAGATGATTATTCTGAAAGCTGTCAGAACTATTAATTGGCCAATAAAACAGAAATTATTTTGGTTCTGTATACTGATAAGGTCTCAACATAATTTCGTTTGTTTTGTTTTGTTTTTTGAAAATGAGTACACCTTTTTTGTGTAATTTTTTATGCATATAATCTACAAACCTCTTTTTACTTTATCTTATTTTCATTAAATTTATCTTCAGTCCAAAATAATTACCATCCCTGCTGAGTCTGGAACAGACTATGCCTACATCATGACTGTAACAACTGGACTTAGGAAAGGTAAGCCATATCATTTCTGCCATAAATACTTAGTTGTCAAGATATAAAATATCTCTGTAATATCATTTTTTTGAAAAAGTAAATGCTTATAAGTATATGGACATATTAGCACATGTTAATATAGAATGCACTTGTTACTGGATTTCATATTTTTAAAAAATTAAAAAATAGATATTAAACAACTTGTAGAAAAGATTTGGGGTGTGTATCCATTATATGATTCAAATTATTTGATACCTTTTTATATTATATCTTCAATCTTATTACTATCTTTTTCTGTGTTTTTTCTTTTCAGATGCAGGCACTAACGCCAAGATAGATGTTCAGTTGTACAGTGAGACCAGCTCCTCAGCAAGGTACCTACTCTCAGCCTATGACACTGAACAGCCAATATTGAAACGTGGGAATAAAGACATGTTTCTGGTCTACACACAAGGTAAACTGGGAAATACGATAATTTTAATTTAACAGATGGTATCATCTGCATCTCTTAGCTCTGTTACCATTTAAAAATCTTCCCACAATAGTAAATGTTTATGAGAATTTTTTTATATAATAATAAAGTGAAATAGAGAATTATTTTTGCAGCTCCCCTTGGAAAAATGTCCCATGTGGTCATCACTCAGAAAGGAAAGGGGAAGAAAGCCAAATGGTGAGTTCTTGCTTCATTTTTTCTTTATTTATCTTTTCTCCCAAATAACTATTACTCTTTTGCTCTTTTTAGTAATGGTAAAAGTATTACTGATTTTTAAAATTCACACAGACTTCTTTTGTGGCTACCTCAATGTGAAAGAAAAGTTAAAACTTTTAAGCCCATTTTAAAAGTTTAGTAAGATATAACAGTGTGTAAATTAGGCATAAAAGCAACCGCTTAGTATTAGCAGTGTAATTAGCTCTGAAATCATGATACTGATTCATCAAATTTGGTTGGAAAATGTTTTATTTGTAATACGCAAGAAAGACATTTCAAAAAATTTTATTAAAGTGTAGAGGTTTCAAATCAGAAATAATGTTTTTGTGAAAAAAAATGAATATCTGAATGAATGTAAGAATAAGTGAGGCATTTAAAATTTCTGAGCAATTTTCAAAATTTAAATGTAAAGACCATAATGAGTGTACATGAAGTGTTGCTGATCTCCCTTCAGGCACCTGGACAACATCAAGCTGTATGATCCCCTGGAGAAGCAGGAGTGGACCTTCCCATGTAATATCTGGCTTAAACCAGCACACAATGGAGGGGAGGAGACCCACTGTGTATGCTTCCAGAGTGAGCAGACACGCACCAGGTCAGTCACAACATGGGACTCTTAGTCAGGGGGAATGTTAGCTGCAATGCTTGCATGTATATATTCACTTTGCTTACTGTAATTTCCTTAACAAGAAAGAAATGTAGTTGTAAAATGTCTGTTAGACTTAAGGGGGGGGCTATTTTTTAAGGAAGCTTCCCTTTAAATGTCAATGTTCCAAAATGAGTGCTGGGGATATTCAGCAAACCATTGTTGCCGTGATTGTATTTGTGAGAGACTAGAGCAACTACTGCAATTGATGCTCAGGGCATTGTAGAGAAATAATGCTGTGTGTGTTTAACCATGTTATTAACATGCATTTATCGTCCATTTCTGCCAAATGTCACAGGGTCTATTTCTACGCATTGCTAGAAATAAATTACAGTAATTAAAGTGAGTGAATAAAATAAAATAAAAAATATTGATAAAAATAAAAATAAATTATAGACTAAGGTAAATAAAAAAAGATAAATCAATAAAATAAAATTAATCAAGACTGTAGTTAGCTTGTTATGAGTGTAAATTAAAGATGTTTCCCTTTGTTCACATTTCAGTTGGTTGTTCAACACCATCACTTCCAACCTGCTCCAGTTCCACCTGTGGGTCAATACTGTGTTTGGAGGTCCACGTGAGCACCCCTGCACCCTGTCCCGTCCTCTCACAGTCCTGACTCTGTTCTCCCTGTATGTCAACTACCTGCTGGGGAACATCCTGCTCACTGTGGCCTTCCCACAGCCTGCCAGTGGGGAGAAACAGTTGGTATCTGGGGACCTCTTCATCATTGCATTTGGCATCCACTTTGTCATCAAGCTGCTCAACTGCCTGGTGGAGTTCACCCTGTGTAACACAGTGACCAAACGCCTCTGCTGGATGTATGATATCCTCAACATGGACCCCCTGGGATGGACTGACCAGCCTGACACTGGTGGGGGAGGAAGAATCAGCATGGCCCGCCAGGCCTGCAGGGATGCTCCCCCAGATGACGAGGAGGCCTTTATTCTCTCTGGAGATGCAAACATCCCAGACAGTGTTGGTGTGGAGGATGACACCATGGTCTGCATAGGCCAGGACCAGTATCTGGTGGAGGCTGAGGTCCATCATGGAGCTTCTCAAAGTGAAGTACTGGACACTGCAGATATCCCTGTAGAACTGACTTACACAGCTTATGGTGGGGAACAGAAGCTGGAGGAATTCAAACCCTCAGGTATTTACATTAATTGAACTGTTACTTATCAATTTCTTATTGGTTGAATTTTTTATAAGTTGTCAGCATAAGTGTCATGAAATAACCATTCATATTTCCGAGTTTTAGAATAGGTTTCAAAGTCTGTCAGGTTTTTCTGAATCATTTAGTATAAGAACTAACTCATGTTGAAAGAAACACCAGCATCATGATTCATCTATCAGAAAATAAATCAACATCCTGTATTTCAGCCATTCCTAAAGTGGCCAGGGGCTCTGTGAGTGCCAAGGACTCTCAGCTCAACCTGAGTAACACCCTCCTTGGAGACAAGCCCCAGCCCTTGCTGTCAGCCTGGCAGCCCAGTGATATGCCCTTTGAGGAGATGGATGAAATGCCAGCAAAGGCACTGTCCTCCCATGCCATCATCAGGTACGGTAATTATTCTTAAACTCTCCACACTTCATTTAATCAACATTCTACTAATTGTATTGTATTGTAATTTTAGTTATAGTATATAAATATAGGGTAATTCTTTACCATATTTCATTATTTTTTCACATCTTCCAGCCCCATTCCCCCATCTGCTGGGCCAGGGAAGAGACAGAGGCGCCACACCATGGTGTTCAACAGGGAGGAGATGCCATTCAGCAGGCAGGCATCACTGGCCTCTAAGACTGAACTCATGAGGCAGAACCTTGCCAAGAAACGCCTCAGCCACATGGACGTAGAGACCTCCGCTGCAAGAGCTTGCCAAGATATCAGGCTGCAGAGGTATGCATTACATATATCTAGTGATATTTGATGCTGTATTTAGTGATGATTTTAGGATAAGTGTTTATAACAATTGTTAGAGCTTACACATATAGGTAATAGGTTGTACATAAATATAACATTCAGATAAAATTTTTGAAAGAAAGCAATATGACAAAGAAATAGAATATTGATGTATAAAATTTTGTTTCATTTGCATGTAATTTCAAATTTAATTAAGGTTGGATCTTAGTTAAGATATGTCATGTCCAAAATATATCTGTAATTTGTAATTGTGTCAGTAATCATCCCAGGTCACAGTCTGATACCAGCATCTTGCAGACCAATGACAACATTAACAATAGCAATGGCACCAGTGGTGATCCTGAGACTGGCAACACCAACATGACAGCAAGGTAATGCAGGGGACAGGAAAGGCGACTTATATTTTTATTTTATTATTCTATTTCTTATTTTATTCAGTCATCTTTTATAATTAAATTATATTTTATTATTATTTCATTTTGATTTTTCACATACAATTCATTTATTTTTTTTTGTGAAATCTTTCTTCCTATTACAGAGATGACGCCAGTGCTATTTCTGCCCATCACAACGTTGTACAACAAGGCAGCATGACAGATGGCACCATCAACCAGGACAGCATGGCAACTGTGTTTGAGTCTGCCTATGCTGTGCTTCACCTGGAAGATGGTAGGTTGTGTACTTCTTTTTTGTTGTATGTTAGAAAATCTTCTTTTGATATAGTACAATATCAGCATTAATTGATCTTTGGTCACTGCATTTTTATTGATATTTGTCCGACTTTGATATATTATTCTCTAGTTACATTTAGTGTTATTTGATAAACCTTTCTTTTCTTTTCATATAAATATAAATAAAACAAATTTTTTTTAATATTTATAAAAATTAACCTTCAGTAAATTTCTTTAACAAAACATAGCTCTCTGTGAAAACATCAATTGCAAAAATTGTTACTTAATTTAATATCATTTCCTTGATTATCATAATTGAACATGCTTTAATTTCTATTTTTCTTTGGTCCTTTAAATGGTGAACCTAAAAAGATATTTGTATATTGTCATTTTTTGTTGAATATTTATATTAAATATACTTCAGATGATGCCAGTCCTGGTGATGACCTCAAAAAGGCATCTCTTACATCAACACAGCAGCTAACTGATGCCCAGCTACTTCAGCTAGAGATGGAGGCAACAGGGGAGATGAAGAAGAAACTCCCACACTATGTACTTTACATCATTATTGTTCTTCTCCTGTGCTCTGTCTTCATCTCTCTGTTCTTCACTGAGATCTACATGATTGAGCTGACCACAGAGAGCTCATACCGCTGGGCTTGTCTTGTCGTGTTTGCTCTGCTGGAGGAGGTGTTCATCTTTGAACCCCTGAAAGTGGCCTCTGTTGTCATCTACAGAGCTGTGTTCCCAGCAGCAAATAATAGATAACTTATGATACTCACTTTGCTGAATGTCTGAGGATAATGCTAACTTTTACTGAAATTTTCAATCCTCAGCACTGGATTTTTGACAACTCTCATTTTTCAATTTGTCACACTGTCAAAAGTTTCTCTTTAAAACAAATCAGAATGAAAGCAAGTACTACAAACTGAAATCTTATCTTAAAACCACAAAAATAAACAAAGGTACCAGTTTTATTACAATAGGATCAAATAAACAAACTGTCAGTTTTTACTTCTCATTCGAAGATGGACAACCTATATTGAGTATTTATCAGACTGATTTGTTAAACAGCTTTTATGTGATATATCTTTGTGCAATTTTATTTCATATTAGTATCACAAAATGCAGAATCATCCAAAAAAAAAAAACTATGACTGATATACAACGATTAGGTGATACTATTTTAAAAAGCTACTGCATTTCAAATTATTCCGTCCATTTCAATATATTTGACTATTTCAATTATGTGGTTTATTATTGTATGCATTTTTTTCTGGAAAAAAGAAGCATATTTACAAACCTGCACAGTAGTGTATATCTGCACTTAAAGTATAATGTTTAGTGAGTTAGGTCATGTTGACCCAGGTCAGTCTCCAATCAGTTACTTTGTGCCAGAAACAATAAAGATTATCATTTTTATTTGTCGTATTTGCTCTTCATTTCCTTTTTATGTACAGATACAGATGTGTCTGTACATATAGCCGTCAACACCGCCGTGCATTTTCGCCAATAACACGATAAGTGGACAACCGTTTTACCTTTTGTCTTGAAACTTACTGAACTGATGACCATTTATAATACGCCGTGTTCATGTTGTGCCACCAAGAAGTTATAAAATTCATAGGTGCAAGCAACAAATAATTGCATTGAAATCGCATCTGTAAAGATCAACTATGATAGAAAAAAGAGACCAAGCTTTCGGCTTGTGTGCCTTCTCCAAAAAAAAAAAAAAAAAAAAACAAAAACAAACAAACAAAAAAAAAAAAAAAAATTGAGTCCTTGAAGAAAGGTATTTAAATATAATTTATTCGTGGTAACTCTGTGACGGATGAAAAGTTGCCTCCAAAAGCAAAAGAGTTTTGAGATATAAAAGAAGAATAATCTGGAACGCTATTCCTGTGAACTATTGGTATTATGCTGCATAAATTTCAGATATTGTACAGAATGAGAGGAATTGATTTATTTTTCATAAAATTGTGTAAAATTTTCAAATTCTGTTAAACAAAAAAACTACTTTTATTTATGAAGTAACTTTTTTGCGTTCCACATTTTATGTTCGGCCCTAATATGACGTCATAAGCAGACGAATTTGCGCGCAAACATGGATGGACGAACGGAATCTACCGTCTTTTATTCATGTTGCAATTTTGCAAGTATTTCTTAAATAATAGAGTATCTGTGAATAATTAGGTTATTTTGTTAGCGAGTTGATTGCATAAGGAACAGGATGATCAAGCTAATACGATCAGCTGGTCATTCTGGTGGAAATATTTCACGCCAGTTACTGTTTTTCTTATTTGTTTTGGCCATTGCTCGAGGCGGTGAGTTTTCGTTTTATTTCGAAGGTTTTGGAAATTCCATTTATCAGCAGCATTTTTATTAGTTAAAGTGCATTCAGATAACAATTATCTGCCACTGAAGTTAAATTTTGCTGTTTCCTATTGCAGGAATTTAAAAATTTAAGGTTTAAGATGTCAATCATCGTTTGTTTACCGTTGTCAAGGACGTGACCGCATAGATTTAGCGTGCCTCAGAAAATATTTAAACATAAATCCATACCCATACAAATTACAGGAAATAAGTCATTATTAGATAGTTGATTCACTGATTTATTTGGATTTTTTATTTCAGGCTTTGGCCTCCCATTGCCTCGTGCCAATTCTGAAGCCAGCGGTATGGGCCAAGCTAGAAAGAATCCCAGCTCAGGCCCAATTTATGACATTTTTGTGGAGAACGATAGATTGCCACATGCTCAAGCAACAGGTGAGGCTCTGAGGAATAAACAATCACTAGTCATATCTCTCTTTTGTTGATTATTGTTGTATATTTTACTTTTTTTCTCATCTTGCATGTTTCATTTTCTATTTGTCTTCCTCTTTTTATAGTTTTAGTATTTATTATTTATGTTTCTATCTAAATATTCTATAGTATATTTTATTTATAAATATTATTCACCTTCTCTTTTTTTTTTTCTTTTCTTTGCTTTGTATTTTCTTTTTCTTTGCTCTTTAGTTTCATCTGTTCCTTTGCATGGAGTAATGAGTGGCAGCTTAATCCATTCTGATATGTACATTCCACTACCTACATTTACTGCTAGTGGCTCAGTTGTGCACAACACATTGCTTTTGAGTGTATTCCTTATCCCCTTTCTCATCCTACTGTCTGTAGTGATGATTAAAAGGCGAAGGAAGGTACTAACCTTAACAATTCATAGCATTAATTTTCACTTTTTTATGGGGGGGGGTCTTTGGAATAAACTTCGTTTCGCAAATTTGCAAATTGCAACAAGATAAATAAATTCAATAGCTTTTTCTCATAATTATTGCAATATCTTTAAGTTTGAATCAATTATTTAAAAAAAAGATTTTTACAAATTACTATTATTTTTAAAGGAACTACCAGTATTAAATAGTCAATGAAACCAAATGATTTTGTTTTGCTGGTATTTGTACTGATAAAATCTCAATGTAGAAAAAATGGTATTCTTTATCTCTCTCTCTCTCTCCTATTTATTTATTTATTGATTTATTTATTTTGAAAATGAGTACACCTTTTAACTTTATCTTGTTTTCATTCGTTTAATCTTCAGTCCAAAATAATTACCATCCCTGCTGAGTCTGGAGCAGAATATGCCTACATCATGACTGTAACAACTGGACTTAGGAAAGGTAAGCCACATCTACAACCAGGAGATATTTTTATTAACTAGGGTTTTATTTCCTTAAAGATGATAAAATGAAGTTAATTTTTTATTTTAAAAACTCTTAATTTGCCAGCTGAAGAAAAGTACTTAAAAAGTAAATATAGCTTTTGTAAATGAGTAGTCTTGAGTTAGTGCCTTTTATATATATATATATTTATCAAGATTTAAATCATCTATAAGAATAGATCTTGAACGATTTGTACAAAAGGTTAAGGACATACATACTTATATATGATTCAAATAATGTAATATCTTTTTCTTTTCAGATGCAGGCACTAATGCCAAGATAGATGTTCAGTTGTACAGTGAGACCAGCTCCTCAGCAAAGTACAGACTCTCAGCCTATGACTCTGAATAGCCAATACTGAAACGTGGGAATAAGGACATGTTTCTGGTCTACACACAAGGTACACTGGCAAATATGATAATTTTTATTATAGAAGATGGAATCTTCATTTTCAGTTGCCATTTGAAAATTTTTCACAATATAAACACTTTCTGAAAAATATTTTCAATTTTTTTCATTTTGACAACTGTGCGAAGTCATCAATAGCCTAGGCTTTGTTGCACCTTCAATATCAAACTAATAAAATATATTCTAAACTTCTACTACTACTACTAAATAATACATTATGGAACTCGGAAGTCTGTTGTTTTTGCAGCTCCCCTTAGGAAAATGTCCCATGTGGTCATCATTCAGAATGGACAGGGGAAGAAAGCCAAATGGTGAGATTTTGCTTCATTTTTCTATCAGCTCAGTATCATAGGTGTACATGTAAAATGAACAACTTAATCCTCAATACTAATTTAACATATTTTGCTTAGAAAATGTTTATGTGTAATAAGTAAGAAAGACACTTAAGACTTTTTTACTAAAGAATTTTGGTTTGAAATGGGATTGTGTACTTTTGTGAAAACTTATATCTGAATATCTTGAAAAAAAAATTATTTTAAGAGTTCGTGAGTGAGGTATCTGAAATTTCTGAATAACTAAAATAATTAAATGTAAAGACCATAATGAGTGTACAGTACGTATAGTGTTTTACTGATCACACTTTAGGCACCTGGACAACATCAAGCTGTATGATCCCCTGGAGGAGCAGGAGTGGACCTTCCCATGTAATATCTGGCTTAAACCAGCACACAATGGAGGGGAGGAGACCCACTGTGTATGCTTCCAGAGTGAGCAGACACGCACCAGGTCAGTCACAACATGGGACTCTTTATAGAAAGTTAACTGCATTTCTTGTATATTCACTTTCCTTGCTAAAATTTTGTAACAGTAATTTATGATATCCCTTTGAGACTTTGAAATGGATGATTTTTAAGGGGGCTTAAAGGAAAAGTCCTGCAAAACAGTTCGTTTTAAAAACAGTGTGTCCATATAAATTAATTATTATGGGTACAGCAAGAAAGCTGTGATTGTGTTTGTGAGAGATTAGAACAACTACTGCAATTGTTGCTAGACTCTAATGTATAGCAGTCACAATGTTTGTGTTAGACCATATTATTTCCGTGGATTTATTGTCAATTTGTGCTAGACAAATGCTAGAGGGTCTAGGCATTGCTTAAAGTAAATGGTAAATAAATATGTATAAAATAAAAAATTTATTAAGACTATAGCTATTTGGCATGAAGACCCATATCACAATGTGGCCATAGTTTGCTACGAGTGTAATTTAAAAATGTCACTCACATTTTGTTCACATTTCAGTTGGTTGTTCAACACCATCACTTCCAACCTGCTCCAGTTCCACCTGTGGGTCAATGCTGTGTTTGGAGGTCCACGTGAGCACCCCTGCACCCTGTCCCGTCCTCTCACAGTCCTGACCCTGTTCTCTCTGTATGTCAACTACCTGCTGGGGAACATCCTGCTCACTGTGGCCTTCCCACAGCCTGCCAGTGGGGAGAAACAGTTGGTATCTGGGGACCTCTTCATCATTGCATTTGGCATCCACTTTGTCATCAAGCTGCTCAACTGCCTGGTGGAGTTCACCCTGTGTAACACAGTGACCAAACGCCTCTGCTGGATGTATGATATCCTCAACATGGACCCCCTGGGATGGAATGACAAGCCTGACACTGGTGGGGGAGGTAGAATCAGCATGGCCCGCCAGGCCTGCAGGGATGCTCCCCCAGATGACGAGGAGGCCTTTATTCTCTCTGGAGATGCAGGCATCCCAGCCAGTGTTGGTGTGGAGGATGACACCATGGTCTACATAGGCCAGGACCAATATCTGGTGGAGGCTGAGGTCCATCATGGAGCTTCTCAAAGTGAGGTACTGGACACTGCAGATATCCCTGTGGAACTGACTTACACAGCTTGTGGTGGGGAACAGAAGCTCAGAATTCAAACCCTCAGGTATTTTCTTTACATTGGACTGTTTTTAAACAGTATTAAAATACTTGTCAGGGGCGTAACCAGGCATACGCACGGATGCACTGTGCGTACAATTTTTTGAGCCAACCATGATATTATTCTCCATAAATTTAGTGTATTTTCACGGAATATAATCGTACCTGTGAATTTTCAAAATCTGTGCGTACAATTTTAAATGTTCTGGTTACGCCCCTGCTTGTCAATAATCTTCTTATTGGTGGAATTTTTGTTAAGTTTTTAATACCACAATTATTGGGCAATAACCATATTTCTGGGTTTTAGTATAGGTTTCAGAATCTCCCTGGTTTGTTTTAATAATTTCTGGTGTAAGAATCAGCTGATATGGATAGAAACACCAGCATCACCTATCAGTAAGTAAATATGCAAACACCCTGTATTTCAGCCATTCCTAAAGTGGCCAGGGGCTCTGTGAGTGCCAAGGACTCTCAGCTCAACCTGAGTAACACCCTCCTTGGAGACAAGCCCCAGCCCTTGCTGTCAGCCTGGCAGCCCAGTGATATGCCCTTTGAGGAGATGGATGAAATGCCAGCAAAGGCACTGTCCTCCCATGCCATCATCAGGTACGGTAATTACTCTCAAACTCTCCACACGTCATTTCATCAACATTCTACTAATTGTATTGTATTGTAATTCTAGTTATAGTATATAAATATAGAGTAATTCTTTGCCATATTTCATTATTTTTTCACATCTTCCAGCCCCATTCCCCCATCTGCTGGGCCAGGGAAGAGACAGAGGCGCCACACCATGGTGTTCAACAGGGAAGAGATGCCATTCAACAGGCAGGCATCACTGGCCTCCAAGACAGAACACATGAGGCAGAACCTTGCCAAGAAACGCCTCAGCCACATGGATGTAGAGACCTCCACTGCAAGAGTTTGCCAAGATATCAGGCTGCAGAGGTATGTATTACATATATATACCGGTATATCTAGTGATATCTGATGCTGTATTGAGTGATGATTTTAAGATAAGTTACTAATGGTGTTTACAATTGTTACACATGTAGCAGTTTGTATAATTAATATAAACATAATATTCAAATAGAAATTTTCAAAAAGGCATGAAAATTATGTAAAAGATTTTGCTGATGGCACTTGCATACAATTTCAAATTTAATTAATTAAGGTTGGATCTCAGTTTAGTTACATGTATGTCATCTCCAAAATACGTCTATAATTTATAATTTTGTATGTTATCTGCTATCATCCCAGGTCACAGTCTGATACCAGCATCTTGCAGACCAATGACAACATGAACAATAACAATGACACCAGTGGTGGTCCTGAGACTGGCAACACCAACATGACAGCAAGGTAATTAATACAGGGGACGGGAAAGGCGACTTATATTTTTATTTTATTATTCTATTTCTTATTTTATTCAGTCATCTTTTGTAATTAATTCATATTTTATTATTATTTTGTTTTATTTGGTTTTTCACATACTGTTCATTTATTTATTTTTGTGAAATCTTTCTGCCAATTACAGAGATGACGCCAGTGCTATTTCTGCCCATGACAACGTTGTACAACAAGGCAGCATGGTAGATGGCCCCATCAACCAGGACAGCATGGCAACTGTGTTTGAGTCTGCCTATGCTGTGCTTCACCTGGAAGATGGTAGGTTGTGTACTTCCTTTTTGCTGTATGTTAAAAAATCTACTTTTGATATAGTACCACATCATTATCAGTATTGTTGGTCTCTGCATTTTTATTGATATTTGTCTGACTTTGATATACATAATACATGTATTCCCTAGTTACATTTAGTGTTATTTGATTAACCTTTCTTTTATTTGCAAATTTCATGTAAATAAAAAAATTTAATATTTAAAAAAATAACCTCTAAAATTATCTCTCTATGGAAACAACAATTGTAAAAATTCTTACTTAGTTTAATGCCATTTCTTTGATTATCACTTCCTTGATTTTCATTTTTTTGTTAATTTTTAAATACTCCAGATGATGGAAGCCCTGGTGATGACCTCAAAAAACCATCTCTAACATCAACACAGCAGCTAACTGATGCCCAGCTACTTCAGCTAGAGATGGAGGCAACAGGGGAGATGAAGAAGAAACTCCCACATTATGTGCTTTACATCATTATTGTTCTTCTCCTGTGCTCTGTCTTCATCTCTCTGTTCTTCACTGAGATCTACATGATTGAGCTGACCACAGAGAGCTCATACTGCTGGGCCTGTCTTGTCGTGTTTGATCTGCTGGAGGAGGTGTTCATCTTTGAACCCCTGAAAGTGGCCTCTGTTGTCATCTACAGAGCTGTGTTCCCAGCAGCAAATAATAGATAACTTGTGATACTCACTTTGCTGAATGTCTGAGGATGATGCTGACTTTTTCTGAAATTTTCAAATCCTCAGCACTGGATTTTTGACTCTCATTTTTCAATTTGTCACACTGTCAAAAGTTTCACTTCAAAAAACAAATCAGAATGAAAGCAAGTACTACAAACTGAAATCTTATCTTAACCACAAAAATAAACAAAGGTACCAGTTTTATTACAATAGGATCAAATGAACAAACTGTAAGCTTTTACTTCTTATTCAAAGATGGACAATTAACCTATTGAGTATTTATCAGACTGATTTGTTAAACAGCACTTATGTGATATATCCGTGTGCAATTTTATTTATATTAGTATCACAAAATGTAGAATTATTTATTAAGATACAACTGTCATTAAAAAAAAAAACTATGACTGATATGCAACAATTAGGTGATACTATTCTAAAAAGCTACTGTATTTTAAATTATCCATCCATTTCAAAATATTTGACTATTTCAATCATGTGGTTTATTATTGTATGCATTTTTTCTGGAAAAAAAGAAGCATATGTACAAGACCTGCACAGTACTGTATCTGCACTTAAAATATACTGTTGAGGGAGTTAGGTCATGTTGACCCAGGTCAGTCCCTAATCAGTTACTTTGTGCCAGAAACAATAAAGATTATCATTTTTATATATTGTGTTATTATTTTTATTTGTGAAATTGTCGTAGTTGCTTTATTTCCTTTTTATGCACAAACACAGATGTGTCTGGACTTAAAATTTTTTGAGACCCTGAAGAAAGGAATCGAATATATTATTCGTATTGCTGGTAAATCTGTGACAGATGAAAACATGCCCCCCAAAAGAAAAGAGTTCAGAGATATAAAAAGAAGAGTAATCTGGAACGCTATTCCTGTGAACTCTTTGATATTACGCTGCATAAATTTCAGATATTGTACAAAACGATAAGATTGGTTATTTTTCATAAAATTCTGTAAAATTTTCAAATATCATTTAACAAAAAACTACTTTTATTTATGAAGTAATTTTTTTGCGTTCCACATTTTAGATACGGCCGTACTATGACGTCATAAGCAGACGAATTTGCGCGCAAACATGGATGGACGAACGGAATCTACCGTCTTTTATTCATGTTGCAATTTTGCATGTATTTCTTAAAGAATAGAGTATCTGTGAATAATTAGGTTATTTTGCTAGCGACTTGATCGCACAAGGAACAGGATGATCAAGCTAATACGATTAGCTGGTCATTTTGGTGGAAATATTTCACACCAGTTACTATTGTTTCTATTTGTTTTGGCCATTGCTCGAGGAGGTAAGTTTTCGTTTTATTTCGAATGTTTTAGAAATTCAGTTTACCAATAGCTTTTTTATTGGTAAATAAGCTTTAAAATAACAATTATCTGCCATTGAAGTTTGATTTTGGTGTGCCCTATCGCAGGAATTTTCAAAAAACTTAAGGTTTAAGATGTCAATCATCGTTTGTTTACCGTTGTCAAGGACGTGACTGCATAGACGTGCCACAGAAAATATTTAAACATAAATCCATACCCATACAAATTACATGAAATAAATCATTATTAGATAGTTGATTCACTGATTTATTTGGATTATTTATTTCAGGCTTTGGCCTTCCATTGCCTCGTGCCAATTCTGAAGCCAGCGGTATGGGCCAAGCTAGAAAGAATCCCAGCTCTGGCCCAATTTATAACATTTTTGTGGAGAATGATAGATTGCCACATGCTCAAGCAACAGGTGAGGCTCTGAGGAATAAACAATCACTAGTCATATCTCTCTTTTGTTGATGATTGTTGTATATTTCAGAAGGTTTTTATTTCTTGATTTCTCGTCTTGCATGTTTTCTTTTCTATTTCTCTTCCTCTTTTAATAGTTTTAGTCTTTATTATTTCTGTTTCTATCTAAATATTCTAAAGTATATTTTATTTACAAATATTATTCACCTTCTCTTATTTTATTTTCTTTGATTTGTATTTTCTTTTTTTTCTTTCTTTCTTTCTTTTTTTTTTTTTTTTTTGCTCTTTAGTTTCATCTGTTCCATTGCATGGAGTAATGAGTGGCAGCTTAATCCATTCTGATATGTACATTCCACTACCTACATTTACTGCTAGTGGCTCAGTTGTGCACAACACATTGCTTTTGAGCGTATTCCTTATCCCCTTTCTCATCCTACTGCCTGTAGTGATGATTAAAAGGCGAAGAAAGGTACTAACCTTAACAATTCATAGCATTATTTTTCACTCTTTTATGGGGGGGGGGGTTGTCTTTGGAATAAACTTTGTTTTGCAAATTGCAACAAGATTTTTCTCATAATTGTTGCCATAATTTTAAGTTGGAATCAAATATTTATAGAAAGATTTTTACATATTACTATTATTTTTTATGCATGTCGTCCACAATTTTTTTTTAACCTTATCTTGTTTTCATTAAATTTATCTTCAGTCCAAAATAATTACCATCCCTGCTGAGTCTGGAGCAGACTATGTTTACATTATGACTGTAACAACTGGTCTAAGGAAAGGTAAGCCACATCTACAACAAGGAGATATTTGTATTAACTAGGGTTTTATTTCCTTAAAGATGATAAAATGTAGTTAATTTTTTATTAAAACAACTATTAATTTGCCAGCTGAAAAAAAGAAATGAAAAAGTAAATATAGCTTTTGTAAATGAGTAGTCTTGAGTTGATGCCTTATTTTTATATTGTTATCAAGATTGAAATCATCTTTAAAAATAGATATTGAACGATTTGTACAAAACGTTTAGGACATATATACCCATATATGATTCAAATAATTTAATATCTTTTTTTTTTCCAGATGCAGGCACTAATGCCAAGATAGATGTACAGTTGTACAGTGAGACCAACTCCTCATCAAGGTACCGACTCTCAGCCTATGACACTGAACAGCCAATACTGAAACGTGGGAATAAGGACATGTTTCTGGTCTACACACAAGGTATGTTTGGAAATAGGATTATTTTTATTATAGAAGATGGAATCTTCATTTTCAGTTGCCATTTGGAAATTTTTCCACAATAGAAACATTTTTTGACAATTTTTTCAATCTTTTCATTTTGACAACTTCAATAGCTTAGGCTTTTTTGCAGCTGTGATATCTACATATAACTGATAAAATGTATGCCAAAGGACTACTAGTAATGACAATATGCTATGAAACTGAAATGTCTATTGTTCTTACAGCTCCCCTTGGGAAAATGTCCCATGTGGTCATCACTCAGAGAGGAAAGGGAAAGAAAGCCAAATGGTGAGTTTTTATTTTCTTTATTTTTTTTATTCATCTTTCCTCCTGAAATATCTATTACTCACTTAGACAGTATTAGTAAAGATAAAAGTAATGAATGACTTTTACCATTTTAAGTGTACGTATAGTGTGTTACTGATCTCCCTTCAGGCACCTGGACAACATTAAGCTGTATGATCCCCTTGAGGAGCAGGAGTGGACCTTCCCATGTAATATCTGGCTTAAACCAGCACACAATGGAGGGGAGGAGACCCACTGTGTATGCTTCCAGAGTGAGCAGACACGCAGCAGGTCAGTCACAGCATGGGACTCTTAATAGAAAGTTACCTGCATTTCTTGTATATTCACTTTCATTGCTAAAACTTTGTAACAGTAATTGATGACATTCCTTTGAGACTTTGAGATGGATGATTTTTAAGGGGGCTTAAAGGAGAAGTCTTGCAAAACAGTTCATTTTAAAAACAGTGTGTCCATATAAATTAATTATTATGGGTACAGCAAGAAAGCTGTGATTGTGTTTGTGAGAGATTAGAACAACTACTGCAATTGTTGCTAGACTCTAATGTATAGCAGTCACAATGTTTGTGTTAGACCATATTATTTCCGTGGATTTATTGTCAATTTGTGCTAGACAAATGCTAGAGGGTCTAGGCATTGCTTAAAGTAAATAGTAAATAAATATGAATAAAATAAAAAATTTATTAAGACTATAGCTGTTTGGCATGAAGAACCATATAACAATGTGAGCAAAGTTTGCTATGAGTGATTTTTAAAAATGTCACTCACATTTTGTTCACATTTCAGCTGGTTGTTCAACACCATCACTTCCAACCTGCTCCAGTTCCACCTCTGGGTCAATGCTGTATTTGGAGGCCCACGTGAGCACCCCTGCACCCTGTCCCGTCCTCTCACAGTCCTGACCCTGTTCTCCCTGTATGTCAACTACCTGCTGGGGAACATCCTGCTCACTGTGGCCTTCCCACAGCCTGCCAGTGGGGAGAAACAGCTGGTGTCTGGGGACCTCTTCATCATTGCATTTGGCATCCACTTTGTCATCAAGCTGCTCAACTGCCTGGTGGAGTTCACCCTATGTAACACGGTGACCAAACGCCTCTGCTGGATGTATGATATCCTCAACATGGACCCCCTGGGATGGACTGACAAGCCTGACACTGGTGGAGGAGGAAGAATCAGCATGGCCCGCCAGGCCTGCAGGGATGCTTCCCCAGATGATGAGGAGGCCTTTATTCTCTCTGGAGATGCAGGCATCCCAGCCAGTGATGGTGTGGAGGATGACACCATGGTCTCCATAGGCCAGGATCAGTATCTGGTGGAGGCTGAGGTCCATCATGGAGCTTCTCTTAGTGAGGTACTGGACACTGCAGATATCCCTGTGGAACTGACTTACACAGCTTGTGGTGGGGAACAGAAGCTGGAGGAATTTAAACCCTCAGGTATTTACATCAATTGAACTGTTACTTATCAATAATTTTCTTATTGGTTGAATTTTTATAAGTTGTCAGCATAATTGTCATGAAATGACCATATTTCCGAGTTTTAGAATAGGTTTCAAAGTCTGTCAGGTTTTTCCGAATCATTTCTGGTATAAGAACTAACTGATATTGAAAGAAACACCAGCATCATCTATCAAAAAATAAATCAACATCCTGTATTTCAGCTATTCCAAAAGTGGCCAGGGGCTCTGTGAGTGCCAAGGACTCTCAGCTCAACCTGAGGAACACCCCCCTTGGAGACAAGCCCCAGCCCTTGCTGTCAGCCTGGCAGCCCAGTGATATGCCCTTTGAGGAGATGGATGAAATGCCAACCAAGGCACTGTCTTCCCATGCCATCATCAGGTACGGTAATTATTCTTAAACTCTCCACACTTCATTTAATCAACATTCTACTAATTGAATTGTATTGTAATTCTAGTTATAGTATATAAAAATAAAGTAATTCTTTGCCATAATTTATTATTTTTCACATCTTCCAGCCCCATTCCCCCATCTGCTGGGCCAGGGAAGAGACAGAGGCGCCACACCATGGTGTTCAACAGGGAGGAGATGCCATTCAGCAGGCAGGCATCACTGGCCTCTAAGACTGAACTCATGAGGCAGAACCTTGCCAAGAAACGCCTCAGCCACATGGACGTAGAGACCTCCGCTGCAAGAGCTTGCCAAGATATCAGGCTGCAGAGGTACATATTACACATATCTAGTGATATTTGATGCTGTATTTAGTGATGATTTTAGGATAAGTGTTTATAACAATTGTTAGCGCTTACACATATAGGTAATAGGTAGGTTGTACATAAATATAACATTCAGATAAAATTTTTGAAAGGAAGCAATATGACAAAGAAATAGAATATTGATGTATAAAATTTTGTTGCATTTGCATGTAATTTCAAATTTAATTAAGGTTGGATCTTAGTTAAGATATGTCATGTCCAAAATATATCTCTAATTTGTAATTGTGTCTGTAATCATCCCAGGTCACAGTCTGATACCAGCATCTTGCAGACCAATGACAACATTAACAATAGCAATGGCACCAGTGGTGATCCTGAGACTGGCAACACCAACATGACAGCAAGGTAATGCAGGGGACAGGAAAGGCGACTTATATTTTTATTTTATTATTCTATTTCTTATTTTATTCAGTCATCTTTTTTAATTAAATTATATTTTATTATTATTTTATTTTGATTTTTCACATACAATTCATTTATTTTTTTTTTTTTGAAATCTTTCTTCCTATTACAGAGATGACGCCAGTGCTATTTCTGCCCATCACAACGTTGTACAACAAGGCAGCATGATAGATGGCACCATCAACCAGGACAGCATGGCAACTGTGTTTGAGTCTGCCTATGCTGTGCTTCACCTGGAAGATGGTAGGTTGTGTACTTCTTTTTTGCTGTATGTAAGAAAATCTTCTTTTGATATAGTACAATATCAGCATTAATTGATCTTTGGTCACTGCATTTTTATTGATATTTGTCCGACTTTGATATATTCTCTAGTTACATTTAGTGTTATTTGATAAACCTTTCTTTTCTTTTAATATTTAAAAAAATTAACCTTCAGTAAATTTCTTTAACAAAACATGTCATAGCTGTCTGTGAAAACATCAATCGTAAAAATTGTTACTTAATTTAATATAATTTCCTTGATTATCATAATTGAACATGCTTTAATTTCTATTTTTCTTTGGTCCTTTAAATGGTGAACCTAAAAAGATATTTGTATATTGTCATTTTTTGTTGAATATTTATATTAAATACTCCAGATGATGGCAGTCCTGGTGATGAACTCAAAAAGCCATCTCTTACATCAACACAGCAGCTAACTGATGCCCAGCTACTTCAGCTAGAGATGGAGGCAACAGGAGAGATGAAGAAGAAACTCCCACACTATGTGCTTTACATCATTATTGTTCTTCTCCTGTGCTCTGTCTTCATCTCTCTGTTCTTCACTGAGATCTACATGATTGAGCTGACCACAGAGAGCTCATACCGCTGGGCCTGTCTTGTCGTGTTTGCTCTGCTGGAGGAGGTGTTCATCTTTGAACCCCTGAAAGTGGCCTCTGTTGTCATCTACAGAACTGTGTTCCCAGCAGCAAATGATAGATAACTTGTGATACTCACTTGGCTGAATGTCTGAGGATGATGCTGACTTTTACTGAAATTTTCAAATCCTCAGCACTGGATTTTTGACTCTCATTTTTCAATTTGTCACACTGTCAGAAGTTTCGCTTCAAAAAACAAATCAGAATGAAAGCAAGTACTACAAACTGAAATCTCATCTTAACCACAAAAATAAACAAAGGTACCAGTTTTATTACAATAGGATCAAATGAACAAACTGTAAGTTTTTACTTCTTATTCAAAGATGGACAATTAACCTATTGAGTATTTATCAGACTGATTTGTTAAACAGCACTTATGTGATATATCCTTGTGCAATTTTATTTATATTAGTATCACAAAATGCAGAATTATTTATTAAGATACAACTGTCATTCAAAAAAAAAAAAAAAAAACTATGACTGATATGCAACAATTAGGTGATACTATTCTAAAAAGCTACTGTATTTTAAATTATCCATCCATTTCAAAATATTTGACTATTTCAATCATGTGGTTTATTATTGTATGCGTATGCATTTTTTCTGGAAAAAAAGAAGCATATGTACAAGACCTGCACAGTACTGTATCTGCACTTAAAGTATACTGTTGAGGGAGTTAGGTCATGTTGACCAAGGTCAGTCTCTAATCAGTTACTTTGTGCCAGAAACAATAAAGATTATCATTTTTATATATTGTGTTATTATTTTTATTTGTCGTAGTTGCTTTATTTCCTTTTTATGCACAAACACAGATGTGTCTGGACTTAAAATTTTTTGAGTCCCTGAAGAAAGGAATCGAATATATTATTCGTATTGCTGGTAATTATCTGTGACGGATGAAAACTTGCCCCCCAAAAGAAAAGAGTTCAGAGATATAAAAAGAAGAATAATCTGGAACGCTCTTCCTGTGAACTATTTGATATTACGCTGCATAAATTTCAGATATTGTACAAAACGATAAGATTGGTTATTTTTCATAAAATTCTGTAAATTTTTCAAATATCATTTAACAAAAAAACTACTTTTATTTATGAAGTAATTTTTTTGTGTTCCACATTTTAGATACGGCCGTACTATGACGTCATAAGCAGACGAATTTGCGCGCAAACATGGATGGATGAACGGAATCTACCGTCTTTTATTCATGTTGCAATTTTGCATGTATTTCTTAAAGAATAGAGTATCTGTGAATAATTAGGTTATTTTGCTAGCGACTTGATCGCACAAGGAACAGGATGATCAAGCTAATACGATCAGCTGGTCATTTTGGTGGAAATATTTCACACCAGTTACTATTGTTTCTATTTGTTTTGGCCATTGCTCGAGGAGGTAAGTTTTCGTTTTATTTCGAATGTTTTAGAAATTCAGTTTATCAACAGCTTTTTTATTGGTAAATGTGCTTTAAAATAACAATTATCTGCCATTGAAGTTTGATTTTGGTGTGCCCTATCGCAGGAATTTTCAAAAAACTTAAGATGGTTTAAGATGTCAATCATCGTTTGTTTACCGTTGTCAAGGACGTGACTGCATAGACGTGCCACAGAAAATATTTAAACATAAATCCATACCCATACAAATTACATGAAATAAATCATTATTAGATAGTTGATTCACTGATTTATTTGGATTATTTATTTCAGGCTTTGGCCTTCCATTGCCTCGTGCCAATTCTGAAGCCAGCGGTATGGGCCAAGCTAGAAAGAATCCCAGCTCTGGCCCAATTTATAACATTTTTGTGGAGAATGATAAATTGCCACATGCTCAAGCAACAGGTGAGGCTCTGAGGAATAAGCAATCACTAGTCATATCTCTCTTTTGTTGATGATTGTTGTATATTTTAGAAGGTTTTCATTTCTTGATTTCTCGTCTTGCATGTTTTCTTTTCTATTTCTCTTCCTCTTTTAATAGTTTTAGTCTTTATTATTTCTGTTTCTATCTAAATATTCTAAAGTATATTTTATTTACAAATATTATTCACCTTCTCTTATTTTATTTTCTTTGATTTGTATTTTCTTTTTTTTCTTTCTTTCTTTCTTTTTTTTTTTTTTTTTTTTTTTTTTTTGCTCTTTAGTTTCATCTGTTCCTTTGCATGGAGTAATGAGTGGCAGCTTAATCCATTCTGATATGTACATTCCACTACCTACTTTTACTGCTAGTGGCTCAGTTGTGCACAACACATTGCTTTTGAGCGTATTCCTTATCCCCTTTCTCATCCTACTGCCTGTAGTGATGATTAAAAGACGAAGAAAGGTACTAACCTTAACAATTCATAGCATTATTTTTCACTCTTTTATGGGGGGGGGGGGGGGTCTTTGGAATAAACTTTGTTTTGCAAATTGCAACAAGATTTTTCTCATAATTGTTGCCATAATTTTAAGTTGGAATCAAATATTTATAGAAAGATTTTTACATATTACTATTATTTTTTATGCATGTCGTCCACAATTTTTTTACCTTATCTTGTTTTCATTAAATTTATCTTCAGTCCAAAATAATTACCATCCCTGCTGAGGCTGAAGCAGACTATGTTTACATTATGACTGTAACAACTGGTCTAAGGAAAGGTAAGCCACATCTACAACAAGGAGATATTTGTATTAACTAGGGTTTTATTTCCTTAAAGATGATAAAATGTAGTTAATTTTTTATCAAAACAACTATTAATTTGCCAGCTGAAGAAAAGAAATGAAAAAGTAAATATAGCTTTTGTAAATGAGTAGTCTTGAGTTGATGCCTTATTTTTATATTGTTATCAAGATTGAAATCATCTTTAAAAATAGATATTGAACGATTTGTACAAAACATTTAGGACATATATACCCATATATGATTCAAATAATTTAATATCTTTTTTTTTTCCAGATGCAGGCACTAATGCCAAGATAGATGTACAGTTGTACAGTGAGACCAGCTCCTCAGCAAGGTACCGACTCTCAGCCTATGACACTGAACAGCCAATACTGAAACGTGGGAATAAGGACATGTTTCTGGTCTACACACAAGGTATGTTTGGAAATAGGATTATATTTATTATAGAAGATGGAAACTTCATTTTCAGTTGCCATTTGGAAATTTTTCCACAATAGAAACATTTTCTGACAATTTTTTCAATCTTTTCATTTTGACAACTTCAATAGCTTAGGCTTTGTTGCAGCTGTGATATCTACATGTCACTGATAAAATGTATGCCAAAGGACTACTAGTAATGACAATATGCTATGAAACTGAAATGTCTATTGTTCTTACAGCTCCCCTTGGGAAAATGTCCCATGTGGTCATCACTCAGAAAGGAAAGGGGAAGAAAGCCAAATGGTAAGTTTTTTTCCCTTTATTTTTATTTATTTATCTTTTCTCCTGAAATATCTATTACTCACTTAGACAATATTAGTAAAGATAAAAGTAATGAATGGCTTTTACCATTTTAAGTGTATGTGAAGTGTGTTACTGATCTCCCTTCAGGCACCTGGACAACATTAAGCTGTATGATCCCCTGGAGGAGCAGGAGTGGACCTTCCCATGTAATATCTGGCTTAAACCAGCACACAATGGAGGGGTGGAGACCCACTGTGTATGCTTCCAGAGTGAGCAGACACGAAGCAGGTCAGTCACAGCATGGAGCTCTTAGTCAGTTGAAATGTTACCTGTAATGCTTGTAAATTCACTTTCCATGCTAGAACTTTGTAACAGTATTGTATGTCATTTGAGACATTTAAGATGGATGATTTTTAAGTTGGCTTAAAGGCAACGTCCTGGAAAACAGAGTCAGTTCCTTTTGAAAGCAGTGTGTCCATATAAATTATGGGTACAGCAAGAAAGCTGTGATTGTGTTTGTGAGAGATTAGAACAACTACTGCAACTGATGCTAGAGTCTTTGTATAGCAGTACCATTCTGTGTGTTTAACTATATTATTTACATAGATTTATTGTCCATTTGTGCTAGACAAATGCAAGAAGGTCTAAGCATTGCTTAGAATTAAAAGTAAATAAATATAAATAAGTAAATTAAGAATTTATTAAGACTATAGCTATTTGACATGAAAAAACATATCACAGTGTGCTTTGAGTGAAATTTAATAATGCCTCCCTTTGTTCACATTTCAGCTGGTTGTTCAACACCATCACTTCCAACCTGCTCCAGTTCCACTTGTGGGTAAACGCTGTATTTGGAGGCCCACGTGAGCACCTCTGCACCCTGTCCCGTCCTCTCACAGTCCTGACCTTGTTCTCCCTGTATGTCAACTACCTGCTGGGGAACATCCTGCTCACTGTGGCCTCCCCACAGCCTGTCAGTGGTGAGAAACAGCTGGTGTCTGGGGACCTCTTCATCATTGCATTTGGTGTCCACTTTGTCATCAAGCTGCTCAACTGCCTGGTGGAGTTCACTCTGTGTAACACGGTGACCAAACGCCTCTGCTGGATGTATGATATCCTCAACATGGACCCCCTGGGATGGACTGACAAGCCTGACACTGGTGGAGGAGGAAGAATCAGCATGGCCCGCCAAGCCTGCAGGGATGCTCCCCCAGATGATGAGGAGGCCTTTATTCTCTCTGGAGATGCAGGCATCCCAGCCAGTGATGGTGTGGAGGATGACACCATGGTCTCCATAGGCCAGGACCAGTATCTGGTGGAGGCTGAGGTCCATGATGGAGCTTCTCTCAGTGAGGTACTGGACACTGCAGATATCCCTGTGGAACTGACTTACACAGCTTGTGGTGGGGAACAGAAGCTGGAGGATTTTAAACCCTCAGGTATTTACATCAATTGAACTGTTACTGATCAATAATTTTCTTATTGGTTGAATTTTTATAAGTTGTCAGCATAATTGTCATGAAATGACCATATTTCCAAGTTTTAGAATAGGTCTCAATGTCTGTCATGATTTTCCGAATCATTTCTGGTATAAGAACTAACTGATATTGAAAGAAACACCAGCATCATCTTTCAAAAAATAAATCAACATCCTGTATTTCAGCCATTCCCAAAGTGGCCAGGGGCTCTGTGAGTGCCAAGGACTCTCAGCTCAACCTGAGTAACACCCCCCTTGGAGACAAGCCCCAGCCCTTGCTGTCAGCCTGGCAGCCCAGTGATATGCCCTTTGAGGAGATGGATGAAATGCCAACCAAGGCACTGTCTTCCCATGCCATCATCAGGTACGGTAATTACTCTCAAACTCTCCACACTTCATTTAATCAACATCATACTAATTGAATTGTATTGTAATTATAGTTATAGTATATAAAAATAGAGTAATTCTTTGCCATAATTTATTATTTTTCACATCTTCCAGCCCCATTCCCCCATCTGCTGGGCCAGGGAAGAGACAGAGACGCCACACCATGGTGTTCAACAGGGAGGAGATGCCATTCAACAGGCAGGTGTCACTGGCCTCCAAGACTGAACTCATGAGGCAGAACCTTGCCAAGAAATGCCTCAGCCACATGGATGTAGAGACCTCCACTGCAAGAGTTTGCCAAGATATCAGACTGCAGAGGTATGTATTACCTATATCTAGTGATATTTGATGCTGTATTGAGTGATGATTTCAAGATAAGTTAATTTCACATGGTGTTTACAATTGTTACACATATAGCAGTTTGTATATAAACATAATATTCAAATAGGAATTTTCAATAAGGCATGAAAATTATGTAAAAGATTTTGCTGATGGCACTTGCATACAATTTCAAATTTAATTAATTAAGGTTGGATCTCAGTTTAGTTACATGTATGTCATCTCCAAAATCACGCTCGGCTGTCACCTTGATTGGATAGTAAACGATTGTCGTAAAATCGCTAAATGATATTAAAACCAGGTGCATAAACTTGAAAACCACCTACAACAACCTTGGACTGCCACTTTAATCCAATACAATGCAAACATAAACTATAACAAGTGGTTAAAGCATTCAAACCGAATGTCGTAAAGTCCCCATATACCTCCATAGAGACAATAAAATAGAATGAGCTTCTGAAACAAACCTGATCCAGTTCCAACAGAATAATCGAAATAAAATACTGCCGGGCATCAGAGCGGCCTAAAACTTGGCACGCTTACCGCTAATACTGCAGGCTACATCATCCCGTCGCTCGTTTGTAAATTCCGTGCATGGCATACGCACAATCAAACCGTAAAAAACAAATTCTCGGGGTGTCGTTGGCCAGGTCCACTCTAACCTACCATTACGAAAAAGAAGCCATGCCATTGGACAATGCGACCTCTGCGGTTACGTCATTTCCTGAATTGGATTGTTGAGTGGACCTAGCCAACGACACCCCGAGAATTTGTTTTTTACGGTTTGATTGTGCGTATGCCATGCACGGAATTTACAAACGAGCGACGGGATGATGTAGCCTGCAGTATTAGCGGTAAGCGTGCCAAGTTTTAGGCCGCTCCGATGCCCGGCAGTATTTTATTTCGATTATTCTGTTGGAACTGGATCAGGTTTGTTTCAGAAGCTCATTCTATTTTATTGTCTCTATGGAGGTATATGGGGACTTTACGACATTCGGTTTGAAGGCTTTAACCACTTGTTATAGTTTATGTTTGCATTGTATTGGATTAATGTGGCAGTCCAAGGTTGTTGTAGGTGGTTTTCAAGTTTATGCACCCGGTTTTAATATCATTTAGCGATTTTACGACAATCGTTTACTATCCAATCAAGGTGACAGCCGAGCGTGTCCAAAATATGTCTATAATTTATAATTTTGTATGTTATCTGTTATCATCCCAGGTCACAGTCTGATACCAGCATCTTGCAGACCAATGACAACATGAACAATAGCAATGGCACCAGTGGTGATCCTGAGACTGGCAACACCAACATGACAGCAAGGTAATTAATACAGGGGACGGGAAAGGCGACTTATATTTTTATTTTATTATTCTATTTCTTATTTTATTCAGTCATCTTTTGTAATTAATTCATATTTTATTATTACTTTGTTTTATTTGGTTTTTCACATACTGTTCATTTATTTATTTTTGTGAAATCTTTCTTCCAATTACAGAGATGACGCCAGTGCTATTTCTGCCCATGGCAACGTTGTACAACAAGGTAGCATGGTAGATGGCGCCATCAACCAGGACAGCATGGCAACTGTGTTTGAGTCTGCCTATGCTGTGCTTCACCTGGAAGATGGTATGTTGTGTACTTCTTTTTTGATGTACATGTATGTTAGAAAATCTTCTTTTGATATAGTACAATATCAGCATTGATCTTTGGTCACTGCATTTTTATTGATATTTGTCCAACTTTTATATATTCTCTAGTTACATTTAGTGTTATTTGATTAACCTTTCTTTTCTTTTCAAATAAATATAAATAAATCAAATTTTTTTAATATTTTAAAAAATTAACCTTCAGTAAATTTCTTTTACAAAACATAGCTCTCTGTGAAAACATCAATTGTAAAAATTGTTACTTAATTTAATATCATTTCCTTGATTATCATAATTGAACATGCTTTAGTTTCTATTTTTCTTTGGCCCTTTAAATGAACCTAAAAAGATATTTGTATATTGTCATTTTTTGTTGAATATTTATATTAAATACTCCAGATGATGGTAGCCCTGGTGATGACCTCAAAAAACCATCTCTAACATCAACACAGCAGTTAACTGATGCCCAGCTACTTCAGCTAGAGATGGAGACAACAGGAGAGATGAAGAAGAAACTCCCACACTATGTACTTTACATCATTATTGTCCTTCTCCTGTGCTCTGTCTTCATCTCTCTGTTCTTCACTGAGATCTACATGATTGAGCTGACCACAGAGAGCTCATACCGCTGGGCCTGTCTTGTCGTGTTTGCTCTGCTGGAGGAGGTGTTCATCTTTGAACCCCTGAAAGTGGCCTCTGTTGTCATCTACAGAGCTGTGTTCCCAGCAGCAAATAATAGATAACTTGTGATACTCACTTTGCTGAATGTCTGAGGATGTAGTTGACTTTCACTGAAATTTTCAATCCTCGGCACTGGGTTTTTGACAACTTTTGTTTTTCAATTTGTCACACTGTCAAAAGTTTCTCTTCAAAAGAAAACAGAATGAAAGCAAGTAGTACAAACTGAAATCTTATCTTAACCACGAAAATAAACAAAGGTACCAGTTTTATTACAATAGGATCAAATAAATAAACTGTCAGTTTTTACTTCTCATTAGAAGATGGACGACCTATATTGAGTATTTATCAGAATGATTGTTTAAACAGCGCTTATGTGATATATCTTTGTGCATTTTTATTTCATATTAGTATCACAAAATGCAGAATCATCCAAAAATAAAAAATAAAAAATAACTTATATGCAAAAATTTGGTGATACTATTTTAAAAAGCTACTGCATTTTAAATTATTCCGTCCATTTCAATATATTTGACTATTTCAATCATGTGGTTTATTATTGTATGCATTTTTTTCTGGAAAAAAAGAAGCATATTTACAAAACCTGCACAGTACTGTATATCTGCACTTTAAAGTTTAAGTATACTGTTTAGTGAGTGAGGTCATGTTGACCCAGATCAGTCTCCAATCAATTACTTTGTGCCAGAAACAATAAAGATTATCATTTTTATTTGTCGTATTTGCTCTTTATTTCCTTTTTATGACAGATACAGCTGTGTCTGTACATATAGCCGTCAACATCGCCGTGCATTTTCGCCAGTAACACGATAAGTGGAAAACTGTTTTACCTTTTGTCTTGAAACTTCCTGAACTGATGACCCTGTTTAATACGCTGTGTTGATGTTGTGCCACCAAGTTATAAAATTCATAGGTGTAAGCAACAAATAATTGCATTAAAATCGCATCTGTAAAAATCAACTATGACAGAAAAAAGAGACCAAGCTTTCGGCTTGTGTGCCTTCTCTTAAAAAAAAATTGAGTCCTAGAAGAAAGGAATTTAATATAATTTATTCGTTTTGGGTAACTGTGTGACGGATGAAAAGTTGCCTCCAAAAGCAAAAGAGTTTTGAGATATAAAAAGAAGAATAATCTAGAACGCTATTCCTGTGAACTATTGGTATTATGCTGCATCAATCTCAGTTATTGTACAAAATGTGAGGAGTTGATTTATTTTTCATACAATTCTGTAAAATTTTCAAATTCCGTTAAACAAAAAACTACTTTTATTTATGAAGTAACTTTTTTTTTTGCGTTCTACATTTTATGTTCGGCCCTAATATGACGTCATAAGCAGACGAATTTGCGCGCAAACATGGATGGACGAACGGAATCTACCGTCTTTTATTCATGTTGCAATTTTGCAAGTATTTCTTTAAGAATAGAGTATCTGTGAATAATTAGTTTATTTTGTTAGCGAGTTGATTGCATAAGGAACAGGATGATCAAGCTAATACGATCAGCTGGTCATTCTGGTGGAAATATTTCACGCCAGTTACTGTTGTTCCTATTTGTTTTGGCCATTGCTCGAGGCGGTGAGTTTTCGTTTTATTTCGAAGGTTTTGGAAATTCCATTTATCAGCAGCATTTTTATAAGTTAAAGTGCATTCAGATAACAATTATCTGCCACTGAAGTTTACTTTTGCTGTTTCCTATTGCAGGAATTAAAAAAATTAAGGTTTAAGATGTCAATCATCGTTTGTTTACCGTTGTCAAGGACGTGACCGCATAGATTTAGCGTGCCTCAGAAAATATTTAAACATAAATCCATACCCCTAAAAATTACAGGAAATAAATCATTATTAGATAGTAGATTCACTGATTTATGTGGATTTTTAATTTCAGGCTTTGGCCTTCCATTGCCTCGTGTCAATTTTGAAGCCAGCGGTATGGGCCAAGCTAGAAAGAATCCCAGCTCAGGCCCAATTTATGACATTTTTGTGGAGAATGATAGATTGCCACATGCTCAAGCAACAGGTGAGGCTCTGAGGAATAAACAATCACTAGTCATATCTCTCTTTTGTTGATGATTGTTATATATTTTAGGTTTTTTTCTTGATTTCTCGTCTTGCATGTTTTCTTTTCTATTTCTCTTCCTCTTTTAATAGTTTTAGTCTTTATTATTTCTGTTTCTATCTAAATATTCTAAAGTATATTTTATTTACAAATATTATTCACCTCTTATTTTATTTTCTTTGATTTGTATTTTCTTTTTTTTCTTTCTTTCTTTCTTTTTTTTTATTTTTTTATTTTTTATTTTTTGCTCTTTAGTTTCATCTGTTCCTTTACATGGAGTAATGAGTGGCAGCTTAATCCATTCTGATATGTACATTCCACTACCTACATTTACTGCTAGTGGCTCAGTTGTGCACAACACATTGCTTTTGAGCGTATTCCTTATCCCCTTTCTCATCCTACTGCCTGTAGTGATGATTAAAAGGCGAAGAAAGGTACTAACCTTAACAATTCATAGCATTATTTTTCACTTTTTTATGGGGGAGGGGGGAATAAACTTGGTTTTGCAAATTACAACAAGATAAATAAATTCAACAGCTTTTTCTCATAATTGTTGCCATAATTTTAAGTTGGAATCAAATATTTAAAGAAAGATTTTTACATATTACTATTATTTTTTATGCATATCATCCACAATTTTATTTTACCTTATCTTGTTTTCATTAAATTTATCTTCAGTCCAAAATAATTACCATCCCTGCTGAGTCTGGAGCAGAATATGCCTACATTATGACTGTAACAACTGGTCTAAGGAAAGGTAAGCTACATCTACAACAAGGAGATGTTTGTATTAACTAGGGTTTTATTTTCTTAAAGATGATAAAATGAAGTTAATTTTTTATTAAAACAACTTTTAATTTGCCAGCTGAAAAAAAGGACTGAAAAAGTAAATATAGCTTTTGTAAATGAGTTGTCTTGAGCTGATGCCTTATTTTTATATTGTTATCAAGATTGAAATCATCTTTAAAAATAGATATTGAACGATTGTACAAAAGGTTTAGGAAATTCATACCCATATATGATATTGATTCAAATAATTTAATATCTTTTTTTTTTTTTTTTTTTTTTTCAGATGCAGGCACTAATGCCAAGATAGATGTACAGTTGTACAGTGAGACCAGCTCCTCAGCAAGGTACCGACTCTCAGCCTATGACACTGAACAGCCAATACTGAAACGTGGGAAGAAGGACATGTTTCTGGTCTACACACAAGGTATGTTTGGAAATAGGACTATTTTTATTATAGAAGATGGAATCTTCATTTTCAGTTGCCATTTGGAAATTTTTCTACAATAGAAACCTTTTACGACAATTTTTTCAATCTTTTCATTTTGACAACTTCAGTAGCTTAGGCTTTGTTGCAGCTGTGATATCTACATGTAACTGATGTAAATGTATGCCAAAGGATTACTACTAATGACAATATGCTGTGAAACTGAAATGTCTATTGTTCTTACAGCTCCCCTTGGGAAAATGTCCCATGTGGTCATCACTCAGAAGGGAAAGGGGAAGAAAGCCAAATGGTGAGTTTTTTTCCCTTTATTTTTTTATTTATTTATCTTTTCTCCTGAAATATCTATTACTCACTTACACAATATTAGTAAAGATAAAAGTAATGAATGACTTTTACCATTTTAAGTGTACGTGAAGTGTGTTACTGATCTCCCTTCAGGCACCTGGACAACATTAAGCTGTATGACCCCCTTGAGGAGCAGGAGTGGACCTTCCCATGCAATATCTGGCTTAAACCAGCACACAATGGAGGGGAGGAGACCCACTGTGTATGCTTCCAGAGTGAGCAGACGCGCAGCAGGTCAGTCACAGCATGGGACTCTTAATAGAAAGTTACCTGCATTTCTTGTATATTCACTTTCCTTGCTAAAACTTTGTAACAGTAATTGATGATATTCCTTTGAGACTTTGAGATGGATGATTTTTAAGGGGGCTTACAGGAAAAGTCCTGCAAAACAGTTCGTTTTAAAAACAGTGTGTCTATATAAATTAATTATTATGGGTACAGCAAGAAAGCTGTGATTGTTTGTGAGAGATTAGAACAACTACTGCAATTGTTGCTAGAGTCTAATGTATAGCAGTAGCAATGTTTGTGTTAGACCATATTATTTCCATGGATTTATTGTCAATTTGTGCTAAGCAAATGCTAGAGGGTCTAGGCATTGCTTAAAGTAAATTGTAAATAAATATGAATAAAATAAAAAATTTATTAAGACTATAGCTATTTGGCATGAAGACCCATATCACAATATGGCCATAGTTTGCTATGAGTGTAATTTAAAAATGTCACTCACATTTTGTTCACATTTCAGCTGGTTGTTCAACACCATCACTTCCAACCTGCTCCAGTTCCACTTGTGGGTAAACGCTGTATTTGGAGGCCCACGTGAGCACCTCTGCACCCTGTCCCGTCCTCTCACAGTCCTGACCTTGTTCTCCCTGTATGTCAACTACCTGCTGGGGAACATCCTGCTCACTGTGGCCTCCCCACAGCCTTCCAGTGGTGAGAAACAGCTGGTGTCTGGGGACCTCTTCATCATTGCATTTGGCATCCACTTTGTCATCAAGCTGCTCAACTGCCTGGTGGAGTTCACCCTATGTAACACGGTGACCAAACGCCTCTGCTGGATGTATGATATCCTCAACATGGACCCCCTGGGATGGACTGACAAGCCTGACACTGGTGGAGGAGGAAGAATCAGCATGGCCCGCCAAGCCTGCAGGGATGCTCCCCCAGATGATGAGGAGGCCTTTATTCTCTCTGGAGATGCAGGCATCCCAGCCAGTGATGGTGTGGAGGATGACACCATGGTCTCCATAGGCCAGGACCAGTATCTGGTGGAGGCTGAGGTCCATGATGGAGCTTCTCTCAGTGAGGTACTGGACACTGCAGATATCCCTGTGGAACTGACTTACACAGCTTGTGGTGGGGAACAGAAGCTGGAGGATTTTAAACCCTCAGGTATTTACATCAATTGAACTGTTACTGATCAATAATTTTTTTATTGGTTAAATTTTTATAAGTTGTCAGCATAATTGTCATGAAATGACCATATTTCCAAGTTTTAGAATAGGTCTCAATGTCTGTCATGATTTTCCGAATCATTTCTGGTATAAGAACTAACTGATATTGAAAGAAACACCAGCATCATCTTTCAAAAAATAAATCAACATCCTGTATTTCAGCCATTCCCAAAGTGGCCAGGGGCTCTGTGAGTGCCAAGGACTCTCAGCTCAACCTGAGTAACACCCCCCTTGGAGACAAGCCCCAGCCCTTGCTGTCAGCCTGGCAGCCCAGTGATATGCCCTTTGAGGAGATGGATGAAATGCCAACCAAGGCCCTCTCCTCCCATGCCATCATCAGGTACGATAATTACTCTCAAACTCTCCACACTTCATTTAATCAACATCATACTAATTGAATTGTATTGTAATTCTAGTTATAGTATATAAAAATAGAGTACGTAATTCTTTGCCATATTTCATTATTTTTTCACTCCTTCCAGCCCCATTCCCCCATCTGCTTGGCCAGGGAAGAGACAGAGACGCCACACCATGGTGTTCAACAGGGAGGAGATGCCATTCAGCAGGCAGGTGTCACTGGCCTCCAAGACTGAACTCATGAGGCAGAACCTTGCCAAGAAACGCCTCAGCCACATGGATGTAGAGACCTCCACTGCAAGAGTTTGCCAAGATATCAGACTGCAGAGGTATGTATTACCTATATCTAGTGATATCTGATGCTGTATTGAGTGATGATTTTAACATAAGTTATACACATCTTGTTTACAATTGTTACAGGTTACACCTATAGATGCAGTTTGTATATAAACATTATATTCAAATAAGAATTTTCAAAGGTAGCAATTTGAAAAAGAAATGAAAATTATGTATAAAATTTTGCTGACATTTAATTAATTAAGGTTGGATCTCAGTTTTGTTATACCATCTCCAAAATTTGTCTGTAATTTATAATTCTGTATGAGATGCCTGGTATCATCCCAGGTCACAGTCTGATACCAGCATCTTGCAGACCAATGACAACATTAACAATAACAATGGCACCTGCGGTGGTCCTGAGACTGGCAACACCAACATGGCAGCAAGGTAATATAGGTGACAGGAAAGGCGACTCATATTTTTATTCTATTTTTTTTTTTTTTTTTGGTATTAACTTTTTTAATTTATTAATATTTTATTATTATTATTTTTTATTTTGATTTTTTCCATGCTGTATATTTATATATTTTTGTGAAATCTTTTTTCCTATTACAGAGATGATGCCAGTGTTATTTCTGCCCATGACAGCGCTGTACAACAAGGCAGCATGATAGATGGCGCCATCAACCAGGACAGCATGGCAAGTGTGTTTGAGTCAGCCTTTGATTTCTTGGATGCAGCTCCACAGAGGAGCAGCCAGCATGCTGTGCTTCAACTGGAAGATGGTAAGTGCTGAATTCGTAATTTAAATAGTTCATTGTCAGTGTCTACATTTTTTAGCAATATTTGGTGTTTGTTGATTTTCCTTTCATTCTTATGTTTTCAGTCTTTAAAAATATTTTTAAAAAACTTCAACAATTTATCTTTATAAAATGTGCCTTAATATTAAAACAAAAGTATTACTAATATTATTTTCTGTATTATTATAATGAAATTTGTTTCTTTTTTTCTGGGTGTTTTTTTATGGTAAGACTCAAGTAAATTTCAAACAACTTTAATTTATGCACATTGAAAAACTGAATATTTATATAAAATACTCCAGATAATGACAGTCCTGGTGATGAACTCAAAAAGCCATCTCTAACATCAACACAGCAGCTAACTGATGCCCAGCTACTTCAGCTAGAGATGGAGGCAACAGGAGAGATGAAGAAGAAACTCCCACACTATGTGCTTTACATCATTATTGCCCTTCTCCTGTGCTCTGTCTTCATCTCTCTGTTCTTCACTGAGATCTACATGATTGAGCTGACCACAGAGAGCTCATACCGCTGGGCCTGTCTTGTCGTGTTTGCTCTGCTGGAGGAGGTGTTCATCTTTGAACCCCTGAAAGTGGCCTCTGTTGTCATCTACAGAGCTGTGTTCCCAGCAGCAAATAATAGATAACTTGTGATACTCACTTTGCTGAATGTCTGAGGATGTAGTTGACTTTTACTGAAATTTTCAATCCTCAGCACTGGATTTTTTGACAAATTTCATTTTTCAATTTTTCACACTGTCAATAGAAAGCAAGTACTACAAACTGAACTTTTTTCTTAGCCAAAAAAACCCACAATACTGTAATATGGTACGTTATTACATTGCACATTTTATATATACCGTAGTTACTGAAATGAACAATTTCTCAAGCTGAAAATATAAATTGTTTTACCAAAAAGGGTTGAATCCGAGAATTTTTCATGTGTGCATTATTAAGAGAAAAACTGTTAACTTTATGTCTTTATCATTCAATGTAAAATTATTCACTTTTTTAGAAACAAGTCAGATTTTTAAAAAGTTGTTTTTCTTAAATAATGTGCACTAAGTTAATGAAACTATTTTAGATTAACGGCACTCTATAAATTATTTCATTATTTTATATTTTTTCATCATTTCAATCATGTGATTTTACGTAATGACACAATTGCCAGAAAAAATTTAAACATTAGCTCTCACAGCCCTGTATATTGTACATTTTTCCATCAACATCTTGCAATTATCTGTTTTTAATTTGTAACTCAGCCTTTGCATTATAGTCAAATAAAGCTCATGTATTTATTTTAACCATGTGTTCAATTTTTGTAATTTTTTCAGTAAAACCATTAACCTGGCCATAGGTGTAAATCACAGAAGGGGAATTAAATGGTCCTTCTTTTTCTCAAAAATTAAAACACCCAATAACAATTTTTATTTATTTTGTTTTATTATAAAAACTTACAAGATATTTCAAATAAAATGTTAATTTTGTGATCTTTCCAACTGCTATTCATTAACATATCCTGCTAACTGGGGATGCCACTGCTTTTAGGGCCGAACAACGAATAAAATGATAAATTCTTGTCATTTGCAGTTTTTTTTCTGTGCACTTTGATTTCTGATCACTTCAGAGGTTGACAAACGACAAGAAAAGTTGGGACTGTCAAAGTGAATGTCTTTCCACAGCAGAGCAGGGTTTACTCTGATCTAATATATATATATATATATCAGTAAGGGTGGGTGTCCACATGTACACACATCAACACCCCTGCTTCTCTTGTTAAACCCTGAAGTGATCAAAATGCACAGAAACGTACTGCAAGTGAATAGAAATTATCTTATAGTTTTAACTCATTTTCAGATTCTAGAAAGTGATATTCCCTTAAAACAGGTTCTACCCTGTTAACTTTATGTAGCCACTGTTCAAATCAACAAATAGGATATAAAAACATTTTATGTATGAAAAATATAATTTCAATTGAAGAGAGTCCCATTGCATTTGGATATTTTCAATACTGGTGAAAGTCATTTCCTATTTCCCAAGATGCATATAAAACCTATAATTTAGTGTGATCCATGAATAACCTCATTCCTGTGACTGGTAGATAAATGCAAGTTTTCATTCTTCGTCCTTTAAGAAACAAAGTCATTGAGAATTGTATATTCATGATTTTCAACTCACATTTCATGTACTTGTAATGAGGAACATGTATGAATACAGTTTTATTTCCTGTAATTTGTAAATTGATGATTTAATTTCAGGTAAACTGATATCACTACACCCCCCCCCCTCCAAATGGGACCCTCTTAGATGTACTCTGTACTAAACCACTTTTAAGTTTACATGTGCATACATATATTTTTAAAAAATGTCTGTAGCTGTATCAAAGCTAATTATAATGGTAAGAAATCACTGGATAAAACCCATTTCTGCATTTTGTAGGAACATTATGTACAAATAAAAATCAAAAAATAATTCCATATGCTCTAACTTGCTAGCTCTTATTTTCTCTCTCTCTCTCTCTCTCTCTCTCTCTTGTAAAATAAGGAATTAGTGACAATGTTTTTATCATTGCAAACAAATGCTGTATTCATTTAACGTAAGTAGATCTCAACCCCCCCTAACTTATGGCACAATTTACAAAAGATCCATCCCATCTGAGCTAACAAGAATTCTTATAAACTTATAAAGATATCACAAAATATCTGACAGGGGCAGATCCAGAGATATTTATTGACAGTCTTCCAAATTACCATTGTTGATCCATCCCCCATTTTTAAATCTTCTGACAGAAAAAATTTAATACCCCTCAGTGTAAACTGAAAAATTCTGACCGTTTCCTGGAAGACCCAGAAGATGGTCTTTGTCTGCCTCTGTCTTATCCTTTGAACAATCTCCTTCAAAATGAGTCATCAATATGAATATACACAGTTAATTATTTAAAAAAAACAACTAAATACTGTTATAATGACATGAACACTGAAACTTACAAAAATATCATATCTGCATTCAGAATATATCTTTATATGACATTTTAAATTTTTTTTGCATTTTATATATATATATATATATATATATATATATATATATATATATATATATATTTTTTTTTTTTTTTTTTGCAGAGAAGGAATGTATTTTTGTTTAAAAAATTGTAAATAATTGACACAGTACATCTATCCTCAATGTGCTACTGACTCACTAATGAAATTTTTTTTTCTAAACATTTTATTCTAAATATAAATTTATTGTGTAAATATCACACACACACAAGCATGTACACTGCTATTATTCTATTATGCAAGTGAGTCCCACATCTCAAACAAAACACTTAAAATGTGGGTCTTTATCACAAATTAATTTTATTATGGTTTTATTTTTTACAAATTAATCAACAGACAAAGTCAATACATGGCACAACTTTCTTTCACATTCTCTCATTCTCACACAATATTCTTGACAGGATGATCATACTAAACTAATAGTAAATAGCATAAAAATTACACGTTCTTTTTTTTTTTTTTTTTTTTTTTTTTGATTCACCAAGCAACAGTTGGATTTTTTTAAAGCTCTAAAAATAAAATAAGTTTTGCTTGGAGTAATAATAAACCATCTACCATCTACTGGGATACATGTAAGCTGTTACTACTCCTTGTGCTTTCCTTCCTATAGTACAGCCCCTTTTATCTTCCAATATACTTACAAGTATTTGACAAAGGCCAAATATACTGTTTATTACTCACATTTCATACTACATATAAACTATATGTATCCATGGTAAAACAACATGCTACTGGTATGTGTGTCTATTATTGTGCTGATTACAACTGAGAGGCTTCAATTCTTTTACATGTACATGTACACTACATGTTCATTCCATGTACCAGTATGTTTCTCACTATCTACTGAGCATCGTTTTTTCTGTTTTCATCACTTTTTAATAGCTTTTTTTTCTGTTTTTTTTTTCTTTTAAATCTTGTTTTAACAAGAAAAAATGTGTTTGATGTACTGGATCCACATTCTTAAGACTTCTTCGCTCCCATCACATTGCTCCTAGTGTCAAGTGCTGTCTTATATGTACCGTTTTCAGAGTTGTTCTTTCCAATTTTCAACAAGTCTGCTTTGACCACATGCATATCAATGGAGAAGAGAGAGGAAGGATAGGGACTGGATTGAATGAGTTTTCTGCTTCATGTACCACTGAGATCTGATTCATCTTTGCCATTTCCTTTATCTCTTTTGAACAAATCTCTAAAATGAAATCAATTTATCTTTAAAACAAGGGAAGCGTGTAGAAGTGCAGACCTCAGTTGAGGCAGCTCAATTATTGTTTTTATTATATATCAACTATATTCAATAGATAGATACTACCTAGTAAGTCTAATAATTTCTTACCTATCCCATTCCAACTGTTTCTAAAAATTTCAATCATAACTTTGATCTATAATGTTGCTAACAAATAAGCAGATAAATGGTAAAAGTAATAAAAGCAATAGTTGTATGATGTATTGTGTACTTTTTTGGCTAACACAAGCAAAAAAAGTGCTATCTTTCATACTACAAGCCTCCATATATGACATTTTAGAATTTCAGTGTCTATTTTACAACTGGGTCAGTCTTCCTGTCATAAACACATGAAAGTCATAAAACAGATGGAAACGAATCAAAAAACTTACTTATAGTTTTGATACTGTAAAAAATGTCTCCTCTGCCTTTTAATCAAAGAAAAAACTTAATGAAACAGCACAACTGCATGCTAACTTAAATAGCTTTCAAACAGTTTTCTTACTTGAATTTTTGTAGTAGCGATTTGTTTTCTTGCTGCTGTTTTCCATGAACAGGTGCTGACTTTGATCTACGGATCCCAGATGCTCCTCCTTCACTTTCCATCTTTTCATCACTTGACTTTGTTCCTGAAAGTCAACATTTTCCTATTATACAAAAATATTCATCATTTAAATAGTAATTTTGAGTATAGTTTTATATTATAGCCAGATCATAATTTTTGAAGAAGTTATCTTATCCTTTGAAAACTCTCCTTTAAAAAGAGTTACAGCATTATGACAATATACAATGATTTTTTAAACTTCTAATTGAATATTGAAATAATCAAATGAACACAAAAACTTATTTTTTTGCATTTTATGCAATTGGCAATAACTTAATAAACACATTTTATGCAATTAACAATAACCTAAACATATGATTTTATAAATGAATAAATAAAATTCAAATGCAACTTTTTAATGAGCTAGTCTTACCAGACTATTTAAATTGTTTGTACTGGCAGAATTTCATCATTATCAAGCCACCTTCAGGAAGTTTTTTTTTTTTTTCCAGAAACCGAGAGGGTGTCAGGACCCACTTTACCCCCACCTGCTAAATCCACCACTATTTTTAAATAACTCTTGCATAATAACCAGGTTATTAAGATGCCAATGTCTCAAACTGTTGCAGTACCGAATCCTGATTTAAAAAAAAACTTACTCCTTGCACCCTTGGGACTGGAATCCATGTTTACACATGGTGGTAATCCTGCATTGTGAACTCGAGAAGCTGTGCTATCATCTTCAGTTGACTCAGACCTCTGATGGGCATCAGTCTTACTATCAGTAGTTGGTGTTAAAGACCCGGCCGTCTCTTCGTCACATAGTCTGGGGTCTGTGGAATTTAAAAATATCCACACTTTACACTGCATACATGGTTACTTTCAGCATATTAAGGGAAACAGATGTAACAGATTTTCAGAGAAGTATCCCTTTCCAGACTAAATGCTACAGCTTATTATAATAATAATAATAATAATAATAATAATAATAATAATAATTATTATTATTATTATTATTATTATTATTATTATTATTATAACATGAAAAAATGTATTCTCTAATCATTCATTACAGCACACAATACATATTGTTATACAAACCTGATGTCAGCGATTCAAACTGTATTGACTCCTGGGGATTTTCAGCGGTTTCAGTGGCAGTCTCACTTACAGCTGCAGCAGCAGGTTCTTGGCTTCTCACTCCCTGGTTGGAATCATTTTGAGCTAGAAAATATATTTGCCATCAGATGAAGCTCTGTCTATGGGACCATTTCCATAACCCTATCCTACAAGCAGGATTGATCTATCTCTGAGGGGTTTCTCACTTAATTACATTCAGTTTTAGCGTGCACCCCCCTATCAGCTTCATTGGGTGTGCCAGACATTTAAGCTGCTTAAAATGAATGCAATGTGGCAAGAATCTCTACAGATCCTGCTAGTACAATTATCAATAGGTTAATGGGAACCCAGTCATTCCTTTTGAGCCCTTAGATATTTCAGTAAATCATAACTTTATTAGACAACTTTATTAAAAATTCATATATACGAGGAATGTATTTGCATATATACATGTACAAGTAGATAAAGACAGCATTTGTTGTGAAATATTCCATCTCTGCAGTACAATTTTGAATGTTTCACAACTGATTAAAAAGAGAGCACATTGTCCATCATTAGAAGCTTGAAGTCCTGTATACTTATAGTCCTAAAAATGACACATTTTTTCTGTTACCTGATTTCCCAGCATCTGGTACACTGGACCCTCCAGAAGATACTGCAGACCCAGTCAACACCAATGGCTGTAGATCTGATAATAAAATAATTCATCAAACTGAATATTTTATTTTTCATCCATTTAAGATTTAAAAATAATGCAGTATTCTACACGATAAGCACATCACACTAGTCAGCTGTCTCTAAATTTATCTGAGACACTTCTCAAACAAATATAATTATTATAATTACAGTAAGTCTAATTTAGGATAGAAGATAAATATTTTAGGTCCTAGGTTTAACATATCCAGGATTTTACCCACAGAAGGACACCGAAATTTGGGGGAGGGGGTGGCAGTGTTAATGATATGAACTCTTCTTTTCCAATAATTTCTACATTCAATTGCACACATTAAAACCTTAAAGGAGATTTTGTTTTGAACACCAGCTTTTATGGCAATGACTAGATCTTAATTTGCAATTAGAAAAAAATTTAAGACATAATTTCTTAAATTATAGTAACAATATTCTTATAGAGTGGTGGCACAAAATAGAAAGCAGGGTACCCTACAGTTGTATTCTATACAGTACAGTCAAAACACCATAAATGCTGTACAGAAATTTAATTGATATGATTCCAAAATCATCTTACTAGAAGACTGATATCTTCATTGAGAAGATAAGAGTCAACACCATATATACATGTTCCTCTAGTTAAATGATGTGATATAAATTCCCACAGCAAATACTCTTACAGTACACAGAAACGGAAAATGGGGGGGGGGGGGGGGGGGGGGTAGACAAAACCCCCCTGACACCCCCACCTCCACCCCCAAATCCACTACAGTGCTTTTAGGTAACTCTAACACAATAACCAGGCCATTAAGATGCCAGTGACTCAAACTGTTGCAGTACAGAACACTGCACCAATCATGATGAAAAAAACCTTACTCCTTGCACCACTGGAACTGGAATCCATGTTTACACATGGCGGAGATCCTGGATGGTGATCTCGAGAAGCTGTGCTATCATCTTCAGTTGAATCAGACCTCTGTTGGGCATCTGTCTTACTATCAGCAGTTGAAGACCCTGCTGTCTCTTCGGAACTTACTCTGGCGTCTGTGGAATTAAAAAATATTCACACTTTACACTGCATACATGGTTACTTTCAGCATATAAAGGGACACACGTGTAACAGAATTTCAGAGAAGTATCCCTTTCCAGACTATATGCTACAGCTTATATTAATAATAATAATAATAATAACAATAATAATAATAATAATAATAATAATAATAATAATAATTATTATTATTATTATTATTATTATTATTATTATTATTATTATAACATGACAAAATGTATTCTCTAATCGTTCATTACAACACACAATACATATTGTTATACAAACCTGATGTCAGCGATTCAAACTGCATTGAATCCTGGGGATTTTCAGCGGTTTCAGTGGCAGTCGCACTTACAGCAGCAGCAGCAGGTTCTTGGCTTCTCACTCCCTGGTTGGAATCATTTTGAGCTAGAAAATATATTTGCCATCAGATGAAGCTCTGTCTATGGGACCATTTCCATAACCCTATTCTACAAGCAGGATCAATCTATCTCCGAGGGGTTTCTCACTAAATTGCATTCAGTTTTAGGATGCACAAATGTTAATTGCCCCCTAACAGCTTCATTGGGTGTGACAGACATTTAAGCTGCTTCAAATGAATGCATTTTGGTAAGAATCTCCTCAGATCCTGCTAGTACAATAGGTTAAGGGGAACCAACACGTGGGAACCAAGTCATTCCTTTTGAGCCCTCAGATATTTCAGTAAATCATAATTTTATTAGACAGTTTTATTAAAAATTTATATATATATATATGATTGTTTTTGCATATATACAAATAAATAAAAATGGTATTTGCTGCGAACTATTTCAGCTCAGCAGTACAACCTTGAATGTTTCACAATTGATTAAAAAGGTAGCACAATGGACATCATTTGAAGCTTGAAGTCCTGTATACTTATAGTCCTTAAAATAACCTATTTTTTCTGTTACCTGATTCCCCAGCCTCTGGCCCACTGGACCCTTGAGAAGATACTGCAGACCCAGTCAACACTGATGCCTCCAGACCTGGCAATTTATGAAATTATTATAATACTAAAGTATTCAACATATATATGAAAGTCATACTACCCAACTGTCTCTTTATCTTTTCTGAGACATTTCTCAAAGTATAACACAAGCATACACACACACACACACACACACACACACACACAAATAGGTGTAAAAATCATGTGGAAGCCTAACAATAAAAGACAGCATGCATGTAGGATGATGGTATGAACTCTTCTTTTCCAATAATTTATACATTCATTTGCACACATTAAAACCTTAAAAGAGATTTTGTTTTGAACTTTTTATAGCAATGACTAGATCTTTACAATAGGAAAAAATTTTAAGACATAATTTCTTAAATTATAGTAAGAATATTCTTATCGAGTTGTGGCACAAAATAGAAAGCAGGGTACCCTACAGTTGTATTCTATACAGTCAAAACACTATAAATGCTGTACAGAAATTTAGTTGATATAAATGATTGCAAAATCATTTAACTAGAAGACTGCTATGTTCATTGAGAAGATAGAGTCAATACCATATATACATGTACCTCTAGTTAAATGATGTGACATAAAAATTTCCATGGCAAATACTCTTACAGTACTCTGTACCTTTTGTAATGAGATTCCAGATTTTCTCCCAATTTTCTTCATCATCCCAATCTTCTTTCTTTCTAAACTGTATGGATCTGTACGCACCAAGGGAAATTTCCTTCTTACGTGTTTGCAGGTAAATAGGCACTACGATAATTCCATCAGCATTTTCAGAAATTTTGTAGTCTATTATGTTATAATGGATTTGCTGCAACATCAAATCTGGATCATTCTGGCTATCTAGACTTTTTTTACCACCCATTTTTCTTAAATAACCCTCAGTCATAACAAGTATGACATGATCAGAATTTTCCACAGCAGAATAAATTTCTCTCTTTTCCATTTCCCCTGCATTTAACATCAAGTGTGGAAGAAAGCAAATAATGCCTTGTTTTCTGGCTTTTTCTTGAAGTAATTTCACAAACTCATAGGATAATTTGGTGGAGTCAGTCTTGTCGTCCCAAGATAAACATCCATCATATACCACTGTAAAGTTATAGCTGTCTGGTACAGATCTAGACCTGCTGGTAGCCATGGCTTACCTGAAGATGAAAAGTTTGAAATATGTATGATAAAGGTATGATAAAGAAATAAATATTCATTCCAAATGACCGACAGAAAATTGTTGCAACTTACTTGGTACTTTGTAGGGGAGATTGAAGATAATAGTTGGACCTCGACTGGCCCCTTCTAAATTTATAAAAAAAAGTTTCTACAAGGTAAAATATTTGATGTCATATGCTCTTGTAACTTTACCGAATTCCATAATCAATTCCAAGAAAGAATCAATGGTAAAAAACAAGTGTCATTTGAGCAGTGAATCTATTTCCATAGCCTTTTAGCAATAGTATAACAGGGGTGGATCCAGAGATATTTTCTGACAGTCTTCCAAATTATCTTTTATATCAGCCTCCATTTTTGACCGTCTTCCAACAGAAAAAATAGGTACCTGTCAATGTAAACTTAATATCTGACCGTCTTCCAGAAGACCCAGAAGACGGCCTCAAACCTCCCCTGTATAAAGGGTGTGTATGGGGCATCAAACTAAAGCTACTAGTAAGTATTTAGAGTTTAGAAGGAATGTCTTAAATGTAACAAGGAGTTCCAACTTGCTGCAACAACGGGGCCGTAGCGATAGTCCGAAGGTTCAATAGTCCGAAGGTTCATTGGTCCGAAGGTTCAATGGTCCGAATGTGCATTGAAGGTTCATTGGTCCGAAGGTTCGATAGTCCGAAGGTTCATTAGTCCGAAGGTTCATTAGTCCGAAGGTTCGATAGTCCGAAGGTTCGATAGTCCGAATGTAGGCCCGCTGTATAAGTGTATAGTGAATTACATGTACAGGGGCGGATCCAAGGATGCAAAGCCCCCACCCCCCTTGGCGTAGGATCTGGGGCCCGCTAAAGGGCCCCGAAAATTGTTAGTGTCTCAAAATGACCACCTATTTATCTAGAGACACATCTGTGAATATCTGTAAAAAATCTATCAGTCTCCCTGGTAGAGGGTTTAAAAGTTAGGTCTGCACGGGCAAAAATAACGTCAATACTAGCATATAACATTAGTTACAAAAAAAAAAAAAAAAAAAAAAACGATCTTGATGTTTTTCATGGGATTGGAAGTTGACGATATTTAACTGCAAAGGTTTATTTTGTAAAATCAAATGGAAATTTTCTCACGAGTCACGAGTGTATCTACTTTTGCATAGTACGTTTTTCTTCGTTTAAATGAATTTGTTACAAAGACAGCATTTTTGATGTTGTTCATCAGATTAGAAGTTTAACTGTTTTAGAATATTTCAACATGTTCAAACTGCCTTCTCACTTGTATTTTACGTTCAATAAATAAATAAATAAATAAATAAATAAATAAATAGGACCACCGGGTTGATATGGCGTTGCCACATTTCTATTTCAGATTATAAACGTTTCAGCACCTTCAGTATTGCTGGGGAAGAGGGGGTGGAATTAAATATGTATTACTATTTGTGGATATTTGAGCATATTACTGTATTCTGATACAATTTTTATGTTTAAAGCCCTAGTAAGGGAAAAGTTTGTTTTCGTAAATGCTCGTAATTTTTGTTTATATGCCAAGTTTACACTCCAGTTAATTCATCCTCATCCCTATGAGTAATACAATACTGCTGGCGGAACGGCTGTTTTTTATTTTTTTCTTTTTTTTTTTTGGGGGGGGGGGGGGGGGGAGGGGAGGGGAGTGGGCTGTGCGAACAACAACATAGTTTGTTTGGAAATGCAATTATTCTATAACTTTTACATAATTTAAAGGGACAAAAAATAGGATTAAAAACGCCTTTTTAGTGCATGGATTGCTTCTTTTTTAACTTATCTGACAACAATTGCTATGGGTAAAGCATAAAATGACAGGTAAATGGCCTTAATCAATATCGAAAAAAAGAATCATATTCACCGTCCACTTTCGAACCCCGGGCGTCAGCCATCTTGACACAGTTTGAAATAACGCGGCTTCTCGACTCAGATACGAGATGTAAACAATGCAGACAGCATGTCGTTTCGAAGGTGAGCGTGGACGTGAAGGAGAAGAGGAATTGCTCATCGAATCTTTGCAGGTAAGCGAGTTATATTTACCAAAAGTACTTTAAAATGGGAAGATGGCAGTGGAAATCAAAATGTCTGGCAGAGGAAGTTAAAAAGCGTAGATAACTGCTAATAATTAACGTTTCCTCGGGTAACGCACTCGCAGCCAAATCACTCGCACTGGGTACGTACTACTAGTTATAAGAAGCGAGATAGTGCACTTTACCCCTGAGGTGTATAGTTCTGTAAAGCAGGAGGAATACCCTTTTCTGCTCAATGTGGTCATCTACCAGTACTTACAGACTAACCTCACACCATATTCTCGCAGGGGAATCCCATGAGATATACAATGTAACTCGAGTACTAGTGGGGTTAGAGGGTGTTCTTTGTACGGCACGTAACTACGTTAGCTTATTTGTAAATTTAATAATATTGTCAATGAATATGATTATAAGGAATGATTTTTTAGCCTTTCAGAGGAGGAATTGGGTGATACACCCCTTCAAGCACGAGTGAAGAGATCAGGTATGTTAATAATTTTAGCAGTATAACATGGGCGGATCCAGGATTATTTGAAAGGGGGGGGGGGGGGGTCCGCGGATGCAAAGCCGACCCCCCCTAGTTGGCGTGGGGTCCTGGGCCTGCTTAAAACTTTGGTATTTTAGAGGGTGAACAGTGCCATTTGGTACGGTTTAGCACTTTACTGTAGTAAATTAGCTAGTCAAAATTCTAATTCCAAGTGGGGAATATTAGTGTGATTTTTTTACATCAGTTCTTTGAAACCATGTGTGATTATGTTATTTCTTCTTGTGGCCTTTATGATTTAATGCAGCTGCAGATATTTAAATTTAATTTTTTTTTTGCCATAATCAGACTTGCTTCTTTATAATAAGCTGGTTATCATGTAGTGATCATGCCCTCTAATTTGTTGATTTTTGTTAAAGAATAGTGCTGTTATGATAATATCAATACATTTTTTTCTTTATAACCATTTTATGTAATTTTACTATTACAGTGCCTCAAGTTATGTCTGGAAAACTCATACCAGGAAGCACTCCAATCTTACAATACTGCATCACTTCAATGTCGGTGTGACAAGTTGTGTAAAAGACTGCTACAAAAAATTTGCAGCGATGACCACATGATCCACCACCTTTTACCAAAACCGAGTGAACAGTTTTATATTATAATGCCCATGTACATGTATTTAAAGTGACAAGACTGAGATCAGCGAGAGCCTCAAGGCCTTTATTTTCTGTGCATTGTCAACTCTTCAATAATTTTATAATTTTGTCAAATACATCCAAAGATTCAATTCTAATGCAATACTTGAAAACTTTTTTAGAATATATTTTAATGTCGAACATGTTTTTCTAAGAACTAGCCCTTTAGTAAATTAACATGTACTATCCAACTGTTATTATTAATTAACATATTGTTATGTACAAAGCATAAGCTGCAGTATCAATGAAGCATTAACTGGGTAGAGATTATGAATGAAATAAAAGTTTAAATATTGAAACATCTTTTATTTATATTTGGCAAAAATACAAGAATAAACAAAGTTTGCTACATAAGTTTGGAATTTGGCCAAATCATCTTTATTATTACCTGTCACATGTAATGAATAAGACATACACAGATTCTGTAAGCTAGAATGCATAATTATTTTCATACTCATTAATGCCATCTTCATAAATAAGCCTTCTATTCAAGCATTCACAAACTTTCACATTGTGCAGTACACATTATAGTATGATAACATTTTTGAGAGAGACTTATTAATAGCCAGGCTATCATGTTAAGAGTCTGATGTACATGCAGACCCATGAGGATTGCAGATCAACAAATTATCCCCCTCTCTGTCAGTGTATTGACTCATGTGAGCTGTCTCCATGCAAAGGGATGTGTCATAAGAAAGGACCAACCCAACTTACACAAACATAAATTGTTTCATCAGTAAGATATTCACACATACTTTTCCAAGATGTGCAGGGAATAAATAGAAAGGTATAAATATTTCTTTAAAAAATACAGGCATAGCTTCCCTGCATGAATTCTAAATAATGGCTGAGTGGAGAATTGAATACAGGCACAAGTGTTCACTCAAACCATTTTTGTAGGTCTTAAAAGAAATGACATGCAGTCATTTGCCAAATACAGAATTTTATGCTGTAACAAAGTCACAAAACTGCAACTGGTGATCTTACAAAATCTAACAACACACTGGTTTAAAATCAAGTTGAAATCACAATATGCCACCAGTACCATATTCCATAATACATTTGATGTCATTAAGTTTTAAGAAGTAAATGCTGGACCAAAATGGTTTATTCTCAATATCATGCATATGACTTAGGTTTGGGAGGAAAGACCACCTTGATTTCCAATCTGTCTGCATTATAGCATACATGTTAGTGCTAGATGGTTTGAAGTCAGCAGATTATGCTTTGTCACTTTGGCTAGATGAGTTCACTGAATATATCCTGTAAGCAGCACTCGAAAGTCAGGAAAAGTCTCTCACTATCCAACTCGTCCCCGCTTTGGACCCTCAAGAAAAGTTCATCTTTTTTTGGTGGAGAGCCATGGAGTTCCTCTTCCATGTAAAAAACTCTTCTTCAGGACATCATACTGGCAGTTGCTCATAACCTTTAGGTCTAAAAAAGCAAATCAAAATAATAATAATAATAATTTATTAAGATTGCAACCCAGTGGGTTGAAGTTGTACATAGTGTTAAGAAAATTATAATGAAAATAAAGTGAATATTTGCTTGAATAAAACTGAGTTAAAAGACTGCTAATTGAACTTTAAAATTATTGTACTTAGGATAAAAGACAACATAATACTATTGGAAATTTAAAAGTGCATACGGAATAAAGAGCATCAGAATCTGTCGGTCTTAAATTGTGGCACTTTGTTACTATTGTTTGATCTTAAAAGACGATTGGATTGATCAATAAAGATGTGATTCAGTTTGTCAGAGGATTCAGTTATTTTGTAAAAGAAAGTTTTGCACAGATCTCTTCGTTTATCTAAAGTACACATATGCCAGGTTCAGGATTTCATCATAGTATAGGTCAGGGAAAATAATCTTCAAAGCACGAGTTTGGTCAGTCTCTTAGAGTTTGCATTGCTCTATAGTTAGTCCTGGATGCCACACAGGGCAGGCATATTCTAAAATTGAGTGCACAATACTTTGGTAAAGCTTAGCTCGTTTCAGTTGACGGAGGAAATAGAGTCTTGCATTATGTTTACATTATGTGTCGCCAATTTGGAAAAAAAATTGATAAAAGAGAAATCATGCACCTATATGCCTAATATATGAGGAGTGAATATCAGCTTATTAAAATTCTGCTTACTCTAAAGACATGTTTTAGTCCCATGTTGGATCATCAGGATCCTTTAATTCCCTCTTCTTCAGCATCTTCACCTCTTCCATCTGCACTTCTTCCAGTTCAGGCATACCATAGGTAAAAGTTACCTTGATACTGCAACCAAAAAAAAAAAAAAAAAGCAACAGTACATAAAATAAGATAATCGAGTTTGAGAAAAATTATGTAAAAACATAACTGAAATAAGTATAAAACTCAACTGAAATAAGTATAAATGCCATTTTTCTCAATATGATCACCTTAAATTATCTAGACTGTCATCTTCAACTGCACTAGTATTAACTACAACTTAATTTTGAAGTTTCTTGATCACTTCATATTGGTTTAATCTCCGAAATACTGGTTGGAAGTTAAAATTGTATGATCTAAATTATAACTCTGGACTATTTAATACATTAGAGAGATGTACCAAACATAAACATGCAATATCCCCTTTCTGATTTATTTATTTTTAATGTAAAAAGGAGACAAATTGTCTTTAAAATATTAAATCAAAATACTACTATTTATTTTCACTTATAGTTGACATGCCATTTAACATTGGGTTAAACTTAGATACAATAACAGCTTCTGCGCATTCATTTTGGGATTTAGATGCCTAAAGAAATAGCATCTTTGTCATATGTCTTAATTACTGTGGTATGCCTAGATGTTAGAGGCACAAGAAATGTGCCCTCGGTAAGTCAAAAATTCGCCCTGGTCATTGTAATGTATATGTAATGAGACTAGTATCTCCCACCATGTCCGTTTTTATTTAAACTTTCTTTGCTCTATAAACTAACCCAAACCCTGTCAGAGTCGACATATGAGCAACACTTGCAATTTCTGTCATCGATACCACTCATATTAGTTACAATTTCATGGCATATTTTGACAGACGAGCCTGACAATCGTTAAGATATACAACGAACACACGTAAATAAACATAAATCTCTGTGCTTAATAAATATTTTCACTGGTGTCTTATCTCAAAGATTATTGTATATGGTACTCACAAATCCAGTAAATACTTCGCGGCCAGGCCATTCTTCGTATCCATGGCCACCCAAGCAGGTTTTCATCTGCCTTCTTCCTCGCCGGTGTTTATTGTTTGCCTGTCGTACATTTGCTGATACACTGTTTTACGCATGTTTTTTGTAAAGGCTGTTTCTTTTTTCTTTTTGTTATCTGTCTTCGCTTCTTCGAAGGACTCCCAGCATAACTGAGCCTCCTGTTTCACGTTGTCCTTTCCCGGCAGCTTGAACTGGTTTTAACTAGGTCGCAATACGAGAATCTCGCGAGATCCGGAAGTCTAGAGAGCTCAATTATGAAAATGGAGGTGGTTGTTGGTAAACCTCCGCTTAAGCGGAGGTTTTCTTTTTATTGTATTTTCCAAAAATGTTACAGAGCGATGGCGAGTGCCGGGAATGATAGATTAAAGGTTGGTAAATCGCGGAAAAGTAGTGTTAACCTCGGGATAAATCAGGATAAATCAATTTTGGCGCGAAAATCCTCTTTTGTGTCCTTTTAAGTAATGTGTTCTTATACAATTCAAAAATAATAGCACAGGCCATTCGATTAAATGTCATTATAAGCGTCCTCTCATTTTATGCGTTCCAATCTTTATTCAATATTTCATGTGAAACATGTATGGTGTTCATGAGTTGGAGAGGGTAGCCATTGCATATCCCCAAACTTCCCCACATTGTAAAGAGTAGTTCACGGAAACAATACGACCTATATGGATAATTTTCACGTGCGTTTCGGTCGCACTCAAAACGAAATGATAAAGATTTTTAGAAGCTGCAGCTGAGTTCACACGAACGTTAATCACCCCCTAGCTGCTCCAGGATTGCTAATCTGATTGCATACAGTGAGAATCCTGGTGGAGTTGGATCAATCTACGTAGACTGATAGTTTCGTTGGGAACGCACCCTTAGATTCCGTTTGTAATTATAATTCTTAAAATCGAAGAACATCTTAAAATGTTTCGGACTATCGAACCTTCGGACTAATGAACCTTCGGACTATCGAACCTTCGGACTAATGAACCTTCGGACCAATGGACCTTTAATTTTCGGACTAATGAACCTTCGGACCAATGAACCTTTTTGTTGAAAATCTGATGAAAAATTTACGAATTTTCGGACCAATGAACCTTCGGACCAATGAACCTTCGGACTATCGAGACGCCCCCGCAACAACAACAGCTAGTACTACTGCATGCCTGCAGCTGGGCACTGTTTTGACAATCTAGGAAAGGTTGAAAGTAAAAAAAATTAAAGGCAAATTTTTAAATTGAATTCTTCTAAAGTCAGTAAAGGGCAGAAAAATGTATTATATAATATATACCATGACACCAATTTCTACTGCCTGTTTTATAAGATACGACATTATATCATTTTGTACAGTATTTCCCACATTTCACACACTTGTGGCCCTATAATTTTCTTTCTGTTTTTCTCATGGTCATTACCCTGCTTGGGAAAATTCTAGAATCAAATTTCTAAACTGTTTGTTCATGCCTTGCTCCTTTACTTTTTCTGGGACAAATTTCAAGTTCCCACAGAATTATAAGGAGTGAAACAAGGCAGCAAAGCTGTCAAATGTACAGACAAAAAGCAGAAAATAACAATGCACAAAATAAGCTATTGTCAATTCTGATGCAAAAGTACATTATGCTTAACTGCAAATTCAAAATCAAATTTTAATTATGCTCAGCAGGTAATACCAATGTAAGTAAAATGTGTAACAAGCATAAGGCTTCAGGCCCATGGGAGTTCAAGTTCACACTTTGAAAATACCAGAATGAGAAAAATGAAAATTTCACACAAAATTGCATAAATTCAATAATAAATGATAACCCAGCTGAGCTGGCTTTCTAATTTGAACTGCATTCCAATCCTAAAAATCAAACTTGTCAGTTAAAAATAATAATAAGTAACACAGTTTTCTTTTCATAATGTTTGTAGTAGCAGTGCAAAAAGATTTTTGTCAATTTTGATGTAACATGACATAATAAATAACAGAATAATTATCACCAATTTTGATTATTGACTATAAATAGCATGGACATGTAGCAAATTTGCATCCATTTGGCTTCATGTCCATGGGAGCTCTGAGTCCCACAATGAATATGCCAACACAATAAAAATGAATATTTCACTAAAATGTATAACTTCCAGAAAAAGAAGCCAATTAGACTGCTTTTCCAACTCAGGCTGCATTTTAGTCCTGTGTTTCTTTTTTGAAAGTTTGACAATCATAAGTAACATGGTTTTCCCATAATGGTCACCATAGCAGCAGCACCCAAAATTGTGTTTTCTTCTAGTCTATTTTGATGCAACATTACATAATGCTTAACAGCATAATGACCATCAACTTTTAATAATAAAATATATGTGTAATGGATTTTCAGAAAATGTGACTAGCATGGGTCTTCAAGCCAGTGGAGGTTCTAAGTCACCCCCTGAAAATGCCAATATGTGAAAAATAAAATTTTCACAAAAAACTGTTCAACTGCCAGAAAAAATTTACCAAACAGACTGCATTGCCTACTGAAGCTGTATTTTAGTCCCATGTTTCTTTCCTGTAAGTTTGAGAACAGTAAGTGACACAGTTTTCCTTAAATGGTCATCATGGGAGCAGTGCCCAAAATAGGGGATTCTTTAAATTTTACATAACGCAACATTACATAACGTTTAACAGCATAATGACCATCAATTTTTAATAATAAAATATTAGTATCATGGATATTCAGAAAATGGGACTAGCAAAGGTCTTCAGGCCCATGGAACTTCAAAGTCACACCTTGAAAATGCCAAAATGTAAACAAGACAGCACTGTTCTTAAATGGTTTTTTTCCCATCTTAAACAATTTTTTAACATAAAACAAAATTAACAGTTTACTGCCATTTTTATATGATCAACTAAGAAAATTGATGAGATGGGAAAAATATCAATAGAACAGTGCTAAATGTCCAACTTCCTCCTTTCTGAGATTCTGAACATAGTGAATGATTGAATCTGACAAACTGCAATGATATGAGTTTATTTCCAATTTTGAAACTTAACTGCACAATACACGATAACAAGTTTACCATCACTTTTACTTAATCAACTAACAATGTTGTAAAGATGCAGGAAATGTCAAACAAACACTTAAACGTATCTTATTAGTTAAATAATGAGACTGTTAACATGCCTAAGAATTGAATCTGAGGAAATGTGAAAAAACAGCATAACTTCTAAAATAATGGCCCGATTATGCTGATTTTCGAACTCAACCTGCATTTTAGTAAGATTGACCACTCCTGTGAGTTTAATGTCAATTGGCTTATCTGTTTTTCTTCTATTGTGTTTACAGTGTTGCATATATGCTGAAAAGTGAAAAAACAGCATAACTCCTTAAATAGTAGACCGATCATGCTGATTTTCGAACTTGACCTGCGTTTTAGTAAGATTGATTACTCCTCTGAGTTTCATGACAACAGGCCTACTGGTTTTCCTTGAAATGTGTTTACAGTGTTGCATATATGCTGAAAAGTGAAAAAACAGCATAACTTCTACAATAATGGCCCGATCATGCTAATTTTCAAACTTGACCTGCGTTTTATGAATATTCATCAGCTCTGTAAATATAAAGCCAAGAAGTAAAACTGTCTTCCACTTATTGTGTTTACGCTGAAAGTGCCGACGACGGCGACGACAGCAACGACAGACGCAGGTGATGGCATAAAAAGTGATGCAGCTTCTGACTCATTTTTGAAAATTGACAGACATGGTGTCAATAAGGGACCATTCCCACAGATATTTGGATCGATCTATCTCCCTGGGGAGTCTCACTGTCTATTATCAACCTAACCGGGTCAATTGTCTGTCACGCCTAGTAAAGCTGTTAGGGGGTAATTATATCTTTACCCTAGCTGATTCGGTAGGCGTGACAGACATTTAAGCTGGATGAGTTGATGCCAATTTAGTGAGACTCCCTATAGGGAGTTAGACGATCCACATGGATCGATCTAGGGATGGGAACCCAGTCTAAGAAATTAATAACTTTTAACCTGAATGAGATATAAAAATTTTAAAGACCTATTCATACTACAAAATGAAAGTAAATGTAGCATTCGATTCAACTACTAGTACTTTAAAGTAGGCCTCCTTGAATAACCTGGTTTACTTACTGTTCACAGTTTAACTACTGTTCCGATCATCAAGACCTGGAATCACTTACAAACATTCCCTCTGCTCACTTAAATTGCGACCGCAATAAAAAAAATCCCCCTCGCTTGATATATATGGCTGCCGGACGGGTGACAGGCAACATGGCGACACCCACGTGTCCCCTCAGGGGCTACATGTAGATGTCATCTCAGGTCACAAAGTTTTGAGTCTAACTGTCCACTGTGAAGAAGAACTTTCACCGGTGCATTTTTCATATCACTTTCTAGTAAGTTGAAGCAAAATTGGCATGACGTTTAACTTGATAGCATTTAGCTAGAATCCCCTCTGAGCAGAAAATTATATCCCTGCTTTGAGAGATAGATTGATCCACAGCTAGTACGCGATAGGGTCTGGGAATGGTCCCTAAGACCCCGTCCTGCTAACACGTTTTATAGATAAAAATCTCGAGGCCTTACCTTCCAAAGCATTAAAACAGTTTTAAAGATGGGACAGCTTTTGTTTTGTGTTTGTGTGTGTGTGTGTGTGTGCGTGTGTGTGTGTGTGCGTGCGCGCACGTGTGTACGCGCGCACGTGTGCATGCGTGTGTGTGTGTTGGATTTCCTCTTTGGCAATTTAAATTAAATTTCCCTTAATGCTGGCAGGCACAGTATGAAATTAGTATTAGTAGGTTTTAGTAATCCTTGTTTGTAAATATATCTGTATCCTGTACATTCATGCATCAATTGCATCAAATTCTCTTAGAAAAATCCAATTTTTCAGCTGCATGAAAAATGTGAGACTCCTTAGCAGGGGTCGACTGGTAAAAATTTCACAATCTTCAAGGAATGTGACAAGTCTCAGAAATACTTGCAAAGGTGTCTATATCAAGAGAAGTACTTGGAGCTGGTGTTTTATTGTACATAAACTACGTAGCCTGAGATGAAATGTAACACATGGCCTGAATGTGACATGCTTCTGTGCTGGAACCAGCACCTATATTGATGTTTATTAAAATTATAATAGGGAGCGGGCTCGTGGGGAGGAATTTTGGAATGTACTACACTAAGGAACTCCTTGCTGAGAGAATATTTTATTTTCATGTTACGATCGTTAACAGAGGTTAAGTGGTGAACTTTGGGGAACTTCAAGTAATTCAAAAGGTAAAGTGTGTAGTTAATGCTGGCTCTAATCTACTTTCACTTTGCGGACTAATTTTTTTGGCACTCACACAAGGACACGTGCACACAGTGTGCTTTTTTTTTACTCTGCAAACGACAATTAAAATTCGACAATTTTAATCTAGGGCCCCATTCTTTAAGCAGAGTGGCAGATTCAACCTTAACATGTCAATGTGCTAGTTCCTACTGACGATTTTTGATGTCCGCTGCATTTTAGGTACGTGTATGCTAGCTTTAATTTACCCTCTACCAGGGCCACGCCATGGTCCGAATTAAGGTTCAATAGTCCGACGGTTCATTGGTCCGAATGTTCACTATACAACCTTCGGACCAATGAACCCCTTGATTAAATAGAAAAAAACTAAGAAAATATTACCATTTTTCAGACCAATGAACCTTCGGACTATCGAGAAGCCCCCGATTTTTCACTAATTACTTGTAGATGTCTAATCACTCTACTGCGACCCTTTGCTGAGTCAAGGATAATTACATGGCTGGTAATTGTTTGCATATAACAACTTAACAAACCACTGAGCTCCTGACTGTTTTTATTCATACTTAATTTAAGAATTGCTTTACTATTATTTTTTTCACCAGCAGGTATTGCAAGCCGGCCATGGCTACCAGTTTGCCTGTAAGAGACAGCTATCATTTTACTGTGGTGTATGATGGCTGTTTCTCAGGGGAAGAAAACACCGACTCTGTCAAATTATCCTACGAGTTTGTGGAACTTCTTCAAGAAAAAGCTGAAAGATGTGGCATTCATTGCTTTCTTCCACACTTGATGATAAAAGCTGGAGAAAACGAAGCTAGTGAAATTTATTCTGCGGTAGAAAAATCTAACCATGTCATAATGGTTATGACTGATGGGTATTTAGGAAAAGTACGTGATAGTAAAAAGAGGAAAAAACATCTGGATGAAAGCGAAAAAGATCCAAAGTCCATGTTGCTGGACATCCATTATAACATAGTAGACTACAAAACTGAAGAAAACACTGATGGTATAATTATAGTCCCCATATACCTGCAAACAAAAATGAAAGAATTTTCCCTTCGTGCTTACAAATCCATACGGCTGAGCAACAAAGATGCTTGGGAAGATGAAGACAATTGGAAGAAAATCTGGAATCTCTTTCCTGAAGGTACTGTATAAGTGTGCAATATGTCGATTTTTTTTTTTCACAAGTGTTAGTATTTACTAAATCACGTTTAAAGTCATATTTTTTATAGTATGACTTGCATGTACATGTTGAATACTTACCCAGCAGGCACACAACGTTGATTCAACGTTGAATCAACGTTGAATTTATGTTGAGACGTTGATAAACGTTGAATCAACGTTGATTCAACGACCATAATTCAACGTTGACATTTCAACGTTGATTCAACGTTGATTCAACGACAACAAATTCAACGTTGGCATTTCAACGTTGATTCAACGTTGATTCAACGACAACAAATTCAACGTTGGCATTTCAACGTTGATTCAACGTTGATTCAACGACAACAAATTCAACGTTGGCATTTCAACGTTGATTCAACATTGATTCAACGACAACAAATTCAACGTTGGCATTTCAACGTTGATTCAACTTTGATTCAACGACATCAAATTCAACGTTGGCATTTCAACGTTGATTCAACTTTGATTCAACGACAACAAATTCAACGTTGACTTTTCAACATTGATTCAACGTTGATTCAACGACTACAAATTCAACGTTTGCATTTCAACATTGATTCAACTTTGATTCAACGACAACAAATTCAACGTTGGCAGGTCAACATTGATTCAACTTTGAAGAAAGATTGAGTTAATTGATAAACCTACATTATTTCAACCTTATTCAACTTGCATTTTTGAATGTTGATGTTTGAGTAAATTTTTCACATTGATTCAATTATTCCTCCCAACATTGATTTTCTGGTCAGGTTTTAACATTGATTCAACTTTGGCATTTCAAGTTAACATAATGACTATTCAGGAGGTGACTTATATAATTAGTTAAAGATGTTAATTCAACATGGATTCAGTTTTTGCATTTCAACTTGAGACAGTATGCATGCCGACCGCGACGACAGACTGCAGGTGACAGTTATTTGAAGCCTACACAGAAAAATCAATATATATATATTGCCATCAAGCCAATATTTGGTGATGTCATTTATTTTATTATTTATTTATTTTATTATTTTAATTATTTAATTTTTGTCTATTTTTTTTATTGACAAGTGAGCTGAATGCATTTCAAACTAACGTCATTTGATCAATTTTGATTTATCCCTCTCTTTCTCTCTTTTCTTCAAAGTCCCCTCATCATATTTGCACAATTTGATATAAATTGGACTTGACATTTGAATGAACTGTTAACTTTTTAGAGCTAAGTACTCGTTCCGCTATTTTTAAATTCCGCTTTTTATGACAAGCCGGTCAAGTACCCGGATGTAGCGTTTTTAGAGTTGTGGATACGAAGAAGCACAGGCGTATCAAACTGATACGCTTGTGGATACGAAGAAGCACAGGCGTATCAAACTGATACAATTCGTTGATTGATTCGATTTGTGATGCGATATAATTCGAAGGCATCAACACTGGAGACGAGGATTAACTTTAGTGCAAAACTGCGAGCCAACTTTCTTTGAGAAAATGGAGGAAAAACGTGAAATTACGAAATTCGAAGCGTACAGAAGTCCGGAGAAATACGGGCCACGCTGGCTAGACAGTTTGCAGGATGAGAAAGAGAGAGATAAATCATTTGCTGACGGAAAAGGTTTGATCGTTTCAGAACCAACGGACGAAAAGAAATAATGAACAAAGACAGAAAATTAAAAAATACATGTCAGAAGAGACGCGCGCTGATGTAGCATTCAGGGGGACATGTGTACAAGATATTTTCATGACTCACCCAAACATACTGCAGGTGTGAAACATGGATACACATAGACTGTTAACGCTTTAAATGAAAGTGCAACTCCAGAAACTGTGAGTATGTTAAAAACCGAAGTCATTTGACAAACCAACTCAGTCTAAACACCACGAGTTCAGACATGAAAAAACGAAGTAGAAGCCACCCCGACTGAGAAAACATGGAACGTGCAACAAGTCTGCAAAACTGAAACTAAGATTCATGTATATGACAGTTATGAACATGATAATCCAGGAGTGCATATACATTTGGTGTGGGGTAACCAATGCAATATACACTGAGACTTGATGGAAATAGAGATAGGCGGCATTAATCTCAGTGTACTAGCTGTATTACCAGATTCAGGCGCATATTGTAATATCACTGATGAAAATACATGGGGAATTCTGCAATCCAAGAAAAAAAAATGTGTCTCAGGCTCTTGTGGAGGACCACAAAACAAACAGTATTATTCAGACACGTCTGAGAAACCTTTAAAGTGAAGGGAGCATTTGAATGTGACTTAAAGGCAGGCAAAGAAAGAGACCATGTGGAATTTGTAGTAGTGAAAGGGACATGGGGTTTGATATGAGTTGATTAGATTTGAGAATTTTCAATGTGGTTAGAATAATTATAGTTGGAGTTCATATGTTATTCTGCAAATGTTTGAAAAGACAATTTAAAGACTGAACTGTCAATTAGCATATATTTGAAAGGACAGTTTAATTCTCTTTAACAAAGGAAGGGATGTTGTGTTTTTACCTGACATTTAAATGAGCTGTTGTTAATTTGGTAGATGTACTTGTTGCATTGTTAATTCCTTTAATTATTATTAGCTTGTCAAGGAGTCTGATGTATCATTTCTTAGTGATATGGATATGAAAAAAGCACAAGTGTTCCAAACTGGTTCAACTCATTGAGTGATATTATTCATGATGCAATTTCATTCAAAAGCATCAACAATATACTGGGGTTTGTGTTTGTGCACATGTAATTGTCTTTTTATTGTACATCTATATCTATGGGGTATACATGATTCTTTTTTCAGAGTTTGCATGTATGTAGACACTGACAGCATGCAAGTTTAATTGAAACAGTTACTGCATGGTTATTTATAATTTTGTTATAATGAACTCTCTGTCTTCTAAAAAACAATGTTTTTTCATTCATTATTCAAGATTTATTTATTACAGAACTAGTGATTATGATTATTAATGATATGTTTGAATTATAATTTACTTTAAAAATGACAATGTATAGTATAATTTAGGTTAAGGTGTGCAAAAATCTCTCCCCCCCCCCATGTACATGCATCATTACAATTTTTGTGTTAGTTCAGATTCGATGTGCAGCTTTGTTTTGTAAAAAAAAAAAGTGTTGTTCTTAGTTTTTTATTTATTATTGCTATGTTGTAAACTATGTATATTTTAACTACTGAAATTAGCAGCATTTTTCCTTTTATGTAGTGACAAAATAAAGACATTGAAAATGCTATTTGTCTCAACTTTTATTTAATGTTAAATCAAGATATAATCAATGCTAAATCAACATATAATAAACGGTAATTGAGATTTCTAATGTTGAAACAACGTTGAACTATCAATCATGATTCAACGTTGAATTGCCAACGTTGATTCAACGTTGACTTTTCAACGTTGATTCAACGTTGATTTTTCAACGTTGACACAAACTTCCGTTTTCAAACATAAATTCAACGTTGATTCAACGTTGAGACTCAACGTTGATTCAACGTTGAATCAACGTTGTGTGCCTGCTGGGTAATTAGTATAATTTCATATATTGCCAGGTCTGGAGGCATCAGTGTTGATTAGACCAGCAGTATCTTCTCAAGGGTTCAGTGAGCCAGATGCTGGAGAATCAGGTAACAGAAAAATACGTCATCCTACAAGCATGCCATCATTTATTGTAAGCTTATAGTTTTCACATGATTTTTACACCTAGTGAAATATTGCTAGACTCTGAGATTTGTAATGATATTAACTTCCACCAACTAACACAAAACATGACATGCCTGAGAAATGATGAGCATTTATTTTTTTACTTTATTGATTTGTGTAACTTTGTTCTCTTGAACCACCAGATGGTCCAGTGCTGGAGTACATGAGTGTCTCAGAGATGGAACGATACTGTAGCAACAATTCTTTGGGGAAGAGCAGATATGGAGATTTTTTTGAAGGTGATTACTAGCTAGTACACAATTGAAATTGGAAGATTCTTTTTTTTTTTTTTAATATCTGAAAGATGTCTTTTAAAATGACTAATTTTTTTAGAGATTATCCAGATACTTGTCCTGAAGTAATTTTTGTTTTATTTAATTTTAGTTTAATTAAGATTTTTTAAAAAATTTACTGCAGGTTTAAAAAAATACAGAAAAAAAGAAATTGCAGTTGAAGTTTGCCAAAAAGCCGGAGAGGAACATGAGCTTCAGTTTATCAAGGTATCAATCTTTAGTAACACATGTGCATGTATTATTTGATTATCACAGGTTGTAAATACTTGGGATGGTTGGCCAGTGAAAAAGCTGCTGACGTAGTGTAAAATCAAATTACATTTTGTGGTTTTTGGAGGAGAATAGGGTCAGATACAGTATATACAATGGCACAGTAAGCAATGAATAAAAGCTGATTTCTTTTGTTGCATTTGCTAAACTTTTGTTTAGACGAATATGCATGTATGTACCTTTAAGTTAGTTAGAATAAAATAAAAACAGAAGAAGAAAATCATTATATGAAATGTAGTGGTATTTTTTCTGAGACATGTATAGTACTCCAAACTTGTGTCTGTAATGGTGTCTGGTGTAGAAACATAAGCTTTAATTGTAATTAAGATCATTTTATTTTTATTTTGGAGTTTTAACATTTTTATGTTTAATAGGAAAGGACTATTGGTTACATAAGACACCCCTTTCTGTTGCCGTTATTTGCAGTTGCTGCCACACCGGAGTGAGTATGAATTAAAGTATAATTATCAGTTGTAACAAGGGAGGTTTTACAATAAAAAAAAAATTTAAAGTTAATTTTTATGGCTTTGTATGGTTGGTTTGCTTACTTAAAGGGGTAACAACTGCTCATATGAGATTTTACTGATGTTTAAAAAAATACTTTCAGAAAAATCTATTTGATGTATCCATATAATATGGAAAGGAGAGACTTGGATCATGTATTAAAAAATGAAAGCTCTAAACTTGAACGGCATCACAGGTGCCGCATTATGTACCAAGTGTGTGGAGGCCTGCAATATCTTCATTCACCAATTGAAAGGGAGAATGTCACAATTAGGTAACAAAACAAAATATAAATCCTTCAGATATATTTTGGTTGTATTTTTCATTTCCATTATTTTCTTAAAATTTTTTTCTAGTAGCGAAGTTGCCAAAAATGAAATTTATTAATTTTATTAAAATGAAAAAAATAAAAAAAATGAATTGAATTATTTTATTTTTACACTGAATATATTTTCATGGTTTTCAGGTGAATGTGTTATGTACCAGACTAAACCACAAGATTAAATAAAGAAATGAAAAAATGTGAAATCTTACAAAATATATAGTTTAAATGTTGTTTTCTGGTGTGGTAAAATCCCAAACAATGTATTTACAGCATTCTTAACAATTGAAGACATTATTTTTTTAGTAGATGAATAAGTTATTCATCTGATTAGTATTTTATATCCTTTTAGGAATTCTATCCTCCACATGAATATCAAGCCCAGCAACATTTTGTTGGATCAGGATTGGAATGCTCGCCTTAGATTTCATGGCCCCACTGCAGAGGTTACTTCTGTTGATCACCACGATCAGATTTACCAAGATCCAGATTTCCTTTCCTCTCAGGGAAAATACCGCAAGGAATATGATGTTTTCAGTGTTGGAGTGGGTAAGAAATTAAATGTTACAGCATAGTTCAGGCTCAAGCTGACAAATCAGTTACAGTGCTAGCATTTGCAAATATTTTGCATGTAGGGTCTGCTATATTTGATCCGTGAATCAGAAGATCCTCAATTCTGAATGGTCTCTAAGTTATCTGTTTTAGAAAAGGGAAGGAAGGGTGTAGACGACTTGCATGTTGCAGTTTTCTCTAATTGGTTTTTTAGTGATGTGGAGGTTGATGGGAGCAGAAGAAGAGTTTTTGAAGGAGTGCAGGACTGAAGATGGAAAATTTCAAGTTCATGTGGACGAGGTTACCAAAAAGGTGTGTTTGTGTGTGTATAAAGATCAATTAATGGAAAAGTTAGGAATTTTTTGTTGTATTTTTTCTTGATTGTGTAAAAAGACAAAGTTGACATTAGTCATAAAATTATATATATTTTTTTTAAACTTTGCCCTCTATACAGTGAACTCATAGGACTTTATTTGCCTTTGTAGGTTTTTATTAAGGCACAGGAAGCCTTACCTGCTGTCTGGCCTGGCTGTCCTGAAAGAGAATCCAATTGTACAACTGAGTTTGCTAAGTTGGCCTTGGAATGTGTGAAACCAATAGATGACAGAATAAACCTGGATGACCTTCAGGGTCTCATTAAAATGGTGACCTTTGCTCAATAATGTCACATAATTGGCATCATTTAAAATACTGAGATTGGTATCATTTAAAATGAAGGCACAAAAATGATTTTGTAATTTGAAATGTTGTATCTTTTAAGTTGATAAGATGTATTTAAATGACACATTTTGTTCTCACTGTATGCATATCCAGATCAACATAAAACACAATTACTAGTATATCCCAAATTTTGATGAATTATTTACTATTATTTGATGTTTAAAATTATCATGACACTCAAGCCCTTGTACACTAATTTCACATGCAGCTATTATGAGCAAAATTGTTGATGACATATATAATTATAACCAAGTTATCATGTTTAAAATTATTTTTCATTTTCATGAATGACAATTTATTTTTTGCCCAGAAAATCTTTGGGGACAAGAATGACACTTTCAACAAACCAAGTGGTACATTATGTTGCAAATGCAACTTGAATAATGCTGGTAAGTAGATGATAAAAACCTTTAAAGATGCATTTCAATTTTTTTTCACAAAACTTTGCCCCCCTCATATAGTTTTTGATAGCTTTACTTAAAGAAATAGCAAAGGGTATCATTTCGTATTTCCCAAAAATGGTATTTGAACAAATATTTTCTGGTGCTATATAGAACCATCAGTCATTTTTTAAATTTTTAACTAAGGTACTTATGCTGGTTTTCTAAACAATTAAGCTGTAGCTGCAGCTTTACTAAACCACAGGCCTATCCAACTACCAACCTCGGCACCTAGTGATCCTGAATTCACCAGAATATTGGACCTCAATCAGTGTTTTATTTACAATTTGGAACTAGAGAGTCAGATGACTCGCTGACACTGCAGATTACGAGTCATTTTTTATTTTCAGGAGTCAAAATTTTCCCGCCTTTTTGGAATGGGTAATTTTAACTACGGTAATTCTCCAATCTATACGAACGATTTAAATTAATTATTTTTGGAAGATAATCATTTTGTTCGTAAGGCTTGAAATTCAGTCTGCTAAAAATTGCCACGCGTTCGTATCCATTGAAATACGGATGGAATACGGCTGTACCTGAAGTTATTTCCACTTACCTTCATTGCTAAGTGTAAGCATTACTTTCAGATTAAATCACTGTGATCAGCTAAAAGCACAAACAAATTAGTCTTGCGATATTGCAATGAATTAAAACAAACTAAACAAAAGTCGGGAATTCAAGTTAAAAAACAATTTCTTCATACTAAAGAGGTACATTTCTCCCAAGACAAGACAACATCGTTTTTCCCTGTTATGTTTTACCAAGACAGGACAACATCGTTTTTCCCAACTTCTGTCAAAAACAGACATGAATATTTTCGTATCCAGTTGCATATTTTATTTATTGCGTGTTTACTTTTAATATGATTTCACATATAAAAAATTTGCAATATTAATAATGTCACACCCCCCCCCATTAAGCCTACATAAATTTCTCCCGCCAAAACAAAATACTTGAAACTCCTCACAGTAGATATCACTGACGTTAATAGAGATTATACTTGATATAAAAAATAACATCAGCTCAATTCAAGTCTATTTATGAAAGTCTTACACAGCATATTAATTTGCACGCAATCAATGTAAACTTAATTAGAAAAAATACAGAAAACTGCAGGCAAATTTGTATAGGGTCATACGGCACCTTTATTTTTCACAATCACTAATATCAGTAAGGTTTACCTAATAGTTGTTCATGAGACAAGGTCTTTCACAAGGAAAAACAAACAAACAAACAAACAAACAAAAAAGTACATTAACTTTATCACAACTCCAATTAGAAAAATAAATACAATACAAGACAGAACTCCTCTTAAAAAAATTAATTTCCTGATAACTACCAAAAACAAATGAAAAACTCGATCATTGACAATGGATTTCTCATACTCTTCTGTTGTGCGTGGGTTTCAAGTTTATAGATTTTACTAGAAACCAGTTATCGGTGAAACACTGATGGTGGATGTTGATGATCCAGTCGGCCGGCAGAAGTTAAGAAATGATAATAAACAGTAAGTAATTTATGCGTAATGATGCTGTCAATAATTTCTCAATAACAATAGGGTTTTAAAACTACTGGCCTGTAGCTGCCGGCGGGCAGGTTGAGTCCTCCTATCGTCTCATTCAAAAACAGCACAAATACATGATAACAATCTCTCCTGTCAAGTGGCAGTTCCTTTGTTTGGAACGGTGGTCTGAAAACTCGCTTTGACGAATCATGGGGCGAGTTTCAATCGGGCACACTTTCTTGCGTTCGGAAAATTTAAATTGTGCCCAAGGTGAGTTTAGCGATCGTTCGTACAGAACGGAGACAAAAAATTCAGATTCAGAGAAAAAACGTTTCGTTCGTAATTATTGCGGCGTTCGTATAGATTGGAGAATTACCGTAGTAATGATGCGTACAACCATATATTATGTAAATAGATTGTATATGAATTGAGGTTGTTTATTTGTAATTGTTATATCCCAGACTAAAAGTATAGAATTCTATCTACAGGAACTGAAGAATACAAAAAAAAAAACAAAAAAAAAAAAACAGCTTTTGTATAAGTGTATTCAACATATAACAACAAACACACTAATAGTCATACAACTTCAAAATGATATGGACAAAAGTGTGCATTTTGATTTTTTTTTCTAACAAAAACCGTTAAAACAAAGGATTATAAACATGATTAAACCTAAAGGTAGATATATGAACAAAAAATCACCAAGATAAACAATAAATTAAAATTGATATGGATAAACTTTGTGTTGACTAGTATGTAAAAAAATTTTCAAAAATTATATGGACATAAATGGAAAACAATTTATATAGGAGGGAATAAGATTGTCAAACACAAAAAAAGTAGATAAATGAAGACAAGGAATTTCAATAGATAATTACTATGGCAATAACAAATTATATTCCAATCTGGAAAAATTATGTTTTGACTATTAAACATAAAAACACAATACTAGACATTTCACCTGTGATTTTATACACGAAGTGTAACATATTTTAACCATTTAGAGTAATCTCTGTCACCAGTTTGCGGACTAAACTGTTTTTTATGTCAAACCAATTACATTTGGATCTTAAAACACAATAAAATATTTAAATTGAATTTAAAAACCCGTATTGTGCCTATAGCAGCATTGTACTAGTAGTGTACTATCGGTGGCAAGTTGACATACTTTTTTGCAACACAACAACGATCGGAAATAGGCCTACTAGTACATGTACCCTTACAGAACGTAAAATGTTGCCGGAGTACTCCCGGAGTATAGCAGGAGTACTCCGGCAATATAAAAATGTTGCCGGAAAGTATCCCCACAGGTTAGCCGCTAGCGGCTTGTCTGCGGCTATATACAGTGCATGTTGCCGGAGGTAAGCCGCAGGGTTGCCGGAACCTAGCCGTTAGAGGCTACATTCTGGCAACATGCCCTGGATGTTGCCACAAGGTAGCCTCTAGCAGTTTATCTGCGGCTACATATAGAGCATGTTGCCGGAGGTAAGCCACAGGGTTGCCGGAAGCTAGCCGCTAGCGGCTACATTCTGGCAACATGCCCTGGATGTTGCCACAGGGAAGCAGCTAGCGGGTTATCTGCGGCTATATACAGAGCATGTTGCCGGAGGTAAGCCACAGGGTTGCCGGAAGCTAGCTGCTAGCGGCTACACTCTGGCAAAATATACACACTGTTCATTTGCATGTAGACGTACACTTTTCTTGTATTATGTATGATATGACAGCATTGATGTTTATTGTACCACCAGCGTTAGCGCTGGCGGTACACATGGTTTTAGTCCCGTCCGGATCGTTCCGCCGGCTCCGCCGGACGGCTACCGTTACCGCTTCTCCTCCTAGACGGTAAGGGCCCCCGTACCCATCTCTTGGATTTAGGTCACCTATAATCTCAACTCGTTCCACATAAAATTTGGGCTTTGTCGGTTTTGGGGTCTAGGTGTGGCACTCATTGCAATGCACCCTTGTCTAAAAATGGCAAAATTAAATGCTAATTATCTACCCTACGGAAGGAATTATGGGAAAAATTTCTACAGACGGCTTTCCAAAAGTCATATGTGTAGATTTCAAATATGCCCTTGGATTTGACCTTTGACCTTTATTTCAAGGTCAAACGGGCCAAAATTTTCAAAAAAATGAATTTTTTTACGAAAAAAAAATTATTTGCCCTGTTATTCAGACACCACACAGACTTAACCAATAATATTATTGGAAAGTGTTACCTTTCAGGTCATCTTTCATCTCCGTGAATTTGGGGTCAATCGGTGCATTTTCACGGGAGTAGCGGCCATAAGATACCGAAACTGAAAACTGTCTCTAATTGGGGAACCGTTAATGCTAGAGACCCATTCTTTTTTGCAATTTGTAGAGCATGTAAAGCCCAACACTGGAAGTGGTCTCGTTTTTTTTGTATTCCATACGGTTTTTGAGTTACACTGTATCAAAAAGTACATATTGGTGGTGAAAGCAAAATGTGCAGTACGGTAACGGATAATAAATTTTGAACTCCGGAAAAATAAAACATAAGGCTTGGCAAAGCAGACAACTTGTGGTCAAAAATGACATTATTTCATCAAATTTGAACATCTGGAACTTCAGAGCACCTCCCATTTCAAGAATTTTGACCAAAATGACCTTTTGTTTATTTTAATTAATTTTTTCTGTTGGAAATTTATGGCACATTATGGTAACTCCAAAATTATAACATTAAGTCCTTTATATCTCCAAAACTGGCAGAGATAGGTCCATAGTTACTATTGAAGTTGAATAGGAAGTCATATACTGACAATCTTACTGTGACCTTGAAATTGACCTTTGACCTACTTTTCACCATGAACTGAACTTTGCAAATTTTGCTTCCCTTTTATCTCCAAAACTGGCAGAGATAGGTCCATAGTTACTATTGAAGTTGAATAGGAAGTCATATACTGGCAATCTAAATGTGACCTTAAAATTGACCTTTGACCTACTTTTCACCATGAACTGAACTTTGCAAATTTTGCTTCCCTTTTATCTCCAAAACTGGCAGAGATAGGTCCATAGTTACTATTGAAGTTGAATAGGAAGTCATATACTGGCAATCTAAATGTGACCTTAAAATTGACCTTTGACCTACTTTTCACCATGAACTGAACTTTGCAAATTTTGCTTCCCTTTTATCTCCAAAACTGGCAGAGATAGGTCCATAGTTACTATTGAAGTTGAATAGGAAGTCATATACTGGCAATCTAAATGTGACCTTAAAATTGACCTTTGACCTACTTTTCACCATGAACTGAACTTTGCAAATTTTGCTTGACTTTTATCTCCAAAGTTACGTTGTATCAAAAAGTACGTATTGGTGGTGAAAGCAAAATGTGTAGTACGGTAATGGATAATAAATTTTGAACTCCGGAAAAATAAAACATAAGGCTTGGCAAAGCAGACAACTTGTGGTCAAAAATGACATTATTTCATCAAATTTGAACATCTGGAACTTCGGAGCACCTCCCATTTCAAGAATTTTGACCAAAATGACCTTTTCTTTATTTTAATTAATTTCTTCTGTAGGAAATTTATGGCACATTATGGTAACTCCAAAATTATAACATTAAGTCCTTTATATCTCCAAAACTGGCAGAGATAGGTCCATAGTTACTATTGAAGTTGAATAGGAAGTCATATACTGACAATCTTACTGTGACCTTGAAATTGACCTTTGACCTACTTTTCACCATGAACTGAACTTTGCAAATTTTGCTTCCCTTTTATCTCCAAAACTGGCAGAGATAGGTCCATAGTTACTGTTGAAGTTGAATAGGAAGTCATATACTGGCAATTTACTGTGACCTTGAAATTGACTTTTGACCTACCTTACGATGAACTTAACTTTGATTGTACCATTTTTAGGCATATATATTTTTTGCATATTTTGAAAATTCTTGTTGATTGCATTTTTACAGCTTGTCAAGCAGAAGACTGGTGGCTGTGACCCTTATTTTGTGTATGTGGGGGTCTATACGAATGCGCTTGCTCCAGCTGGTGGTACAATATTCGGAGGCGGTATCGCCTCTCTGATCCTCTAGTTTATGATTTGTTATTTATTCCTATCGCAGGATGCTTTATGGTTTATTTTGGCTATATAATCTACTATCCAGCAGTGTCAACAGCCATAAAGTTGTTCTGTTTGAAATAAATCATACTCAGAAATTTTCACTTTCAAGCATTCTAAGAAATTGTTTTTATTTATATGGTTTTTAAGAATAACATTTGGAATTGAACCTGTAGTTCATACATATTAGGCATTATAATTGTTCATGGTGATATATTCTTTCTCATCTATATTTAGTGTGTATATGTGGGTCCATCAGCATGCAGTTTAAAAGTTCCAAAAAGGTGGTCCAAACCATTTCATCAACGTTTTTATCCAGTATAATAATAATAATAATAATAATATAAATAAATAAAAATGCATTTAACTTTTTGTGTTACATAAAAATGTGTTTAGTTTTGTATATTTCATTATAATTTGCATGCTGTGACAGTATGAATGCATGTACTATTTTTTTGTATTCCATACCCAAGGTCACATGTACTGTTGCGTATGAATACACTACTTCCTGTGAAAAGTAGTTCCATTTCATCAAAAATGGTCGTCTGCTAGTTTTATTTGCAAAGAACAATCCACAAAGTCAGGAAAATAAGGTATCATCCAAAGTACTTCAACATTTAATTTATTTGTGTATGTTAACAACAAACTGGTGATGAAATGTCTTTGAATCTAGAAGTGGTAAGACAACGAGAAACTTGACAAAGTACATTTGAGAATTTAGGTATATATATATATCTATAAGCTTTCATGAACAGCTACAAGATGAAGAATATGAAGAATTGGACTGTTCTGTTCTGAGATTTTTGTTGTTCTTTACTGACAAATGGACTAGAAGTTCTAAGAAATGAGTCATTAGAATGGAAATCACTATAACAAACAAAATATGTATATGGAATCAGAATCAAATATATATACAGCTATATAGCATATGGCTATCATGCACTTAAATGGTACGTATATATACACATGAATGTAGCAGGAAAGTGGCAATTTTAAGAATGTATGGCTTGATGAAGCACTATCAGTTAAATTAACAATTTTCCCCATGGTAGAGTCAGTATATATATATAGATGCATAGATCAGCAGCTTTTATTTAATTGCCATATGTTAGTTGGATATTTTATATTTTAGGGCCAATTTTGTTGTTCTTTCTCAATGAGTTTTTCTTTTATAAATTTGATTGAAACTATAGTAAACAAAGACATTGAATTTTATGTATCTTGCATATAGTACTTACATAACATTGTTCATACATATTTAAACCTGTATGAGTCATGTAAATTAAAATATATATTTATTTATACATGCATTTAACATACATAAATCACTCTAGAAGCTAGCAAGGATTATAATTAAATTAACCCATCTCACAAACTTCTGAGAACAAGATTAATTCAATGTTTTTTGAAAAACTTAAAAATTTCAATTTTTCAATTTTTTGCATTGGTCTGTTTGCATGTATCAACATTTTCCATTTCTAAGTTAATTCATTTTGCAGACTTCTCAGTTTTTAGAATCAGTTTCAGTGCATAATGAAGGTCTAGCAGCACTATAACTGTGTTTTTTATAATTAGCATATATCAAATGACTATAATACTGTTTTAGATCTTTTAAACATTTTTAAGGGAAACTATGTATTGTTTTGTAATTAAATATATATATATATATATATATATATATATATATATATATATATATATATATATATATCGAAGAATTAAGTCAGTTCACCGTGAAAAAGTGCTCCACCCATGGCGGCGGCCCGTGGGGAGCTGGTATAATCAAGGATGTGAATAACTTAGCTTCCTCTCTCCATTTTATTTAAAAAAAAGCCCTACGGCCGTTTCGGCCCTGAGGCCTCGTCGGGGGCGAAAACAAATTAGTAGTCTGGTAGTTGGGTTGGCCTGTATAAGAAATTGGCAGCAATGATATTTCAATGTTGCATACAGAAAGAAAAAAAAAGAATCTACATGTACCACTATTGTCAAATTTTACTTAACTGAAGCATTTGTTTTACTGTTCCATATATATTTTTTTATTTATTTTATTTTATTATTTATTTTATTTTATTATCATTATTATTTTTTTTTTTTTAATTTTTTTTTTTTTTTTTTTTTTTTTGGTGAACTTTATGGTAAGACCATAAAACTGTCAGCATTATGAGATTCGTACCATGCTGTTAGTATTGAGAACTGTTTGGATATCTAAGTTTTAACTTTGCTTTTGACCAACCCCTTTGCAATAATTGCATGTTGCTTGTAATAATTTCGCACTACTCAGTGTTTTTCATTGATAACTGCTACACTGCTGGTGGAAGTACATTTCTTTTGACAGAGGGGCATTACAATAAACATGGACTACAGCAACCAGTTTTAAACATAATTTGATACTGCATTTGTTCTTTATAGTATTTTTTCAAGTTAGAGTGATTAATTTACATGTAGGTCAAAGAGATATTAATGTTGTTTGTGCTAATTTTAATTTAGCCGAGAATTTACATCCAAGAATCAACTGCAGCAAGCCAATCAAAAAAGAAAAATGTGCGATATTTTGTCAAGGCTGCCTAACGGATCACTATCGCAACCCTCTGTACTGTCCAACCCATGGCCGTACTCAGCCACCAATTGGTGAGGAATTAATAGTTTATATCTGTTACTTGTATCTGGTCTTATAGGCCATTTAGAACAGAAGATCCGAGGATTTACAGATCAACGGATCAGATATCGCGGACCCTACACAAAAGAAGAGCAGATTAACCTGCTGATGATCTTTCCACCTCCATGTGTCATCCTTGCAGGGGTAGGGTCTAGCAATTACACCTTGGAGCTGTGATTTAGTCCATGTTATGGTGCATTGGGAGGCTGGGAGACCATTAGCAGATTAATTGACTCTTCTTTCATGTAGGGTCTGCTATATTGGATCTGTGAATCTGTAGATCCTTGGATCTTCTGTTTTTAGTTAGGCCTTAGTCAACAGACAATGAATCTCTTTTATTAAAGCATTTAATATTTTAAAGTGAGGAGAAACAGGATCATTTTAGTGATGCTCTGACCACTATGCACTTTTATCTAATATACACTCAACATCAGAATCATGTGAAGCCTCCACTGTTTATTGTCAAGACTTGCTTATATTTTGTCATTTCCTTGACAGTCAAAATCTTTATTGCCTTTGTCATTTCTGTGACAATATGACGTGAAATTTCATTTTCACAAATCATGCAAATGGAGCAATGATGTTAATAGTTTGCAGTTTGAGCAAGTCTTGGCAATAAACAGTAAAAAGACATTAAAAAATCCTTATTTTTGCAAATGGTATGCACCGTTTTGGGGGGGGTATACAATATACTTAAAATAGACCCCAATCCCACAGATTTTAGCTGGATCTATCCCTGTGGGTAGTCTCACTAGATTACTGTCAGCTTAGCCGGCTTAAATGTCTGTCCCGCCTACTAAAAGCTCTAAGGGGGTAATTAACTACCGTGTGCACTCAACTGACAGCAATTTAGCGTGAACCCCCCAGTGAGTTAGATCGATCTAGATGGATAGATCTAAATCTGTGGGAATGGACTCATTGAGTACTATATATATCTTGTGAAACAGCCACTGTTTATTGTCAAGACTTGCTCAAACCACAGAATTCATTTCCTTGGAAAATTTCAAAGTAATAATTGTTGGGTGCCACATCCATCGATATTTGGCTATAATATTAACTTTAGTTCATATGTTTATTTTAAAATCAGTTTAAAAAAAACAATGTCTTTTTTTTTCCCCAGTGTATTTAAATCTGAAGCATATTTGATTTCTGTATTTTAGGGCATGATAACAGTTTTGCTGTACTAGTTGGTGGGTTTGATGAAAAGAATCCTGAAATATATCAAAATGATGTCCTAGAGTTCAAAAGAGTTCTTATTAATCACAACATTATGGGTTTCAGGTATTTATGTAATAGTACTAAAGTCAGTCTTGCTTAAGTGAGTGTAGACATTTTGGCTAAATGCCGTTTTAAAATTTTGATTTCAGTTTCGACTAGCATCTCTAAAATTGATTTGATTTATTATTACTTACTAAAGTAATTGCTGTTTTGACAGTCATATATTAATAAAAATAAAATGAATGCCTGCAAATATTTCATAATACCCACTAAATTACATGGAGTAAAGTTAAATGTCATGTATGTTTGTCACTGCAATAGCTAACAGTATCTATACATGTACCTAGCATAAGCTTGAGTATGTCAAGTTTCTGTTCTTTGCATAGCATGGTTTTAATTCAACTAAACAACCTATATACTGTAAAAATGTAACAATAATTACTATAACTATAAATGATAATGATAGAGTTATAAAGCATAATAATTATAATGATATTTTGTAAAAGATTAATAGTATTTTTTTCAACAGGGAGAGCCAGGTGTACATGATATTGTGTGACGAAAAAAGGGAAAGTGAAAACGTTAAGCAGAAAATTGAAGATCATATAAACAAAATTAAGGAAAAGACATCAGGGCTTCCAGAAGTCACTTTTGTGTTCTTTTACTCAGGCCATGGAACTAAGGAAGGTTTGGATCTACCAGGAGATGGGTCATTTCAAATCACCAAAGGGGAATTGCAGAAAATGTTTGAGGACCTTAATGCTTCAGAGAAACTAATTATTTTGGATTGTTGCTTTGCAGCTTCTAATAACTTATTTGAAAAGGGGAAAACAAGTTCCACTCAGAGACCACCAGATTCACAAAGAAAAGATGAAAGCTCACAGATGGTTGGCAAAGGCATTGAAGAATCGCCAACAAAAACCAAAGACTTAGAAACTGATCCAGATGGTGATTCAGCTGGCAGCAGGTCACCCAACACACTTACTGAAAGGTATTTTGACAAAGGCCCCAATCCTCGTGAATCTGACAACTTTTGCCATTATGAATGGTGGTCCTGTGCAGAGAATCAGAAATCTCAAGGAGATCCCAAATATGAACTAAGTGTTTTCACAAAACACATGGTGAATGGGCTGAAAAGTGGCCACAAATGTGGCCTTCAGGACACCACTGACCAATGCAACTTATGTAAAAAATTGCAAGAAGAAGCACTAGTGAAGGGATACATTTCACGTGAAATCCTGCATAGCTATGTGTTTGAACATGTCAAGAAAGAATTGGCTAATTACAAAATCCAACAACCAATGAACACTCTTAGTGAGAGACGCCCTATGAAAATAGCATATTACAACAAGAGGCACTTGTGTCAGGAAGTAGTGGTTTTTACCCCCAAAGAAACACTGGTCATAAAACTGACAGACCAAGTAGAAGCAAAGCTGTCAGCCATTAAAGATTATATAGCTGGAGAAGTGAAAGAAAAAGGTTTGTCATTTTATTCAGTAATGTTGCTTTTGATAAACTACTAATAAGGGATGACAACTCTTCGTTTTGATGGGGAACCAGATATACCTGGGGAAAGTGGCACTTTCTCATATGTTCCAGTGGTAAATGAATCCTTTCTGACATTCAAAGTTTGTCAATTGTTTCTTTAGTGTTGTTTTTGAAGTAACCTTGATTTTAAGAGATTATTACAGAGGGTAGCCATCTCTGAAGGACCATTTGGTCTGAGAGCAAGCACAGATCTCAGAATAATTGCGATGATGTCATTTTCAAATTGATGGTTAAAATGGAATTTTTATATATTTTTCTGTGTGTCGTTCCAATATATCTATTATGGAATTTTGAATCTCCTATCACTAGTGGGCTTGATTTGGTCTTAAAGTGCAATTTAAGTACACAAATAGTCTTACACGATCTTAAAACAAGAGTAAGACCATTTCTGGTCTAACAGCCAATTAAGTTGTCTCCTCTTACACATTCTCCTATTGTGATCAGAGGTGTCCTCTATTGTGAGGGGAGGTATCCCCCATTGTGAAGGGAGGAAACTACTTGACCACTTAAGTAGATGTTAGATCATTTTTGATCTTAAAAGCAGATTCAGTTCATTTTAAGACTACTGCTGTAATGATTAAGATCGTGTAAGATCACTTGTGAACTTAAATTGCACTTTAAGACCAAATCTAGCCCACTAGTGTATGAAGAGTTGATATCCCATTAATTTAGATGTATCCTGGGGGTAAGATGTAGCAGCCAGTGTTTATTATTAGCATTATATTTAACTAAAGGGGTTGTCAAGTGTTCTAGTTGTCTGTCTGTTACAAAATTATTGTCTTGCTTATAATTTAATTTAATTTGTATATCAATTTAGAGTCTCCCGATGTCAGAGGGTAGCATATGAAAAGAGCATTATTTGTTATTTAAAAGCTATTTGTACTAGTATGACATAAATTTATATGGCAAACTTTCCCATATGTTAACAAATTTATGTTACATAAACAACAGTTGGTTTTAAGTGAAATTAGTTTAAATATGTTGTTGTTGTTGCAGGGCTATTTCCCTCAAGTGTAACGGGAGAACAGCTCTGTTTGATGGAAGAAGCACTTCATAAAGAGATTGATGATGATAAGGAACTTCAGCAGTCTTTGGACCGTAACTTTCCCTTGCACTGTTGCCTGAGGACGGCACAGACCAACTTCAAACTTCTGTCAGGGCCCATAGTGCTTCTGCACATTGACAGGGGAAAGCTGATTGAATTGTTGGATCACCTAGTAACAGTAACTACAGGAAAAGAAGACTTAGTTTTCAAGGTACATGTAATTAAGGACTTATGTACATCCCAACTAAGATTGGAAGTTGCCTGCAACCAATTCTGATTCAGTCCTTGTTTGTTTGGAAGACTGGTCATCCTGTAGCTGGCCTAATGAAGGACTTAGTTTGGGCATGTGACGAGAGGGAAGGTGGGATCAACTATAGGTTTACTCAAACCAAAGAGATGTGAATGTATATGTAGTCTCATGTAACATTCAGACTGCCAACTTTACCTTTTTTTTTTTTTCAGGCTGAGAAAGTTGTGAACAGACACTACACCCTTACGTTTTGTGCAGAAAAATATAAGGGAAATCCAATTAAGTTGCCGTCACAGTTCCAGCAAGATGAAGTCATCAAAGCATACATCAGCACCATCAACTACGCCATTAACAGTATCCATGACTTGGACCAGGACAAGATGAGGGTAGTGAAATCTGGGGTCACATTTCATGTTAAAATAGTCATGGACAAATATGGTAATACACCTGAAGAGTTGGATTGGGCAGAGATTGTACTGGTCGACCTTTAGAGACACATGCTGTAGTACTTGACTGAGTTTTTTGCAGGGGTTAAAATATACAAAAGTATGTAGCAAAAAGAACAAAAATTTGGACCAATCTTACAGAAAATCAAACGTGTAATAGATAAAATGTACCTGTTTTTCTTTTTTGTATTTTTATTTTGAATTGTATATACTAGTACTTGTGCAAACAGCTTTCTTGAAAAAAATTTTTAACCATGCATGTATATAATTAATTTTGTAATAAGGCATTGATTTTAGAAGTAAAATTAGATCAATTGCTGGTATTTAGAAAATATTATAAAGGAGTGTTTTGTAAGATACTATAGTTTATGTACAGAGCATTTTTACATCTACAACAGGTTTGTATATATATATGTATATTTTACAGTTAAGAAGTGATAGCTCTTCTGAAATACCAGCAGAGGGTATTGTCTAAGCTATACCCAGGTAGCTAGGTGATAAAGTCAATTAATACAGCCAGTCTGTATTAAGACCAAAAATGTATGCCAGGCATATTTTGATCTTTTGTATAGTATTACAGTAACTGTTCTAGCTGAGACTTAGACCCCATTCCCAGAGATTAGATCGATCCAAACTAGATCGACCTAACTCCCAGAGGGTTCACGCTAAATAGCTGTCAGCCGAGCGGGCAAGAAAGTTAATTACCCCCTTACAGCTTGTAGTAGGCGGGACGGACATTTAAGCTGGATTATCTGACAGTAATCTAGTGAGACTCCCCACGGGGATAGATCTTTCTAAAATCTATGGGAATACGCCCTTAGTGAATTGCGACATATACACAGTGTGCACTGAATTAAGGGTTCCATTGGGTATTTGCATTACCCAGTAAGCCACTTCATATTTCATGAGGTGAAACCCTCATATTATTCAGTGTAATCTATGAAGAACCCCCTTTCCGTAACTTGTGAATACAGCTTTTCATTCTTCATTATTCATGAAATGAAGTCATTATACTGGGTGATTTGGGATTTTCAGGTCACATTTCCTGCATTTTCGATGAGATGCAAAGAAAGTCTCATTTACTGTGATTTGTGAATGATTTTATTTCCTGTGAACAGTGACCACCCCCCAATGGGGCCTTCTGTACTTGTACTACATATAGTAAAAAGAACCATAATTGTACTTTTAACTAATGTCATAGTTATATGTAGGTACAAATGCCTGCAATATTCACATTGATGAAGTATGATTAAATGCAAAATACATGTTTTAACATATAGTCCATGAGCCAAGCCCATGATTTTCACCTATCGGTACCAAAAAAGGGCCAAATTTTCATAGTGATTTTTAGTAAGGCCTATGTCTCTAGTGTCCAAATATGTGTGATAGCCTTCTCAATTTGGTAGCTTTTTATGATCTATCACACAATATATAACCCCGCCCCTCCTGTAGCAAGGGCTTTTTTTCAGATGGGGGTAGGGGAAAGAAAATTCTCACAATATCAATATGGTAACAGGTACATCAATAAATTATATATCATTATGTAGGCAAGGGATAGTGCAATCAACTGCTGATCTCACTCAAGCATGACAATTAGTCATGGGTCATTGATAATGGCGCAAAGGTCAAATGAGGTCAAATTTTGGTAATTTTTGGTAAAAGTGAACATGAAAGTTTCCAATAAAATTCCATTGAATCACAGAAATGGGGTTTAAGCTATAATTTCAACAAATTAGGCAAAAAAGAGGTATTAGAATGATTATGGGATGTTTCTTATCATTATTGGGGAAATTGTGGGGTTGGATGTGCAAGCATGGTGAAATTAGGCAATTTTTCAAATATGGGGGTAGGGGTGAGAAAATGCTCACTATTTCAATATGGTAACAGGTACATCAATAAATTATATATCATTATGTAGGCGAGGGATAGTGCAATCAACTGCTGATCTCACTCAAGCATGACAATTAGCCATGGGTCATTGATAATGGCGCAAAGGTCAAATGAGGTCAAATTTTGGTAATTTTTTGTAAAAGTGAACATGAAAGTTTCCAATAAAATTCCATTGAACCACAGAAATGGGTTTTAAGCTATTATTCCACTACATTAGGTAAAGAAGAGGTATTAGAATGATTATGGGATGTTTCTTATCATTATTAGGGAAATTGTGGGGTTGGATGTGCAAGCATAGTGAAAATTAGCCATTTCTCAAATATGGGGGTAGGGGTGAGAAACTGTTCACAATTTCAATATGGTAATAGGTTCATCAATAAATTCTACTTCTTTATTGCCAAAATATACATTTGAAAATGAATTGCAATAAAAACACTTTTTTGTCTTAATTTAAAATAATTTCGCATGATTAACACCCTTTTATGCTGAAATAAATTCAGCCAAGCAAAGGCAAATAAATATATACTGGTGTCTGCAAATTCCTTAATGTAAAGACAAATGTGATGTATCATCAATTATTTGGTAAACATCTTCAGTAAAATTCACTTTGATGCATGTTACGGTCATTAACACTTTGACACTGAAGTGAGAGCCCCACAGACCGTTATATAATAAGAAACGGTTCATTTGGAATTTAACTCTGGGAGAAGTGAAGTATACTCTTCCCTGCATAGCAGTAGTAGACTCAACTCTTGGAGGGTGGACATATCTGAAGAAAGGCTATATGAAATGAAAAGGTATGTACAGCATATTCATTTATAGCGTGATCTTTAATGTTGAAACATTAATTAGTTTATCTGATAAATTGGATTCCTACAATACATTTCAACTGAGATATCAAATAACAGACCGATAAAAAGATCAAAATTTACAGATTTTATTTAAACAACTGTTTTTTCTCTCTTTTTTTTCACTCACTGCTTACATTTTACCTAACAGTTCTCAGGTGCCATGGAAAAAACAGAACGCCACCATTTGTCTCCAATTTGTATTATACATCAACCAACAAGCACAAGCACTGATGAAGATGATGAAAGTGATCGCTTAGTCAAGCCCAACAGTTACGAGTCTTGGTGCTCTTTACTTAAAGCAGCTGAAGTAAGGAACCATGTCCCTCTTTTAGACATTGCCAAGAATTTAAAAGAAAAAGAAATTCCTGATATATATTATCATAGAAAATGTCGATGCATCTTTACTATGAAAAAAGATCTGGAAACACTGAAACGAAGAAAAACAATTAACAAAGGTGACTATGATGAAGAAAGTGACACTGCAAAGAAATTACCAAGAAGGTCTTCTTCACATGAATCAAGGGTCTATGAAACCATTTGCATATTCTGTGAAAAGAGTAAGTACATAAAAGGATCAAAGACTCGTGAAAAACTGATAAAGGCAACACAATTAAGAGTGGATGAGAGATTAAGGGAATGTGCGACCAGGAACAGAGATGAGAAGATATTAGCAGTAACAAGCAGAGATATTGTCGCTGCAGAGGCTCACTATCATCATTCATGCTACAGAGCATATACCAAAGTAAATCAGAAAATCCAGGAACAGAAAGGGGAGGAGAGCGGTCCAGAAAATGAAAAACAAACAGATGCTGATATATCATATGATGTGATTGAGACAGAGGCTTACTCAGAACTGTATGAATACATTAGGTCCACAGTTATTCCAGAAAAACAAATTGTAACTCTTATTTCACTGTCAACTAAGCTGGAATCTCTGATGACGTCCAAGGGTGCAACAATCCTGAAACCCTCTACAAAAAAGCACTTACGGAGGAGAATAGAATCAGAGCTTGGAGGCATTTTTCATATTTACCAAGATGAAAGGGGACGACTAGTCGGTATTCCAAATAGTCTCCAGATACAAGATTTGGCAATAGAAAATCAAAATTTACAGAACAAGCTGAAATTCTGGACAACAAAATCTTCAAATATAAGTAAAATTATTGACCAGGCTTCTCACAACATTCGATCTTCAATAAAACAAAACCTGCAGCCTACGCCCTGGCCATGTCATCCATCTGATACTGCACAGGATTCATTCTTAGTTCCAGAATATCTTTCCAGGTTTTTTCTAGGTTTACTAACTGGGAACCCAGAGAACAAAAAGCCAACACAAAGAATCAAAACCTTGATCCAGTCTTTTAGTCAGGACATCATCTATGCAGTAACAGGCGGACGACAGAAACCCCCAAAACATGTCCTCTTACCATATGCAGTTAAAACATTAACTGGAAATGTTGAGATCATCCAAACCCTTAACAGGCTTGGGCACGGAATCTCTTATTCACAATTGGAAGAAAATGACACAGCACTCTGTCTTCAAAAATTGGCCGCAGCTGCTAACCAACAAGTAGTTATTCCATCTGCCATTCAACCTTATGTGTTCACAAATCTGGCTTGGGACAACATAGACAGATTAGAAGAGACCCTCACTGGTAAAGGGACATCTCACAGAGTGAATGGGATTGCTGTTCAGCCCAAAATGTATGGGCCACACTTGCCCAAAGCCATGCTTCCAAGTATACCAAAACAGAAACAACGCTCTGTGTCAGCTGAACACCAGGAACTTCAAGTATACATTGCTGGAAAGAGAGTTGGACCACAGCCACTGATCACAAGGGATAGGGATGTAGTTGAGAACAGGACCGAGTCAGAAGTTGCTAGACAGAAGAACCTCATATGGGCACTAGCAAGGTTTGAACAGAGAGAGAAGCAAAGTGTACCTAGCTGGACTGGATTTAACATAGCGTGTAGAGATTTGGAACCAATCACGAATGACAACATCGGATACCTTCCTACCATCAATGCCCCAGCAACTGAAATTTCTACTGTATTTGAAATTATGAATCAGTCTGAGCTGATAAGGAGGGAGCTTATGCTACCAAACATTGTTGTAGTCATGGACCAAGCCCTCTTTGCCAAAGCTGCAGAAATCATGTGGAAGCAGAAACAGAAATACGAAAACATTGTACTGCGATTGGGAGTGTTCCATACAATATGCAATGTTATGTCCATTATTGGAAAGCGTTTTCAAGATGCAGGTCTGAGGGATATATGCATAGAATCAGGGATTGTAGCAGAGGGGTCTGTCAATGGAGTGATGGATGGGAAGATGTACAACAGAGCTGTGCGAGTCCACAAGTACATCTATGAAGCTTTTATGAGATTAGCTTGGGAAGAGTTTCTTCTTTGGATTGAACAACACCCCATAGATAACTTAAACCTCAACACAGTGTGGGATCAAGTCAATGACCTGGCTAATGATTTGTCCCAAACCAGCTTCGAAACACTGTTACAGAGCCCTGTCCTGTTGGCCCTACACAACCACTGGAATAGTTTCCTGCAACACCTCCGACTTAGAAATGGGCAACTGTCAGCATTTTGGATGTCCTATGTTGATATAGTAGAAGATGTGCTGCTAGGTCTTCTGCGTGCTTCACGTGAGGGAAACTGGGAGCTGCACCTCAGGGCCATAAAATCCATGATCCCTTGGTGTTTTGCCTACGATAAACTCAATTATGCCAGGTACTTGCCAGCATATTATGCAAAGATGTCTAATCTTCCAGAGGAAAAACCTGATGTGTATGAAGCTTTTATGTCTGGTTATTTTTCAGTCCAAATGTCCAGCACCAATCCCTTTGGCAGATTACCAGTTGATCAAGCCACAGAGGTCACAGTGAATAAGGATACCCAGACACCAGGAGGAACAACGCGGTTCAGTCTGAAGTCGGGTGCAGTCAAAAGATATTACATTACGGCCGAACACCGTAGTGCATTCCTGGGTCAACTAAGAGATATGGTCCAAATCAGTAGGATGGAATGTCATTCTGATTTTCAGGAATCAAGGCTTACGAAAGACGAAGAAGCTGTTTCTGAAGTGGTTAGTTTGCTACGAAGCTGGGTAAACCCTTTTTCATCGAGCCAAAGTTTAATCAGTATTTCTACAGCAAAAGCTGCCACCCCTGATATTGCCTCTGATCTACTGAAGGCTTTCGAGTATGGAGAAGATAAGTACAAAAAATTCATTAAACAGCGTCTAGAGCATGATCCACCAGAAGAGCAGTTTTATGATCCCTTGAAGAGGCTGAATCTTAAGACATTCAGCAATTTGAATAAGAAGAAACCAGTGAGCTCTAATGGCAGAACCATTGTATTGAAAGCTGACAGGTCACTATTCGGGAGAATCATAATAATGGCTCAGGCACGTCACATTCAAATGTCAGATATATTGACACATCCTCTGGGACCCTTACCGTGGGCACTGTCAACTCCTGAAGGATCTCTACGAAAAACCAACAAGGCTAGTTTGGTCCCAGCTTTGCAAAAAAATGTACCAGAAGTAGAGCAGCTTCAGATACCTAAACATTCTGCTACAATTGTAGATGGTATGGGTCTTGTCCAGCGCATCAGGGATCCAGCAACATTTGGAGATGTATCCAGAGCAGTTTTTAACATGGCAATGAATGAAGGAGGTCAGAGTAGGAGGATTGACGTGGTATTTGACACCTATAGAGAAATGTCCATCAAAAACAGTGAGCGGTCTCTCAGGGGGGAAGATGCAGGACAAAGGTTAGAAGGAGTGATCACAGCATCGCAGATAGTACGAAAGTGGAGGTCTTTCTTAAGCCATGTCTACAACAAATCTCATTTGATTGCCTTCATTACCAATGAATGGCAGAAAACAGAGTACACCCAAAAGCTTCAAGAAAAGACACTTTATGTCACTAACAATGACAAATGCTGTAGAATCACTCGTGATGGAAGCCAAGAGGTGGCAGCCCTTCAGTGTAGCCAAGAGGAAGCTGATGGCCGGCTAGTACTACATGCAGCTCATGCCTCAGCACAGGGATACACTGCAGTTTTCATACGTTCAGATGACACAGATGTCTTTATTATGTGCTTAGCTTTCCATGAGCGTATAAGAGCACAGGTATTTCAAGTGCATGGGAACAGGAACAGAAGGAAGATTCTTGATATTAGGAAGATTGGTGAAACAGTTGGTGGCGGTGTGTGTCAATCTCTAATAGGACTACACGCATATACAGGCTGTGATACAGTGAGTGCATTTGCAGGGAAAGGGAAGTTAGCAGCTTTGAGAATGTTAAGGAAAAACAAAGATGTTCAGGCCACCTTCACTTCATTGGGGCAGGAGTGGGATTTGGCTCCAGGTTTAATGGAGGGATTAGAGGCTTTTACTTGCCAGATGTATGGTTCAAATGATTGTGCTCTTCAAGTAAATACCCTTAGGTACCACCTTTTTTGTGCAAAAAAAGGTGAGATAGAAAGCCATCAGCTGCCACCTTGCAAAGACTGCTTGTCAAAACATGCATTACGAGCAAACTACCAAGCAGCAATATGGAAGAGATGTCTGGAAAATGACCCAGATATACCAAGTCCAGTCGACAGAGGATGGAAAATAATTGAAGAAGATTCCAAGCAAAGGCTAGTAATTGACTGGATGGATGGTCAGCCGGCACCTCAGGCCGTATTGGACTTGCTGGCATGTACCTGTTCCCGAGAATGTGCTCCACCTAACTGTCCGTGCATGGCAAACGGCCTCCAATGCACGGACATGTGCAGAAACAATAACTGCGAGAACATGGCGCGGCAAAGTATTGAAGAATGGGACAGTGACAATGAGACTGAAGTAGATGACTTAGACTAAGTAGCATTTGCATTTTGAGGACTGCAGATTATATGAAAAATGTGTACATGTATACATGTTGTTAACTGAAAGTGGCTAAAAGGTATTATCATTATTATTTATTTGTATGTTTAAATTTCTAAAATATCAGTACAGTAGCAGTATATTTTAAACTGCAACTGATGAACAGATATCCCCTGCTTTATTTATGGCTTAATTTCAATGTAATGAATGTCTGGTGAAATCTTAAACTTAATTCTATTAAGTGAAATTTGATGACGGCTTTGTACGTCATAAACATACATATTCTTCTCCGTTCATTAAAATAATACCCATAATCAAACTTAGACCTCTTTTTTACCTAATGTGGTGAAATAATAGCTTCAAACCCATTTCGTTGATTCAATAGAATTTTATTGGAAACTTTCATGTTCAGGTTTTCCAATAATTACCAAAATTTGACCTCTTTTGACCTTTGCGCCATTATCAATGACCCATGACTAATTGTCATGCTTGAGTGAGATCAGCAGTTGATTGTACTATCCCTTGCCTACATAATGATATATAATTTATTGATGTACCTGTTACCATATTGAAATAGTGAGCATTTTCTCACCCCTACCCCCATATTTGAGAAATGGCTAATTTTCACTATGCTTGCACATCCAACCCCACAATTTTCCCATTAATGATAAGTAACATCCCATAATCATTCTAATACCTCTTCTTTACCTAATGTAGAAGAATAATAGCTTTAAACCCATTTCTGTGAATTAATGAAATTTTATTGGAAACTTTCATGTTCACTTTTACAAAAAACTACCAAAATTTGACCTCATTTGACCTTTGCGCCATTATCGATGACCCATGTCTATTTGTCATGCTTGAATGAGTTCAGCAGTTAATTGCACTATCCCTTACCTACATAATGATATATAATTTATTGATGTACCTGTTACCATATTGAAATAGTGAGCATTTTCTCACCCCTACCCCCATATTTGAGAAATGGCTAATTTTCACTATGCTTGCACATCCAACCCCACAATTTTCCCAATAATGATAAGAAACATCCCATAATCATTCTAATACCTCTTTTTTGCCTAATTTGTTGGAATTATAGCTTAAAACCCATTTCTGAGATCCAATGGAATTTTATTGGAAACTTTCATGTTCACTTTTACAAAAAATTACCAAAATTTGACCTCATTTGACCTTTGCGCCATTATCGATGACCCATGACTATTTGTCATGCTTGAGTGAGTTCAGCAGTTGATTGCACTATCCCTTGCCTACATAATGATATATAATTTATTGATGTACCTGTTACCATATTGATATTGTGAGAATTTTCTCTCCCCCACCCCCATCTGAAAAAAAGCCCTTGCTACAGGAGGGGCGGGGTTATATAATGTGTGATAGATCATAAAAAGCTACCAAATTGAGAAGGCTATCACACATATTTGGACACTAGAGACATAGGCCTTACTAAAAATTACTATGAGAATTTGGCCCTTTTTTGGTACCAACAAAGTGTACGGCTCATGGACTAATATCTACAATACATATTTACATTATTCTGCATATAGTCTGAATAAGTTCATTTGCAAAGTACTAGTGGTGCTCCAGTTACCATCAGACTAAGAATTTTAATTCTCTTAAAAGGCCTGTAGCCAGGTAGTTCAAAAGGGGGGAAGTTCTGAAAAAGTGGACCTTTTACCATACGTACACGTACCTAAATAAATTTTTACATGGAGCCGACTTTTCCCTGCAAAAAAGGGTGTATATTCAAACCTATGATTTAAGGTTTGAAATGTTAAATCAATAGATACTTTGATAGGATATAAACTATAGAGATAATTACTCAGTATGCTGCATATGCTGGAGAAAAGTTGCATGTGTGGTCACTGAAGGTGGAAGTATTGGTACTAGTAGGATAATGAAAAGCCAAAGAAATAATAAGCACTAACTGGATATTATTATTACAGTATCAGTTATTAATACAAATAGGCATGTAAGACTGATGCAGTATTTTGTGTTACTTAAGGCATTATAGGTATTCAGCTTATACAGATCTTGAAGGTACTTTGTTATAGTACTGCTTTTTCGGGGCCGTAGTAATAGTCCAAAGGTTCTATAGTCTGAGTTAATGCATGAATAAAGTGTATAGTGTGCTGGCAATAAAGCTAAATTCATTCAGAGGTGCATGCATACAATTTTTCGGACCAATGATCTTTCGGACTAATGAACCTTTGGATTATTGAGATGCCCCCACTTTTTCAACCTGGAGGTTATGCTTTTGGTTCTGTTTGTCTGTCTGACTGATTTTGATGCAATTTTAAGAAACTGTCAGGATTGAGGGACCCAGTAATTAATTATTGGATTTTGATGATGATCCATTAATTAATAAATTAATTAATGTCTGTGAGCAACATTATGCAAAAGGTCATGAAATTTCCAATGCCATCCCTGAATTAATTAGTAAATCAATAATTAATTAATTGATAACAATTATGAGAATTGAATCACCTTGGCAGCTAGAGGTTTGTGCTCTCTGAGTGCTTTCCTTTAAATAAGTGTCCATTCCTTTCCTCTTTTCAATTTTGTATAACTACGTTTTCAAAGTCATAATAAATCTGGATTGATTTTATAACTGATACACTGTGTTTCTGTTGTTATTCAATGCATCATTCATAGGAGCTGCTTTAAGATATGTACTTTTTTTCCTGATATGGCATCTACCTCTTGGCCTCAGATGACACAATCCTCCATCTCTTGACCTGACATGACTCATCATACACTCCAGTCAGTATATCGCGGCATTCACCGCCGCTTAACCAGCCAATATAAGCTGCAGTATTTGACATAAAACCGAGCTGCCCGATATCAACAAATATGGATTCCACTGGAGTCAGCAAGAACAGGGTTATCATATACTGGGAGCAGGGTTGGCAGGACTGTCTGCGGCGGATGCCTTGGGACAAAAATCCAATAGAAATATATCGTCGGGAATTATGTAGGGATTTTATAGCAATTCTTAAGGGTCATATTGGCCTCAGAAAGGTACATGTACCTGAAGTCTTCAAAACAATGTATAAAGTCAACAGAATAATTTATACACTGACCCCATTTCACCCTCAAACTACAAATAGAGGCCTTACCTACGCATCTACCACCCCATTTCCATAGATTTTTAGATCGATCTATGCCTGTGGGGAGTCTCAATAGATTACTGTCAGCTTGGCCGTCTGTCCCGCCTACTAAAAGCTGTAAGGTGGTAATTAACTCTGGTGTCCGCTCGGCTGACTGCAATTTAGCCTGAACCCCCAGGGAGTTAGGTCGATCTAAAACTTAATCTTTAGATCGATTTAAATCTCTGGGAAAGCACCTTAAGACCCCATTCCAGAGATTAGATCGATCTACTTTAGATCGACCTAACTCCCTGGGGGTTCACGCTAAATAGCTGTCAGCCGAGCGGACACGAAAGTTAATTATCCCCTTACAGCCTGTAGTATGCGGGACGGACATTTAAGCCGGATTATCTGACAGTAATCTAGTGAGACTCCCCGCGGGGATAGATAGATCTAAAAGCTCTGGGAATACAGCTTAAATGTTCATCCGCAGGGCCGCAGTGACTTACGGAAATAGACGTTTTTAAAATAAAAGTAAAATTTTCACCGCATGTTTCAGGGCAGGTGGAAGAAACCACACAGTGAAGGAGGACGAGGGCCTAGGCCAACTATATCCACAGAATGACTACCGAAAACTCCGTGTACGTCGTAAGGGTATTTGTCTACAATACTGGAACCTAGACACTAAGGGTGCTTTCCCAGAGATTTAGATCGATCTAAAGATTAAGTTTTAGACCGACCTAACTCCCTGGGGGTTCACGCTAAATTGCAGTCAGCCGAGCGGGCACCATAGTAAATTACCCCCTTACAGCTTCTAGTGAGACTCCCCACAGGGATAGATCGATCTAAAATCTATGGAAATGGGATGTAACTTCAGGGCCCCCCTACTCGGAGATGGGTCCATCCTGTTAGATCGAATTAGGTATGGGAATGGGGCTCGGATATAATTCCCTGATCATATTAAGCTAACACATTTCTAAAGAAAAGGTATGGAAGCGTATAAGTGCCACAACACACAACAAAATCGCTCAACACACAACACAATTTCAACACGACACATTTAACTTCTCGACACAACACCAAAGAAAATCGCAACACAACACATTAAAGGACAATGTTCATGTAAAAATCCATTTCTCGAATTTTGAAGATACAGCACTCAATCTATACACTAGAGGTATGTTTTAATCGATCCCCGCCATTTAAAAATTATAAAAACAATCTGTTAGTAGAAAAAAAAGCGTTTTAGTAAACCTCACCTCAATATGCAAAAATGAAGCAACAGATCTGGGTCACGTGGTACTGTGACGACAATCACGATAAAGGTCTATGAGACTCAACTGAGCTGCATGGTGCATAAAGACGGAGAAGTTAAGGAAAGTTGTGTTGAACGGAGTTGAGGAATTTTCGTTATGCCTCTGTGTGTTGCCGTGGGATTCACCAAAATTGCAGCTCTCGTTGACAATCTTTCTTTGTCTGTGACGGTCTTCCGTGACTTACTAACTTCGGTGTCAATAGTTGCGATGCTCTAGATCATGGTCACCTCAGGTGGTTTAGATCATATCAAGAGCTGGTAGTCTTTCAGATTAACTGTCATCAGTTGGCAAACTTACTGATTGCTGATGCATTTTAAATGCATTGTAGTTGACCAAAAGCTCGTTTACAACAAACCTGTTAATTATGCACCGCTGCAATTCCCAAGCCAGGTAATAACAGGTATGAAACTCGTCTTGGTGGGCTTTCATATTTTTCAATATATCTCATTTATTTCATGGGATTATTTTATTGGTATTTGTAAATGACGTTAAATATCAATACTTAAACAATTAAGTTCAAACACGGTCGCGAACATTAATAAAAGAAATTGCTCTCAGGGTATCTTGAAGCTTCCGTGGAAGAAAACGTGTTGAGGAAAAACAGGAAAAAGAGCGTTATATTAAAGAAAAAATGGGAACTGCTATAATAAAATGGTTCGTTATCCTAATTCGTTTATGCTTTGAGGATTTGTTTCTGAAGATAATTTCATCTGAAATATTAAATAATTTAAAAGATTGATTATTTTATAACTTGAAACGCAAATTCTGCGTCAGTACGCAATTTTTTTTTTTTTTGCAAATTTGTAAGCTTATAACACCGTGCTATAAAGATCTACTCAAGAAAAAAATTTGCTTGGGTAAAATTGAGTACGGAATGAACTGGAGACACTTGGCTTGTCATTAAGTTTACATGAAAATATGTCAGGTAACTTTATACTGTCTTTGAAAGAGTAAAGATTGAAAGATAATTTTAGACAAACTTTGACGGGGGAAATACCTACAAAGAGTAATGGGCTATTTCGCCAACATCTTGTTGAAAATTTTACACTGCCATTCTATTCAAATAAGCTAAGGAACTAATTGCCAAATTAATACTCTCATCACATAACAGGGGGGTAACCAGACCTGCAAAAATTGTACGCACATATTTTAAAAGATTACAAGCACATACAGCAAAATGTAAACTTACGCAAAACATGAAGGACAGCGTAATCACAGCATATGTACCTCATATAGTAGCTTAATTTCCATTAATAATAAAATCATCATTTAAGTCAAAAATATTCTTGCGATTTAATAACTATTTTAATTTACCCAGAACGGTATATTTATTTTAAAGGCGGTTAACTGAAATATAGTTTTATGATTTGTTTGTGAAAATTGCCCATGTCACCCTGTTAGTTTGGAGGTCTAAGCTGGATCAAGTCCGTGTTAAAATTCCTATGAAGTTGTGCAGGAAAAATTCTTCCTTTCTTTCTCTAGCTCCTCGATAAACCTGGTGTTCAGATTTTATCTAGTACCCCCAGGTCTACGGGAGCTGCGCTTTGAAACTAACGCACAGGTAGATTTTTACCTGAGATAACTGGAGTAAAGCTTAGATAGAGAGTGCGTTCGGTACAAGCAAGACAAATTGAATGCCATTTAACCCTCTAATTAAGAGGTAAAGGAAGTTCCAGTTAGATGGATGATTAAGATAGGACTTGTAAAGGTAACGGGCATTGTTTACCTCAGTTTAATAAAAGTATGCAAGACGGAGTGTCAGCGGTTTAATAAAATAAATTTAATTTCACAAATAACATGGACCTCATATGCAATAATCAACATTTCCCTTAACTCATTCAAATGCAGTGTTTTATACAACTTGGGATAACCATAATGAAATGCTTGTTAAAGAAATGACTAGACGGGAAATGGTTTTACACAGCTTCACGAGGATTTAGACCCTTCGGGTAAGAGATTTGAATGAGTATAAACTTTTATCAGAAGCCAGAGAAGTCATCTTACAGGTAGACAATGCAGCTCAGTTTGACAGCTAAGCACGCTCTGTTCTCCAGTGGCTCGATTGTCGTCATTGGACCACGTGACCACGTAGCTCATTAACTCCCAGGCCGAGCAAATAGGACGTTTTTTAAAGCCAAAAATTTACAAAATGAGCTTTTAATTTGTGTATTTGGATAAAGATATCGTTAGTTGGGCATGTTTTCTGAAGAATATGTTCCGTTCAGGCCATTCTGACGGCATGAAGCAAACCCTTTAACTTCTCGACACAACGGAAATAGATGGCGCTTTCGGCGCGGACGTCTTGGAAAAGCCGCGAAAATCCACATAACGATTCTGTGATTGTTTCCTTATTTTCTCAAGGCATTTATAATAATGTGTCACTTTTGGGTCCAGGAAAAGCGCACTTTTGAAAACATTGTATTACAGAGAAGTTTTAATATCAGATAATCTGTTGTGAATGTTACATATTCTATGCTGTGTGTGTGTGTGTGTGTGTGTGTATTGGGGGGGGGGGGGGGGGGGGTATTGATGTTGAGAGTATTGAAGCCGGGGGATATATATTGCTACTTGTTCCTGTGCTCACATAAATTGAAATTCTAATATTGTAAATGCAACTTAAACATTTGATAACCAATGTATCTTATCTAAATAAATAACAGGTTCATTCAAATTATCAGCTGACCTGAAAAATAGTATACCGTGAATCTAAAACAATAAAAATAAACCCAAAATTACAGAAAATAAAAATAATTAATTAAAATTAAAAATAATAAAAACAATTTAAAGACTATAGCTAGTTTTCTAATTGTACTCAGACCGACCAATATCATATGTGACAATTTATACATTCAATGCACATCTGTACTTCATTAACTAGCATTTCATAGTAAATTTGACACAGAGCGCTGAAGTTAGTGTCTAGTTTCTAGTTTCCAGTTTCATTTTTCAAAAACGAACCTGGCAACCAGAAACTAGTGTCGTTTTTCAAAAACGAACCTGGCAACCAGAAACTATAGTTTCGTTTTTCAAAAAGAGGAGCCAGAACCATTTTTGCAGAGAGAAACAGGGGTGAGCAGAGGGAGAGGCAACCAGCGGTGTGCGTGTACCGCAACTAAATAACTCTATGAAAGCCGGACAGGGTGTTACGGTCTCTCCTCGCCGTGCGTTGAGACCGAGACGGTCGCCGATCATTGCCTACGGCGCACAAGCAGCTTTCACCGCCGATGCCGGGCAGGGTATTTGAGAGTTTTGGTTTTTTTTCTCGACGTGCGCTGAAGACTAGATAACCGCCTATACGAGGCACAGGCCGCCTTTACAGCGAAAACCGTGAAGGGTGCTTTGGTGGGGTTGGGGGTTGGCGGGAGAGAGTGAGGAGGGGAAGGCCCCCAGGTTCTTCCTTTGTAGTTTCAGGTATAATTTTTAATTTTATTGAAATAAAAAAGATTCTGGCTTTTCAGAATCGTTTTTAAAAAAGGACAGTAGTTTCTCTTGCCAGAATCGTTTTTTAAAAAAGACACCTATTTCATTGACCGCTACCGTCTCGGTCTCAGAGCACGGCGAGAAGAAAACGTATAACACCCTTTCCAACTTCCGCAGTGAAGGTTACCTGGTCACGGTAGACGATAATCGCGCGTTGCCTCTCCCCTGCCCACTCCTGTTTCTCCCCGTAAAAAAATATTCTGGCTTCTTAGAATCGTTTTTGAAGAACGAAACTAGTTTCTGGTTGCCAGAATCGTTTTTCAAAAAACGACACTGATTTTTGGGCATCTAACCCAACCTTACCCTCAACCCCGCCTTCTCCCAACAACCTTAACATCATGCCCGGCTTCCGCAGTGAAGGCTACTTGTGCACTGTAGACGCTTATCAGAGGGCGTCTCCGCCTTACCGTGCACACAGCGCTGAGAGTTCGTAACATATTGCCCGGCTTCCGAGATGAGGGTTACCTGGTTGCGGTAGCATGCCGGTTGCCTTTCCCTCTGTCCACCCCTTACCTGTTTGCAAAAGATTTCTGGCTTCTCTCAGAATCGTTTTTGAAAAGCGACACTACTTTCTAGTTTTTCGAAAAACGACACTGGGTTCTCGGCATCAGAATCCTTTTCAAAAATGCAATAAAATTAAAAATTATATTTCAAACTACAAAGGGAGTCCCCTCTTCAACCTCACCCTTATTCCCCCACCCCCACCCCCACCCCCACTTAAACTCCACTCCCGGCTTCCGCTGTGCATGCTGACTGTGACTGGTACAGACGGTCAACTCGGCCTCCCAGCGCGGCGAGGAAAGACCGTAACACTGTAAACACCCTAGCAAGCTTCTGCGATGAGGGTTGCACGTACCCCGTAGGCAATAAGCGGCGACCGTCTCGGTCTCAGCGCACGTCGAAGAGATACCGTAAGAACCTGCCCGGCTTTCGCGATGAGGGTTACCTAGTCGCGGTATACGCTCACTGCTGCTTGCTTCTCCCTTCGTCCACCCCTGTTTCTCTCCGCAAAAATTATTCTGGCTTCTCAGGATCGTTTTTGAAAAACGACACTAGTTTCTGGCTGCCAGAATCGTTTTTCGAAAAACAACACTGGTCTCTGGGCATCAGAATCGTTTTTGAAAAATTCAATAAAATTAAAAATTATACTTCACTAGGTTCAAACTACCTAGTGAGATCCCGAGGAGTGGTGGGGCTTTTCACCCTCATCTCCCCCTCTAACCCCAGCTAAACAATAGTTCAGCGGTGATTGCTACCTGTACACCGTAGGAGATAACCGACTACCGTCTCGGTCTCAGCGCACGGTGAGGAGAGGCTTCCACGGTGAGGGTTTAACTGGTCGCGGTAGAAAATAATCACAGGTTGCCTCTCACTTCCTCCGCTCCTGTTTCTCTTTGCAAGAACGATTTTGGCCTCTCAGAATCTTTTTTGAAAAAACGACACTAGTTTCTGGCTGCCAGAATCGTTATTCGAAAAACAACTCTGTTTTCTGGGCATTAGAATCGTTTTTGAAAAACGAAACTTCAGCGCTCTATTTAACACTGCATACCCTATTTGACACTTCCAAATTAAACTGAATAAAACAAAACTTGTTCCTGTGCTCACATGAATTGAAATTCCAATATTGTAACAGCCAGGTAGACAACATGTTATTTTAAACAGTATTTAATGCTTTAATGTTTTTATGCTATTATTAAAAATTAATTATTTAGAACACCCCTTGAGATTACATGCTTACAAGCATAAGGAGCAAAATTGCAAGTGTTAAAATGCATTTACTGTACTAATTTATTTAGATAAGATACATTGCATTGATTATCAAATGTTTATGTTGCATTTACAATATTAGAATTTCAATTTATGTGAGCACAGGAACAAATAATGATATATCCCACGGCTTCAATACTCTCAACATCAATACCCCCCCCCCCCCCCTCAATACACACACACACACACACACACAGCATAGAATATGCAACATTCACAACAGATTATCTGATATTAAAACTTCTCTGTAATACAATGTTTTCAAAAGTGCGCTTTTCCTGGACCCAAAAGTGACACATTATTATAAATGCCTTGAGAAAATAAGGAAACAATCACAGAATCGTTATGTGGGTTTTCGCGGCTTTTCCAAAACGTCCGCGCCGAAAGCGCCATCTATTTCCGTTGTGTCGAGAAGTTAATGTGTTGTGTTGCGATTTTCTTTGGTGTTGTGTCGAGAAGTTAAATGTGTCGTGTTGAAATTGTGTTGTGTGTTGAGCGATTTTGTTGTGTGTTGTGGCACTTATACGCTTCCATAAAAAGGAAAAAACGAGGCATTAACTTCCAAAGCAAGAAAAATAGATCACAGAAGGAAAAGAGACAGGATGTGCGTGCGTGTAGGTTGAATGAAAAATGTGCATTTCCTAAGCATGGATCAAGTGGTAGAAATTTCATAATCTTCAAGCTAATGCCCAAATTTCAAGGAATATATGACAAGTCTCAGAAGTACTTGCGGAGGTGTCTATGTTAAGAAAGGTACTTGAAACTGGTGTTTTATTTTACATAAACTGTAGCCTGAGATGCAATAGGCCTACTGGTATGTAACACATGGCCTGAATGTGACATATGTCCCTGTGCAGCAGCCATCGATTTTATTATCGACCGTAAGCGTTTATCCACTCGTCCACCTAAAATACATATTTTTTTACTTGTTTGTGCTTTGTCATGGTAAAATGTTCTGTCATTGATTGTACCTTGTATGTAAAGGTAAATCCATCCCATGATTGGACAATGCGTCCTAAGCACCGCCATGTTTTACCCTACGCGTTGTATCCTTGCATTACTTAGTGCGATTGTTTGAAACTGAACACCGTTTTCTTGCGCAGCTTTCGTGGAAGGAACTCAGCACATTCCGGTGGCAAATTACTCAGTTATATTAGTTCTGAATTCACCTTCTATCCGGGTGATGTGGGAGGTGAACAACATCTCTCAGGCATTCAGAAATTATGGCCTATATTGTTCTCATATCGAGGCACGTTTTTTTTTTTTTTTTTTTTTTTGTTCGTGTGCTCTGTAGGGGGGCTGTTGACTGAGGAGAATTCTGGAATATGCTGCATTAGTATAGCTGATCCCCAACACTGTACTTGGGGGCTCCTTGCTGAGGGAATATTTCATTTTCATGTTACGATCGTTAACAGAGATTAGTGGTGAACTTTGGGGGACTTCAAGTAATTCAGAAGGTAAAGTGTGTAGTGATTGCTGGCGTTAATTAATCTACTTTCACTTTGAGGACTAATTCTTTTATTCCTTTTTTTTTTGTCGCACATGCACAAAGTGTGCTGATTTACTCTGGATATAACAATTAAAATTGGACAGTTTTAATGAAGGACCCCTTTCTTTTAACAGAGTGGCAGATTCAACCCTAAAGCAATAATAACTCTTCCTTTGAGATTCAAAATTCCGCAAGAAATACATTGTAAACAACGCCTGGAAATATGTTCTATTGCATTTTCCCACTAAAACGACTGTTATTGTAGTAAAACTAAAATCTGTGCTTGTCACTTGGGCTTTCGATGCCTTTCTTCGCGATTGACAAGTGCATCCGTTGCCAATGACGTTTAGGTGTCACGCAGATTCTCGCGTTCATTCGAGACCAAACTAACATGGCGGGAAACCCTCAGACGTAAGTTGCGAGTTTTTGTACAGTGCGTCGGATAACGAAAAGCCCAGAATTGCACACATTGTAGATATAAATGCATTTTGAGCAAAAAGACGAATATATCTTATGAATCTTATAATATTGTTATATAGTGTTGTTGTTGTCTGCTTTTCCCGCGGTTTTAAGTAGGTCACCAGAAACTATCGCTCGATACGAGAGGGCTCCGTCAGTTAAAGTCATAATAACTCTTCATTTTGGCCAAAAATTGGATTTTCCTGGAGTAAACGGCAATTTTCCCGTACTCACCAATGGTCAGCGACCCCATTCCTGCATTCAAAGTTAATCCAGGGTTTTTTTCCTAAACGTACGGATTTTTGTTAAAATCTCTTAAGAGATTTTAACTGACGGAGCTCTCTCTGACATCGCATAGTCACTGTTGACCTACTTAAAACCGCGGGAAAAGCAGACAACAACAACACTATAAACGATTCATGAGATATATTCGTCTTTTTGTTAAAAATACATAAATATCCACAATGTGTGCCATTCTGGGCTTTTCGTTATCCGACGCACTGTACAAAAACTCGCAACTTACGTCTGCGTCTGCATTAATGCGTTTGGCGCCATATGGTATTTTGGTCTCGAATGAACGCGAGAATCCGCGTGACACCATTACGTCATTAGCAACGAATGCCTTGATGTCCGGGAAGAAAAGCATCAAAAGCCCTATTGACAAGCACAGATTTTAGTTATACTACAATAACGGCCGTTTTAGTGGTAAAATACAATGGAATATATTTCCATGCGTTGTTTACAATGTATTTCATGCGGAATTTTGAATCTCAAAGTAAGAGTTATTATTGCTTTAAAATCTCTTAAGAGATTTTAACAAAAAACCGTACGTTTAGGAAAAAAACCCTGGATTAACTTTGAATGCAGGAATGGGGTCTTTGACCATTGGTAAGTACGGGAAAATTGCCGTTTTTTCCAGGAAAATCGTATTTTTGGCCAAAACGAAGAGTTATTATGACTTTAACACGAATTCTGTTAGCGAGTTCCTACCGACGGTTTTTGATGTACGCTGATCAATACGTATATGTACAACTGTACACTGTAGCTTCACCCATTACCTGCGAGGACCACAGATTGATTTTTCACTAGTTATTAGCAGAAATATGTCTCTGGATAAATCGATGTTTAATCAATCTACTGCGACCCTGTGCTGAAATATCAAGAATAATTACATGGCTGGTAATTGTTTGCATAACTACTGAGTTGTTTGCATAACTACGGGCCGTCGTTTTTCGGCTGTTGGCCTACTATTTTTGTATTGATTTTACTAGGCTAGTGTGTTGATATGGCCACCTGAGGGAAATCGCAGTAGAGGTGAACATCTATAAGATATGAACACTAAAGATTATGTTTGAAAAAATTGCAGTATGTTCTCATAATAACACTAAAGTGCAGGCCATTCTATCTACCACGTGAATTCACTAGTGTCATAATTACAGCCGTCTACATCCACCCCCGGGCTGATACAAAAATAGCAATACAAAACCTCACATCAGTCGTCACATCCCATGAAAATTCGGAACCTGATTCATTATCTATTGTCCTTGGTGATTTCAACAAAGCCAACTTGAAAACGACACTACCTAATTATCGCCAGGTCATCAATTTTCCGACAAGGGGCAATAACATTTTGGACCACTGCTATTGTCCTATTAAAGGGGCGTACCAACCAGTCAAACGATCCTCTTTAGGAAACTCCGACCACTGCATAATCTTGCTAATTCCAACATACAAGCAACAATTCAAGGAAAACAAGCCCACCATAAAAACAGTAAAAGTTTTCAACCAAGCAGCCATAGATACCCTCCATGATTGCCTCGAGGCCACCGAGTGGGAGGTATTCAGAGATACTGAGGACGTTAACAACTACACCGATGCCGTTACTGGTTACATCCAATTCTGTGAGGAAATGTGTGTCCCGAGAAAGCAAGTGAAGCAGTTTACTAACAACAAGCTCTGGTGCAACAACAAGATCCGCAAGCTCATTAAGGAAAAAGATGTAGCCTACCGTAACAAAGAACAACACCCCGAAAACTATCGGAAGTTAAAAGCAACCCTGCGATGGGCCATCAAGAACGCCAAGAGAGACTTTAAAAAGAAATTCGAAGAAAAGTTTGAGACCAATAACGTAAGACAGCTATGGTCAAACATGTCATCACTCACTAAATACAAAGGTCCAAAACACGTACTGAGTGACGACGACACAGCACTTCCCGACAAGCTGAATGAATTTTACGCTAGGTTTGACATTGCCAACAACTCGGACTTAAGATCGGCTCCACTAAATGCACATCCACATGACCCACCGCCCCTTTCTGTTCAGAAATGGCAGGTTCAGTGTCATTTTATGGGCCTCGACGCACACAAGTCATCTGGACCAGATGGTATTTCGCCAAGGCTTCTAAAGACATGTGCACCACAACTGGCACATGTATTCACGGATATTTACAATCTATCGCTGCTTTCCCAACGAGTTCCGCGGGCATGGAAGACAGCTACTATCATTCCTGTGCCGAAGTCCAAAACAGTTTCTTGCCTAAACGATCTCCGTCCGGTTGCGTTGACCCCAGTCCCAATGAAAATTCTAGAGAAACTTGTTCTGTCGTATATTAAAACCATTGTACCAGAGACACTTGATCCCTTTCAGTTTGCATATAGACGCAATAGAAGCGTAGATGACGCTCTTAGTATGTGCATACACAACATTTTAGAACACGCAGATAAGAAAAACACATACGCAAGGATCTTATTTATAGACTACAGCTCGGCTTTTAATACCATTATTCCACAAAAACTTTATGCTAAGCTTTTAAACGAACTGAAATTTCCTTCATTTTTATGCAGTTGGGTTTTAGATTTTTTATTAGACAGGAGACAAGCTGTGAAAGTGGGTACAAGTACTTCTGATATTGTGGTTTTAAATACAGGTGCGCCTCAGGGTTGTGTTCTGTCACCATGTCTGTACAGCTTGTTCACGTATGATTGTGTTTCATCTCATGAGAGTAATTGCATCGTGAAGTTTGCAGACGACACCACTTTAATTGGCTTAATAAGTGATAATGATGAGACCTGGTATAGAAACGATGTCAACTCAGTTGTACAATGGTGTAAAGACAACGATTTGTTACTGAATGTAGAGAAGACTAAGGAAATGATTGTTGACTTCAGAAAGAATAGAAATGTGAAAGAACCCATTCATATCAGTGGCACTGCAGTAAAGCAAGTAGCCAATTTTAGACTGCTGGGGGTAGAATTCAATAGCTCACTTACATGGAAGGACCACATAGACAAACAGTTAAAAAAAGCGAGGCAAAGGGTATATTTTTTAAGAAAGTTGAAGGATTTTACTTCAAATGAAATGATTTTAGCAAACTTTTACAAATGCGTTATAGAAAGTATATTAACATTTGCAATCATAGTATGGTATGGGCGGGCCACTGTAGAAGAACGCAAGCGTCTAGATATGGTCACATCAACGTGCGGCAAAATCATCGGTCTGGAACTCCCCTCTCTAGGTGCCATCTATACTAATAGATCAGTAACAAAAACAGAGAAAATCATGTCTGACTATACCCACCCCGCACATGGGCTTTTTAAATTTTTACCGAGCAACTGCAGGCTTTTAACTTTTAAGGGATCTAAAAGGTTTTTAAAGAGTTTTTACCCATCTGCTGTGTCTTATTTTAACAACAAAAATGGAAATTTATAATTTATTTATTTATAATTTGTAACCCGAATAGCAGTCCAATTTCCGTTTTATATGAATTTTATATTTATATATTAATGGCTGAATAAACTCTTATCTTATCTTATCAACAGTGCATGTTTATTGAAGGCTAAGAATGTATTGATGACTCGATAGAGACGGACTGTACCACCCAAACCCAATATAGAGGTGCAATTGATGTTACAGGCATGCTCTTCAAAATATTTAGTGCATAGATTGCAAACTATGTCTGATTATTTTAGGGTCCCACGTGAAAAAGTTTATATCAAAGTTTCACTCCCCTGGAACCATGATTAATAAAAAATAATTGTAATTCAACTTCTTTCCCCAAAAAGGAACATACTTTCCTGTCACAAATGCAAAACGTTCAACTACGAAAAGTTTTACTCACTTCAAAAATTCAATCATTACTGGATTTTGTTCTTTGATTTATCTCCAACAAGTATAACATTGTAAAAAATAATAATACTTTTCTGTATAGAGCAATTAATTGTCTTTGAGCTACTTTAGTTTGCTTGTTACTGAATTTGAAAAAACGGGGAAAATGCACCCTACCGACAGTAAAATAAGCATAAAATAAATTATTTTTCCCTTGTGCTCTAAATATTATGTAAGAAATGTCAAACTATCATGGAATCACAATTTATTTTTCAGTCAGCAAAAGAAAACATTGTTTTCTATGCACACCAAGTACTTAAACAAATTGAAACATTGTAACAATTTTCTACGTTACCTAGTGTTAGCCATGACGCAAAGCCCCTTAAAGGATTATGCGGTCTACCTTTCATGTAGGTCCGCCATATTTAGGTCTCAGCCTGGCTAGTCCTCGGCTCTTCTCTATGTGAATGCTCTCTTAGAGTTCTACAATACAGTTCTACAGTAGGGAAAATTGCTGCTGACTACCAGCATTGCTCTGCATGGAGGGGTTGGGGTTAGATTTTTGTTCTGTACACATATATGTTTTAAAAAATTGAATACAACTTTAAATACATTCAAAATTATTTTTTTTTGACACTATAACATGTGAAATGCACCTCTATATTTGGTTTGGGTATGTTCACGCCGGAGGTCTCTCAGATTTCCCTGCCCTTGGAGCGCATGGGCAGAACGGATGGTTCATGTTCCAAGTGGTAGGCCTACATGCCACACCGGTACCTAGCACAAAAATTTGTGCTAACACAGATAGCACATATCAGAATCGTCAGTAGGAGTGCTAACGCATGCATTTTCGTGCTAACTGGTACCGTACATGCATGTACGGGGCTGTAGCGATAGTCCGCAGGTTCAATAGTCTGAAGGTTCATTGGTCCGAATGTTCACTATAGAACCTTTGGACCAATGAACCCTTGATTAAAAACTGATGAAAATGTTACCACTTTTCGGACCAATGAACCTTCGGACCAGTGAACCTTCGGACTATCGAGACGCCCCCGCATGTACAGTAGCAAGTCCCTATGTACCAAGTCCCCTTGACAGAAATCAAAACAGGTAATTGTTTATCTGTGACAATAAAAGCAGCCCATTGTGAACAGTTACTTCAGGGTATTCCTTCAAACCACGAGACTTGTTTCAGCAGACAGACAAGACAAGACAGGTTGTGTAACTAGCATTAATCAAATCATTGAGCTCCTAACTGTTTTTATAATCATACTTAATTTTAGAATTTCTTTATTTTTTTTTCACCTGCAGGTATTGAGCCAGGTGGCCCACAGTTGACCTGTAAGAGACATTTTACTGCAGTGTATGATGGTTAATTTTCAGGAGAAGATTTAACTGTCTTGTAGAATTCTTCTGCACCTGATGATAAAAGTGGGGGAATGGAATGGAATGTGCTAAAAACATATTTCATTTGATCAGTTGGAATGAATGTCTATTTCTTTATTATTCTTTACATTTATTTTTCAAACTTTTCCTCTTCAGGTAAATTATGGCTACCAGCAGGTCTAGATCTGTACCAGACAGCTATCGGTACTTTACAGTGGTATATGATGGATGTTTATCTGGGAATGCCCAGACTGACTCCATCAAATTATCCTTTGAGTTTGTGGAATTACTTCAAGAAAAAGCTAGAAAACAAGGCATTCATTGCTTTCTTCCACACCTGATGATAAAGGAGGGGCAAGTGGAATTGAGAGAACTTTATTCTGCTGTGCAAAATTCTGATCATGTCATACTTGTTATGACTGAAGGTTATTTACGAAAAATGAGCAGTAAAAAACAACGAGATAGCCAGAATGATCCAGATTGGATGTTGCAGCAAATCCATTATACCATAATAGACTACAAAATTTCTGATAACGCTGATGGGGTTATCTTAGTGCCTATTTACCTGCAAACACGTAAGAAGGAAATTGCCCTTGGTGCCTACAGATCCATACAGTTCAGAAAAAAAGAAGATTGGGAAGACGAAGAAAATTGGGAGAAAATCTGGAAACTCATTCCAAAAGGTACAGCATACTGTAAGAGTATTTGCCATGGAAATTTATTTCACATCATTTAACTAGAGTTATATACTAGTATGGTATTGACTCAATCTTTTCAGTGTTGATATCATTCTTCCAGTTACATGATTTTGGAGTAATTTATGTCAGTTAAATTTCTGAACAGCATTTATGGTGTTTTGACTGTATAGAATACAACTGAATATACGGTCGTAATACAAATTTCAATTTTGTGCCACCACTGAATAAGAATATTCCTATATGAGAAATTATGACTTAAGAATATTTCCAATTATAAGAATTTAGTAATTGCCATAAAAGCTGGAGTTCAAAACAAAATCTCATTTAAGTTTTTAATGTGTGCAAATGAATGTAGAAATTATTGGAAAAGAAGAGTTCATACCATTAACACTAGCTGCCACCCCCTCCCCCAAATTTCGGTGCCCTTCTGTGGGTAAAATCCTGGATATGTTAAACCTAGGACCTAAAATATTCTTCTTCTATCCTAAATTAGACTTACTGTAATTATAATAATTATATTTGTTTGAGAAGTGTCTCAGATAAATTAAGAGACAGCTGACTAGAATGATATGCTTATCGTGTAGAATACTGCATTAGTTTTAAATTTTAAATGGATGAAAAACAAAATATTCAGTTTGATGAATTATTTTATTATCAGATCTACAGCCATCAGTGTTGACTGGGTCTGCAGTATCTTCTCCAGGGTCCAGTGTGCCAGATGCTGGGAAATCAGGTAACAGAAAAAGTAGGTCATTTTTAGGACTATAAGTACATGTATACAGGACTTCAAGATACAAATGATGTCCAATCTGCTCTCTTTTTAATCAATTGTGAAACATTCAAAATTGTACCGCAGAGATGGAATATTTCACAACAAATGCTGTCTTTATCTACTTGTATATATGCAAATACAATCCTCATATATATAAATTTTTAATAAAGCTGTCTAATAAAATTATGATTTACTGCAATATCTAAGGGCTCAAAAGGAATGACTGGGTTCCCATTAACCTATTGATAATTGTACTACCAGGATCTGTAGAGATTCTTGCCAAATTGCATTCATTTTAAGCAGCTTAAATGTCTGGCACACCCAAGGAAGCTGATAGAGGGGTGCATGCTAAAACTGAATGCAATTTAGCGAGAAACCCCTGCTTGTAGGATAGGGTCATGGAAATGATCCCATAGACAGAGCTTCATCTGATGGCAAATATATTTTCTAGCTCAAAATGATTCCAACCAGGGAGTGAGAAGCCAAGAACCTGCTGCTGCAGCTGCTTTAAATGAGACTGCCACTGAAACTGCTGAAAATCCCCAGGAGTCAATGCAGTTTGAATCGCTGACATCAGGTTTGTATAACAATATGTATTGTGTGTTGTAATGAATGATTAGAGAATACATTTTGTCATGTTATAATAATAATAATAATAATGATTATTATTATTAGCTGTAACATATAGTCTGGAAAGGGATACTTCTCTCAAAATCTGTTACACGTGTGTCCCTTAATATGCTGAAAGTAACCATTTTAAGTACATGTATGCAGTGTAAAGTGTGGATATTTTTAAATTCCACAGATGCCAGAGTAAGTGCCGAAGAGACAGCAGGGTCTTCAACTGCTGATAGTAAGACAGATGCCCGTCAGAGGTCTGAGTCAACTGAAGATGATAGCACAGCTTCTCAAGATCACCATCCAGGATCTTCGCCATGTGTAACCATAGATTCCAGTTCCAGTGGTGCAAGGAGTAAGGTTCTTTTTCATCATGATTGGTACAGTGTTCTGTACTGCAACAGTTTGAGTCTCTGGCATCTTAATGGCCTGGTTATTGTGTTAGAGTTACCTAAAAGCAGTTTCTGTGTACTGTAAGAGTATTTGCCTTGGAAATTTTTATGTCACATCATTTAACTAGAGGTACATGTATATATGGTATTGACTCTATCTTCTCAATGAAGATATCAGTCTTTTAGTTAGATGATTTTGGAATCATATCAATTAAATTTCTGTACAGCATTTATGGTGTTTTGACAGTATAGAATACAACTGTAGGGTAGCCTGCTTTCTATTTTGTGCCACCACTCAATAAGAATATTGTTACTATAATTTAAGAAATTATGTCTTAAAATTTTTTCTAATTGCAAATTAAGATCTAGTCATTGGCATAAAAGCTGGTGTTCAAAACAAAATCTCCTTTAGGGTTTTAATGTGTGCAATTGAATGTAGAAATTATTGGAAAAGAAGAGTTCATACCATTAACACTGCCAGCCCCTCCCCCAAATTCCAGTGCCCTTCTGTGGGTTAAGTTCTGGATATGTTAAATCTAGGACCCAAAATATTTATCTTATATCCTGGATCAAACTTAATGAAATAATAAAAATAATAACAAGAAAAGCACTCTGAGAGTGCAGACCTCTGCCAAAGCAGCATTTTTTTTATTACTATTGATTATTGATCGAGATCACCACCAAAAACTAGTCATCTGTTCCATGGTCCACCTCTGACAGTTCCTGAAAATTTCATCAAAATAGGTCCATAACTTTTTGAGTTATGTTTATGACAGACAAACAAACAGACAGACAAACAAGGGTGAAAACATAACCTCCTTGACAGAGGTAATAATATTTGTTTGAGAAGTGCCTCAGAAAAGTTAAGAGACAGCTGACTGGTATGATATGGTTATCATGTAGAATACTAATAGGGTCCAGTGAGCCAGATGCTGGGGAATCAGGTAACAGAAAAATACATCATCCTACATGCATGCTGTCATTTATTGTAAGGTTTTCACATGACTTTTAACCTATTTGTGTGTGTGTGAATGTGTGTGTTATACTTTGAGAAATGCCTCAGAAAAGATAAAGAGACAGCTGGGTAGTATGACTTGCATGTACATGTTGAATACTTCAGCATTATTTCATATATTGCCAGGTCTGGGGGCATCAGTGTTGACTGGGTCTGCAGTATCTTCTCAAGGGTCCAGTGAGCCAGATGCTGGGGAGTCAGGTAACAGCAAAAATAGGTCATTTTTAGGACTATAAGTATACAGGACTTCATGCTTCATATGATGACCAGTGTGTTCTCTTTGTTAATCAATTGTAAAACATTATTTCATGATTGTACTGCTGAGCTAAAATATTTGACAGGAAATGCCTCTTTTATCTTCTTATATATATATATATATATATATATATATATATATATTTTTTTTTTTTTAATAAAACAGTTTAATAAAATTATGATATACTGAAATATCTGAGAGCTCAAAAGGAATGACTTGGTTCCCCTTTACCTATTGTACTAGCAGGATCCGAAGAGATTCTTGCCAAATTGCATTCATTCATTTTAAGCAGCTTAAATGTCTGGCACACCCAATGAAGCTGCTGGGGGGGGGGGGTAATTAACTTTTGTGCACGCTAAAAGTTAATGCAATTAGTGAGAAACCCCTTGTTAGTAGGATGGGATTATGGAAATGTGTCAGGAAAAACAACAGCGCATTTGCATATGTTCTGAATGTCTCCTTTATTATTTTCGAAATTTTAAGATTTCCACTGAATAAAGATCAGTTTCCAGATTATCACAGTACATAACGTAACAGTAACTAATGCAATGTAACAGAGAGGTGCACGTGTACTTGCCGCCGATTTCTATCTTGGTTAGTTTATGCCGTAACTTGGCGCATTTATGGTATCAAAGCATTCAGTGCAGTCCACGGAACATCAACACAGTCTATTCCAACAATAAATCCCATAACTACAACGTCCAACGCTTAAAACGCTTCCACACTCTGTCTGAAACAGTAACGCCCGACTCTCCTCTCCTCTCTCTATTTCCGATCTCCACACCCAGGAGAGCTTAATTCTCTGACAAAATGGTCCCATAGATAGTGCTTTATCTGATGGCCGACAAATATATTTTCTAGCTGAAAGTGATTCCAACCAGGGAGTGAGAAGCCAAGAAACTGCTACTGCTGCTAAAAGTGAGACTGCCACTGATGCTGTGTCTAGCATATCAGAAAACTTCTCAAAAATGTCTTCATCTGAAATCACTGCAAATCCCCAGGACTCAATGCAGTTTGAATCGCCAAAATCAGGTTTGTATAATAACAGGGGCGGATCCAGAGATATTTTCTGACAGTCTTCCAAATTATCTTTGTTGATCCATCCTCTATTTCTGACCGTCTTCCGACAGAAAAAATGAGATACCTGTTAATGTAAACTTGAAAATCTGACCGTCTTCCGGAAGACCCAGAAGACGGCCTCAATCCGCCCCTGAATAATATGTTTTGTGTGTTGTAATGAGTGATAAAGGGATGCATTTTGTCATGTTGTAACCTTCCAATGAGAAAATAGTAAGACCTAATAGGATAGGGTCATGGAAATGGTCCCATAGACAGAGCTAGAAAACAAGGCATTCATTGCTTTCTTCCACACCTGATGATAAAGGGGGGGGGGGGGGGGGGGGGGGGGGACAAATTGAATTGAGAGATTTTATTCTGTGATGCAAAATTCTAAGCATGTCATACTTGTTATGACTGAAGGTTATTTAGGAAAAATGTGTGGTAAAAAACGTCCAGATAGCCAGAATGATCCAGTTTTGATGTTGCAGCAAATCCATTATAACATACTAAAACGCAAAATTTCTGATGAAGTTGATGGAATTATCATTGTGCCTATTTTCCTGCAAACACAATTGAAGGAAATTTCCCTAAGGGGCTACAGAGCACTTAAGATCAGAAACAAAGGTGATTGGAAAGATGAAAAAAATTGGGCAAAAATCTGGAATCTCATCCCTGAAGGTAATTTTATGTCACATCATTTAACTTGAGGTACATGGTATTGACTCCTTTTCAATAAGGATATTATCATGAATCTTCTAGGTACATGCTTTAGGAATCATTTAAAATTAAATTTTTGTGTAGCATTTCTGGTGCGGTAGCAACATAGAATACAATGATAGGGTAGCCTACTTTTAATAAATATTGCTACCACCTAGTAAAAAACATTCTGATTTTAAGAATTTAGGAGTTCAAGTGAATACTGTATCTTTAAATTCCATTGAAAGATCAAGTTATTAATATAAATGCTGGTATTTATAATTTATAATAAAGTGCATTTTTTTTTCTTTTTTTTTGTGTGATGATGTTCACTAATTCACATTTGAAGATGCATATTAAGTCAATTTTTTTCAACAAAAAACAACCAAATGCCAGCATATACTTTCAAATAATATATATCTAAGAGAATTACCAAAACACATCGTTTAATATACCCCGAAAAGTATTTTTCTGCTAGTTTTCTATACTATACTATGCACAAAATAGCTAACTGTCAATTCTGCTGAAAAAAAAAAAACATTATGATTAACAGCAAAGTCAAAATCAAACTTTGAATGTGTGTGAAATGTGTAACTAAAATAAGGCTTCAGGCCCTTGAAAGTTTTTATGTACAGACACAGATGTGTCTGTACATATTGCCATCACCTGCGTCTGTCGTCGCCGATGGCGATGCCGATGCCGGCGCCGTGCACTTTCCTTGTAAACACGATAAGTGGAGGGCAGTTTTACTTTTTGGCTTTATATTTACAGAGCTGATGAATATTCATAAAACGCAGGTCAAGTTCGAAAATCAGCATGATCGGGCCATTATTGTAGAAGTTATGCTGTTTTTTCACTTTTCAGCATATTTTTCACATTTCCTCAGATTCAATTCTTAGGCATGTTAACAGTCTCATTATTAAACTAATAAGATACGTAAAAGTTTTTGTTTGACATTTCCTGCATCTTTACAACATTGTTAGTTGATTTTGTAAAAATGATGGTTAACTTGTTATCGTGTATTGTGTAATTAAGTGTCAAAAATGGAAATAAACACATATCATTGCAGTTTGTCAGATTCAATCATCCACTATGTTCAGAATCTCATAATGGAAGAAATTGGACATTTAACACTGCTCTGTTGATATTTTTCCCATCTCATCAATTTTCTTAGTTGATCATTTAAAAATGGCAGTAAACTGTTAATTTTGTTATATGTTAAAAATTGTTAAAAATTGAAAAAAAAAAACATTTCAGAACAGTGCTGTCTTGTTTACATTTTGGCATTTTCAAGTTGTGACTTTGAAGTTCCATGGGCCTGAAGACCTTTGCTAGTCACATTTTCTGAATATCCATGATACTAATATTTTATTATTAAAAATTGATGGTCATCATGCTGTTAAACATTATGTAATATTGCATCAAAATTTGAAAAAAAACTATTTTGGGAACTGCTCCTAAATTCTGCATGATCGGGCCATTATTGTAGAAGTTATGCTGTTTTTTCACTTTTCAGCATATATGCAACACTGTAAACACATTTCAAGGAAAACCGATGGGCCTGTTGTCATGAAACTCACAGGAGTAATCGATCTTACTATAACACAGGTCAAGTTCGAAAATCGGCATGATCGGGCCACTATTTTAGTATTTACGCTGTTTTTTCATTTTTCAGTATATATGCAACACTGTAAACACAATACACGATAACAAGTTTACCATCATTTTTACAATGTTGTAAAGATGAAGGAAATGTCAAACAAACACTTTTACGTATCTTATTAGTTCAATAATGAGACTGTTAACATGCCTAAGAATTGAATCTGTAGAAATGTGAAACAAGACAGCACTGTTCTGAAATGGTTTTTTTCCCATTTTTAACAATTTTTTTACACAAAACAAAATTAACAGTTTACTGCCATTTTTATAAAATCAACTAAGAAAATTGTTGAGATGGGAAAAATATCAATAGAATAGTGTAAAATGTCCAATTTCTTCCATTCTGAGATTCTGAACATACTGAATAATTGAATATGACAAACTGCAATGATATGAGTTTATTTCCATTTTTGACACTTTATTACACAATACACGATAACAAGTTTACCATCATTTTTACATAATCAAATAACAATGTTGTAAAGATGCAGGAAATGTCAAACAAACACTTTTACGTATCTTATTAGTTAAATAATAAGACTGTTAACATCCCTAAGAACTGAATCTGAGGAAATGTGAAAAAAACAGCATAACTTCTAAAATAATGGCCCGATTATGCTGATTTTCGAACTCAACCTGCATTTTAGTAAGATTGACCACTCCTGTGAGTTTAATGACAATTGGCCTATCTGTTTTTCGTATATTGTGTTTACAGTGTTGCATATATGCTGAAAAGTGAAAAAAAAGCATAACTACTAAAATAGTGGCCTATTTAGACAAATAGCATAATGACCATCAATTTTTAATAATAAAATATTAGTATCATGGATATTCAGAAAATGTGACTAGCAAAGGTCTTCAGGCCCATGGAACTTCAAAGTCACAACTTGAAAATGCCAAAATGTAAACAAGACAGCACTGTTCTGAAATGTTTTTTTTTTTTTCATTTTTAACAATTTTTAACATAAAACAAAATTAACAGCTTACTGCCATTTTCATATGATCAACTAAGAAAATTGATGAGATGGGAAAAATATCAATAGAGCAGTGTTAAATGTCCAATTTCTTCCATTCTGAGATTCTGAACATAGTGAATGATTGAATCTGACAAACTGCAATGATATGAGTTTATTTCCACTTTTGAAACTTTATTACACAATACACGATAACAAATTAACCATCATTTTTACAAAATCAACTAACAATGTTATAAAGATGCAGGAAATATCAAACAAACACTTTTAATATCTTATTAATTAAATAATGAAACTGTTAACATGCCTAAGAATTGAATCTGAGGAAATGTGAAAAAACAACATAACTTCTAAAATAATGGCCTGATTATGCTGATTTTTTAACTCAACCTGCATTTTAGCAGGATTGACCACTCCTGTGAGTTTAATGACAATTGGCCTATCTGTTTTTCGTATATTGTGTTTACAGTGTTGCATATATGCTGAAAAGTGAAAAAAAAGCATAACTACTAAAATAGTGGCCTAATCATGCCGATTTTCGAACTTGACCTGCATTTTAGTAAGATAGATTACTCCTGTGAGTTTCATGACAACAGGCCTATCGCTTTTCCTTGGAATGTGTTTACAGTGTTGCATATATGCTGAAAAATGAAAAAAAAAGCATAACTTCTACAATAATAGTCTGATCATGCTGATTTTCGAACTTGACCTGCATTTTATGAATATTCATCAGCTCTGTAAATATAAAGCCCAAATGTAAAACTGCCTTCCACTTATCGTGTTTACAATGAAAGTGCACGGCGCCGGCGATGACGGTGACGACAGACGCAGGTGATGGCAATATGTACAGACACATCTATATGTATATTTACTGTACTGTTTGAGAACAGTAAGTGACATGGTTTTTCTTAAATGGTCATCATGGGAGCAGTGCCCAAAATAGGTTTTTTCAAATTTTGATGCAATATTACATAATGTTTAGCAGCATAATGACCATCAATTTTTAATAATAAAATATTAGTATCATGGATATTCAGAAAATGTGACTAGCAAAGGTCTTCAGGCCCATGGAACTTCAAAGTCACAACTTGAAAATGCCAAAATGTAAACAAGACAGCACTGTTCTGAAATGTTTTTTTTTCCCATTTTTAACAATTTTTAACATAAAACAAAATTAACAGTTTACTGCCATTTTTATATGATCAACTAAGAAAATTGATGAGATGGGAAAAATATCAATAAAGCAGTGTTAAATGTCCAATTTCTTCCATTCTGAGATTCTGAACATAGTGAATGATTGAATCTGACAAAGTGCAATGATATGAGTTTATTTCCATTTTTGAAACTTTATTACACAATACATGATAACAAGTTTACCATCATTTTTACAAAATCAACTAACAATGTTGTAAAGATGCAGGAAATGTCAAACAAAAACTTTTACGTATCTTATTAGTTTAATAATGAGACTGTTAACATGCCTAATAATTGAATCTGAGGAAATGTGAAAAATATGCTGAAAAGTGAAAAATCAGCATAACTTCTACAATAATGGCCCGATCATGCTGATTTTCGAACTTGACCTGCGTTTTATGAATATTCACCAGCTCTGTAAATATAAAGCCAAAAAGTAAAACTGCCCTCCACTTATCGTGTTTACAAGGAAAGTGCACGGCATCGGCATCGCCATCGCCATCGGCATCGGCGACGACAGACGCAGGTGATGGCAATATGTACAGACACATCTGTGTCTGTACATAAAAATGGAAATAAACTCATATCATTGCAGTTTGTCAGATTCAATCATTTACTATGTTCAGAATCTCAGAATGGAAGAAATTGGACATTTAACACTGCTCTATTAATAGACTTGTGAAGATTCTTTTGTCTATAGCTATTTATTATGTACACACACAGATGTGTCTGTACATATTGCCATCACCTGCGTCTGTCGTCGCCGTCGTCGCCGATGGCGATGCCGATGCCGATGCCGATGCCGTGCACTTTCCTTGTAAACACGATAAGTGGAACACTATTTTATTTTTTGCTTTTATATTTACAGAGATGATGAATATTCATAAAACGCAGGTCAAGTTCGAAAATCAGCATGATCGGGCAATTATAGTAGAAGTTATGCTGTTTTTTCACTTTTCAGCATATATGCAACCCTGTAAACACATTTTAAGGAAAACCGTTCGGCCAATTGTCATTAAACTCACAGGAGTGGTCAATCTTACTAAAATGCAGGTTGAGTTCGAAAATCAGCATAATCGGGCCATTATTTTAGAAGTTATGCTGTTTTTTTCACATTTCCTCAGATTCAGTTCTTAGGGATGTTAACAGTCTTATTATTTAACTAATAAGATACGTAAAAGTGTTTGTTTGACATTTCCTGCATCTTTACAACATTGTTATTTGATTATGTAAAAATGATGGTAAACTTGTTATCGTGTATTGTGTAATAAAGTGTCAAAAATGGAAATAAACTCATATCATTGCAGTTTGTCATATTCAATTATTCAGTATGTTCAGAATCTCAGAATGGAAGAAATTGGACATTTTACACTATTCTATTGATATTTTTCCCATCTCAACAATTTTCTTAGTTGATTTTATAAAAATGGCAGTAAACTGTTAATTTTGTTTTGTGTAAAAAAATTGTTAAAAATGGGAAAAAAACCATTTCAGAACAGTGCTGTCTTGTTTCACATTTCTACAGATTCAATTCTTAGGCATGTTAACAGTCTCATTATTGAACTAATAAGATACGTAAAAGTGTTTGTTTGACATTTCCTTCATCTTTACAACATTGTAAAAATGATGGTAAACTTGTTATCGTGTATTGTGTAATAAAGTGTCAAAAATGGAAATAAACTCATATCATTGCAGTTTGTCAGATTCAATCATTCACTATGTTCAGAATCTCAGAAAGGAAGAAATTGGACATTTAACACTGTTCTATTGATATTTTTCACATCTCATCAATTTTCTTAGTTGATCATATAAAAAATGGCAGTATCCTATTAATTTTGTTTTATGTTAAAAAAGTGTTAAAAATGGAAATAAACCCATTTCAGAACAGTGCAGTCTTGTTTACATTTTGGCATTTTTAAGGTGTGACTTTGAAGTTCCATCGGCCTAAAAACCTTTGTTAGTCACGTTTTCTGTTTGTCCATGGTTCCTATATTTTATTATTAAAAATTGATGGTCATTATGCTGTTAAACATTATGTAATATTGCATCAAAATTTGAAAAAAACCTATTTTGGGCACTGCTCCCATGATGACCATTTAAGAAAAACCATGTCACTTATTGTTCTCAAACAGTACAGTTAATATGTACAGTTGTGTCTGTACATATTGCCATCACCTGCGTCTGTCGTCGCCGTTGTTGCCATCAATGTCGCTGTCGCCGGGGCTGTGCACTTTCATTGTAAACACGATAAGTGGAAGAAAGTTTTACTTTTTGGCTGTATATTTACAGAGCTGATGAATATTCATAAAATGCAGGTCAAGTTCGAAAATAGGCAGGATCGGGCCACTATTTTAGTAGTTATGCTTTTTTTTCACTTTTCAGCATATATGCAACACTGTAAACACAATATAAGAAAAACAGATAGGCCAATTGTCATTAAACTTACAGGAGTGGTCATTCCTGCTAAAACGCAGGTTAAGTTAAAAAATCAGCATAATCAGGCCATTATTTTAAAAAAATGCAGTTTTTTCACATTTCCTCAGATTCAATTCTTAGGCATGTAAACAGTTTCATTATTGAACTAATAAGATACGTAAAAGTGTTTGTTTGGCATTTCCTGCATCTTTACAACATTATTAGTTGATTATGTAAAAATGATGGTAAACTTGTTATCGTGTATTGTGTAATAAAGTGTCAAAAATGGAAATAAACTCATATCATTGCAGTTTGTCAGATTCAATCATTCACTATGTTCAGAATCTCAGAATGGAAGAAATTGGACATTTAACACTGCTCTGTTGATATTTTTCCCATCTCATCAATTTTCTTAGTTGATCATATAAAAACGGCAGAAAACTGTTAATTTTGTTTTATGTTAAAAATTGTTAAAAATGGGAAAAAAAATTCAGAACATTGCTGTCTCGTTTACATTTTGGTATTTTCAAGATGTGACTTTGAAGTTCCATGGGCCTGAAGACCTTTGCTAGTCACATTTTCTGAATATCCATAATACTAATATTTTATTATTAAAATTGATGGTCATTATGCTGTTAAACATTATGTAATATTGCATCAAAATTTAAAAAAAAAAAAAACTATTTTGGGCACTGTTCCCATGATGACCATTTAAGAAAAACCATGTCATTTACTGTTCTCAAACTTACAGGAAATAAACATGGGACCAAAATACAGCTTCAGTAGGAAATACAGTCTGTTTGGTAATTCTTACTGCCAGTTAAACAGTTTTTTTTGTGAAAATTTAATTTTTCACATATTGGCATTTTCAAGGTGTGACTTTGAAGTTCCACGGGCTTGAAGACCCATGCTAGTCACATTTTCTGAAAATCCATGATACTTATATTTTATTATTAAAAATTGACGGTCATTATGCTGTTAACCATTATGTAATATGGCATCAGAATAGAAGAAAACACAATTTTGGGTGCTGCTGCCATGATGACCATTATGGGAAAACCATGTTACTTATGATTGCCAAACTTTCAAAAAAGAAATACAGGACTAAAACGCAGTCTGAGTTGGAAAAGCAGTCTAATTGACTTCTTTTTCTGGAAGTTATACATTTTCAAAGTGTAAACTTGTCACATATTTTAATTACATTGGTATTACCTGTTGAGGATAATTAAAATTTGATGTTGAATTTGCAGTTTAACATAATGTATTTTTGCATCAGAATTGACAGTAGCCTATTTTGTGCATAGTTATTTCCTGTTATTTGTCTGTACATTTGACAGCTTTGCTGCCTTGTATTAGTTTGATCTTACCATCCATGCTTGCAGTCAGATTTCATCAGGGAATGAGGTTGTGACAGGTATGACAACCTGTCACCCCCTCTGGTGTGCTATTTGGAAACAATATCATCCCAGATAGCCAAGCACAGGAACCATCTAAAATTCAACCTACGGTGCAAAGAAGAAGATTTAACACCAGTTAGTATTAAACTTAAGACCACTATTAAGACAGAGAAGGCCAAGAAAATCATAAAAAATGCTGAAAGACAGCTGCTTAGGGAACGTATCAATCTCACAACACATAGGATAAATGAACTAAAAAGGGACAAGGAAAATGTGGAAAACAACGTAAAAAGTTGTTAGGAGAACCATAACATCAGTGACAATGAATTATTGGATATGGTCAAAGAACACATCCATAACAAAGAAGAAAGCGTGTTCAGGAAAAGCAGACAAACTCAGATCAACAAACTTGATAGACTACAGGGAAGAACATCACTGAAAGACAAAAAGGAGTCCATTGACCTATCTGGCACACAATTAAAAAAGTGGGTCAAAGTGTTGTCAAAATACCAACCCACAGACACAGAAATCAAAGTATTAGAAAAAGGCCTCAACTATGCCATTGCCCCAAGAAAAACTCCAACAAAAGAAATAATTGCTACTACAGAGGTGATTTGTGAACAACTACACCTCCCTCCAGAGGAAGCTGATACCCTAAGGCATGAAGTTGTGAACATCATCAAGAATACCAAGCCTCCAAAGGACAACCTCAGCCATGAGGAAAGGAAAGCCCTGAAGTCACTAAAAAGCAATAAAGAGATAATGATTGTACCTGCAGACAAAGGAAAGTGTGTAGTGGTAATGGACAGGGACAATTATATAGAAGAATGCAAACACCTGTTAGATGATCACACCACATACAAAGAGATACCTGAGGATCCAACTAAAGTAATGAAGGGCAGAATACAAGGATATTGAGGGCACTGAAGAATAAGGGATATTTAGACCAGATCACCTATAACAAAATATACCCTACATGTACATCGGATGCTACTCCGAGATTTTATGCAACACCTAAGATCCACAAAGACCCCATAAAAATGCGTCCTATTGTCTCTGGTATCAACTCCATTACGTACAACCTTGCAAGATTCCTAGCAGATCTTCTGAAACCTTTAGTAGGGAAGAAACCAAGCCATATCAACAACTCACAAGACCTGGTGAAAAAAGTGGAAGAGATCACTCTGGAAGAGGGGGAGGTGTTAACCTCATTCGACGTAACAGCCCTATTCACCAGCGTACCAGGCAACGAAGTGACAAATATGGCAGTAGAAAGGGCCAAAAAGGATAAAACCTGGAAAAACAGAACACTGCTTCCTCCAGAGGACTTTGGGGACTTACTAAAGCTAACAATTGAGACAACCTACTTCCGGTACCAAGGGCGTATTTACGAACAGGTATATGGAATGGCAATGGGCTCTCCACTCTCTCCTGTCCTGGCCAACCTATTCATGGAAGAGTTTGAAGAGCAGGCACTAAGAACAGCCACCCACCCACCAAAATTTTGGGCCAGATACGTCGATGATACAGGGGTTATAATACAGAAACAACACGAGGAGGAGCTTTTCCGACATATCAATGCACAACATGACAGCATTAAGTTCACAATAGAAAGGGAAGATGACAACCAGACATTACCCATGCTGGACTTACAGCTTATTAGGAAGAATGATAACATCACAACAGACATTTATAGAAAACCTACGCATACAGACCACTACCTTCAGTGGACATCCCACCACCCTGTCCAACAGAAGATAGGAATCATCAAGACGCTGATGCATAGGGCAGACACACTGATAAAAGAGAAACCCAAGATAGAGATAGAGAAGGAAAAAATCGGAGTGGCTTTTAGAAACTGTGGTTACCCGGAATGGGCTATAAAAGAAGGGGAAAAGAAAGGAAGAGAAAAACAACAAAGGCCCGAGAACATGACTGAAAAAGAAAAACCCAAAGGATATGCAGTACTACCTTACATGAAAGGGATTAGTGAAAAGCTAAAAAGAGCATTCAGAAAAAGGAATGTAGTATTACACCATAAGGCAGGACAGACACTAAGAGGCATCCTAGTATCCCCAAAGGACAAATTAGACCCAGGAGAACAGTGTGGAGTTGTATACCAGTGTGAGTGTCAGGTGTGTGGAGAGAAATACATCAGAGAGACAGGACGTTCCTTAACTGAAAGAATCGCTGAACATCAAAAATCGATCAAAAAACATGATAAAAAATCTGCCCTCAGCCAACACCAGGAACAGACAGGGCATTGTATAACATCAACAACCATAGAAGACATAATAATCTTGGAAAGAGAGACACGAGATCTACACCGGAAAGTTCTTGAAGCAATTAACATCCGCTTACATGGGGCCAAGTTGAATCGGAATGATGGGACTGAGCTACCCAACCTCTACCTACCACTCCTAAGGGAGGGGCAGGCAAGGGGGGGGGGGGGATCTGACCAAATAGCACACCAGAGGGGGTGACAGGTTGTCATACCTGTCACAACCTCATTCCCTGATGAAATCTGACTGCATGCTCTATTAATATTTTTCCCATCTCATCAATTTTCTTAGTTGATCATATAAAAACGGTAGTAAACTGTTAATTTTGTTTTATGTTAGAAATTGTTAAAACTGGAAAAAAAAAAATTTCAGAACATTGCTGTCTTGTTTACATTTTGGCATTTTCAAGTTGTGACTTTGAAGTTCCATGGGCCTGAAGACCTTTGCTAGTCTTATTTTCTGAATATCCATAATACTAATATTTTATTATTAAAATTGATGGTCATTATGCTGTTAAACATTATGTAATATTGCATCAAAATTTGAAAAAAAAAACTATTTTGGGATTTGCTCCCATGATGACCATTTAAGAAAAACCATGTCACTTACTGTTCTCAAACTTACAGGCAAGAAACATGGGACTAAAATACAGCTTCAGTAGGCAATGCAGTCTGTTTGGTAATTCTTACTGCCAGTTAAACATTTTTTTTTTGTGAAAATTTAATTTTTCACATATTGGCATTTTCAAGGTGTGACTTTGAAGTTCCACGGGCTTGAAGACCCATGCTAGTCACATTTTCTGAAAATTCTTGATACATATATTTTATTATTAAAAATTGACGGTCATTATGCTGTTAACCATTATGTAATATGGCATCAGAATAGAAGAAAACACAATTTTGGGCACTGCTGCCATGATGACCATTATGGGAAAACCATGTTACTTATGATTGCCAAACTTTCAAAAAAGAAATACAGGACTAAAATGCAGCCTGAGTTGGAAAAACAGTCTAATTGGCTTCTTTTTCTGGAAGTTATACATTTTCAAAGTGTGAACTTGTTACACATTTTACTTACATTGGTATTACCTGTTGAGCATAATTAAAATTTGATGTTGAATTTGCAGTTTAACATAATGTACTTTTGCATCAGAATTGACAGTAGCCTATTTTGTGCATAGTTATTTCCTGTTTTTTGTCTGTACATTTGACAGCTTTGCTGCCTTGTTTAAAATAATGATTGACAGCATAATCAATACCAGCTTTAATTACCTACTATATATAACACTGACATTCAGAAAATATATTTACCATTTAGCTTTATGCCTGTTGGAGTTCTAAGTCTCACAATGAAAATGCCAAAATGTGAAAAATAAACATTTCACAAAGAACTGAATAGTTCTGCTAGCTTTTTATACTGTATATACATGGGGAAGAAAAGTAGGTCCCATAAGTCGGTTAAATTTCTGACCAAAAATTTAAAGAAAGCTGTCTTAAGCTCTTTTATGGCTGATTGATGGATTTATTCAGCTGTTGACAGTTAGCCAATTTGTGCATCATTTTTTTAGAACTGCTTTTTGTCTGTACTTTTGGCAGCTTTATGGCCTTGTTACTGTGTTTTGTCCATCTTGTTTAGACAAAAGACACTTTTTCTACAGAGCTGTAAGTACATACTATGTTAACACTCATTACACGTGGATTGTCTAACTGTAGTTTGTCTTTAATTTTCTTATAGATGACAGCAGCAGCATAGAGACACAAGAAAAGAGTTCTTTTAGAGGGTAAAGTATTTGCAAGAAACACACATGCACAAAAGCTACTGGAAAATAAAAACAGTATTGTGTTACAGGCTTTCCACAAAGAGGCATCTATAGTCTCTACTTTAATAGCCAGCTTTCCGCAGTCAATTATTTAACCCCAGTTAATGCTGACCCATAAACTTCTGCTGGGCCCAATGAGAAGTGGGGTCACTTCAGTAAATTGTCCATAATTTATTTGTGTGCCTTTATTACCCATATAAAGTATACATCTTTGAAAACCCAAGACTTCAAGCTAAATGAAAATGGAATTACATTTAAATGTTACATACAGTAATTCAGTGTATGAAATTCAAGGAAATTAGTAGCCAGAATGTCGGGCAGGTAACTCTGAAAGGTTAATTATAACGCCTAGAGTATTAAGAGAGGTATGCTGAGGCTTTTAGGGGGTCTAGAATGCATTCTTGGGAGTGTGATTTGGAAATGAAAGGAAAATATCATGCCACATTTGTGGAAATTTAGAAATTGGTTGGAATTTCTACCGAATTATACTTTGTCAGTGGTGTATTTATAGATTGTATATACTCAAGTCAAATAAATAGACCTCTGTGCTGGCAATAAAGAAGAAAGAATTCAGCACATAAAATCTCTTAAAGCGGTCAGGAACGGTCCTGCACACAGGTTTTACAAAAAATGTTGCTGCTCAACTCGTTGTAAATCAGCCATTCGAAGTCACCTTCCTATGAGTCCTGAATTGTTCTCTTTTGTTTGGTTTGGTCGTAATCTTATTTCGATTTCTTGTTTTTCTTTTGTTAACTTCTCTGTTGGATTTTTTCATTTTTCACAGCCCAAGATGAAAGCATGTGGGGGAAAAAAACTACATCTGATGCACGACGTAAACTTGTATGTTCACTCAGAACTTTGGGATTCAAAATTTATGTAAAATTCAGTGTGGGACGTTGCCCACCTAAAGTGGCACCGGGCTAGTAAAAAAGTTGAAAATTTATAAAGCACTAGCCTGAACGGGCTAGTTGTAATTTTGAACTTATTTTAACACTCAGTAAGATTTCATAAATATAATTCGCCAGTCTTCTTTGTCCCTGCCTCTGATTTGACGTTTCTAGATAGTATGATATGCCTCTCAGTTGAAAAAACTCACACCTAGCTCTAACTACTGAATATTGATTAGTTTCTATAAATAACTTCACCGTAGTTATTAATAGCAGCAGTCTATCTGATCAGCCTGTTGGCATCTTTTTATTTGACCAGTTTGTTGTCATGACTACAAATTGCTGCCAATCAAGAAACTGGATCAGACCAGAATTCCTTGATACTAGCAACAGGTTCTTTGTCAAAACAACACTGTCTCCGAAGCAAGTGTAATGTACGCGTTATCTTATAGAACATTTGGGTTAGGACGACTTAGCACACTGAGGGGTGGAGTATTCTATTTCCCTTTTTGTTTATATTTTTACCACCAGCGTAGGCACTGGCGGTACACATGGTTTTAGTCCCGACCCCCATGTTCTGCCGGCTCCACCGCCATCTCACCGTTACCGCTTCTCCTCCTAGACGGTAAGGGCCTCCATACCCATCTCTTGGATTTAGGTCACCTATAGTCTCAACTCGTTCCACATAAAATATGAGCTTTGTCGGTGCTGGGGTCTAGGTGTGGCACTAATTGCATCAATGCACCCTTGTCCAAAAATGGCAAAATTAAATACTAATTATCTACCCTACGGAAGGAATTATGGGAAAATTTCCAACAGACGGCTGAGCGAAAGTCATATGTGGAGATTTCAAATATGCCCTTGGATTTGACCTTTGACCTTTATTTCAAGGTCAAACGGGCCAAGATTAAAAAAAAAAAATGAATTTTTTTGCGAAAAAAAATTATTTGCGCTGATATTCAGAAACTACACAGACCTAACCAATAATATTATTGTACCACCAGCGTTAGCGCTGGCGGTACACATGGTTTTAGTCCCGTCCGGTCCGTTCCGCCGGCTCCGCCGCCATGTCATCGTTACCGCTTCTCCTCCTAGACGATAAGGCCCCCTATACCCATCTCTTGGATTTAGGTCACCTATAATCTCAACTCGTTCCACGTAAAATTTGGGCTTTGTCGGTATTGGGGTCTAGGTGTGGCATTCATTGCAATGCACCCTTGTCCAAAAATGGCAAAATTAAATGCTAATTATCTACCCTACGGAAGGAATTATGGGAAAAATTTCTACAGACGGCTTTCCAAAAGTCATATGTGTAGATTTCAAATATGCCCTTGGATTTGACCTTTGACCTTAATTTCAAGGTCAAACAGGCCAAATTTTTCAAAAAAATGAATTTTTTTACAAAAAAAAAATTATTTGCGCTGTTATTCAGACACCACACAGACTAAACCAATAATATTATTGGAAAATGATACCCTTCAGGTCATCTTTCATCTCCGTGAATTTGGGGTCAATCAGTGCATTTTAACGGGAGTAGCGGCCATAAGATACCGAAACTGAAAACTGTCTCTAATTCGGGAACCGTTAATGCTAGAGACCCATTCTTTTTTGCATTTTGTAGAGCATGTAAAGCCCAACACTGGAGGTGGTCTCCGTTTTTTTGTATTCCATACAGTTTTCGAGCTACGCTGTATCAAAAAGTACATATTGGTGGTGAAAGCAAAATGTGCAGTACGGTAATGGATAATAAATTTTGAACTCTGGAAAAATAAAACATAAGGCTTGGCAAAGCAGACAACTTGTGGTCAAAAATGACATTATTTTATCAAATTTGAACTTCTGCAACTTCAGAGCACCTCCCATTTCAAGAATTTTGACCAAAATGACCTTTTCTTTATTTTAATTAATTTTTTCTGTAGGAAATTTATGGCACATTAAGGTAACTCCAAAATTATAACACTTAGTCCCTTATATCTCCAAAACTGGCAGAGATAGGTCCATAGTTACTATTGAACTTGAATAGGAAGTCATATACTGGCAATCTAAGTGTGACCTTGAAATTGACCTTTGACCTACTTTTTATCATAAATTGAACTTTGCAAATTTTGGTTCCCTTTTATCTCCAAAACTGGCAGAGATAGGTCCATAGTTTCTATTGAACTTGCATGGAAAGTCATATACTGGCAATCTAAATGTGACCTTGAAATTGACCTTTGACCTACTTTTCACCATGAATTGAACTTTGCAAATTTTGCTTCCCTTTTATCTCCAAAACTGGCAGAGATAGGTCCATAGTTACTATTGAAGTTGAATAGGAAGTCATATACTGGCAATCTAAATGTGACCTTGAAATTGACCTTTGACCTACTTTTCACCATGAACTGAACTCTGCTAATTTCTTTCTCTTTTAACTCCAAACCTGGCAGAGATAGGTCCATAGTTACTATTGAACTTGAATAGGAAGTCATATACTGGCAATCTAAATGTGACCTTGAAATTGACCTTTGACCTACTTTTCACCATGAATTAAACTTTGCAAATTTTGCTTCCCTTTTATCTCCAAAACTGGCAGAGATAGGTCCATAGTTTTTATTGAACTTGAATATAAAGGCATATACTGGCAATCTAAATGTGACCTTGAAATTGACCTTTGACCTACTTTTCACCATGAACTGAACTTTGCAAATTTTGCTTCCCTTTTATCTCCAAAACTGGCAGAGATAGGTCCATAGTTACTATTGAAGTTGAATAGGAAGTCATATACTGGCAATCTAAATGTGACCTTGAAATTGACCTTTGACCTACTTTTCACCATGAACTGAACTCTGCTAATTTCTTTCTCTTTTAACTCCAAACCTGGCAGAGATAGGTCCATAGTTACTATTGAAGTTGAATAGGAAGTCATATACTGGCAATCTAAATGTGACCTTGAAATTGACCTTTGACCTACTTTTTATCATGAATTGAACTTTGCAAATTTTGGTTCCCTTTTATCTCCAAAACTGGCAGAGATAGGTTCATAATTACTATTGAACTTGAATAGGAAGTCATATACTGGCAATCTTACTGTGACCTTGAAATTGACCTTTGACCTACTTTTCACCATGAACTGAACTTTGCAAATTTTGCTTCCCTTTTATCTCCAAAACTGGCAGAGATAGGTCCATAGTTTTTATTGAACTTGAATAGGAAGTCATATACTGGCACATATTGGTGGTGAAAGCAAAATGTGCAGTACTGTAATGGATAATAAATTTTGAACTCCGGAAATATAAAACATAAGGCTTGGCAAAGCAGACAACTTGTGGTCAAAAATGACATTATTTCATCAAATTTGAACATCTGGAACTTCAGAACACCTCTTATTTCAAGAATTTTGACCAAAATGACCTTGTCTTTATTTTAATTAATTTTTTCTGTAGGAAATTTATGACACGTTATGGTAACTCCAAAATTAAAACATTTAGTCCCTTATATCTCCAAAACTGGCAGAGATAGGTCCATAGTTACTATTGAAGTTGAATAGGAAGTCATATACTGGCAATTTTACTGTGACCTTGAAATTGACCTTTGACCTACTTTTCACCATGAACTGAACTTTGCATATTTTTCTTCCCTTTTATCTACAAAACTGGCAGAGATAGGTCCATAGTTACTATTGAACTTGAATAGGAAGTCAGAGATAGGTCCATAGTTTCTATTGAACTTGCATGGAAAGTCATATACTGGCAATCTAAGTGTGACCTTGAAATTGACCTTTGACCTACTTTTTATCATGAATTGAACTTTGCAAATTTTGGTTCCCTTTTATCTCCAAAACTGGCAGAGATAGGTCCATAGTTTCTATTGAACTTGCATGGAAAGTCATATACTGGCAATCTAAATGTGACCTTGAAATTGACCTTTGACCTACTTTTCACTATGAACTGAACTTTGCAAATTTCTTTCTCTTTTATCTCCAAACCTGGCAGAGATAGGTCCATAGTTACCATTAAAGTTGAATAGGAAGTCATATACTGGCAATTTACTGTGACCTTGAAATTGACCTTTGACCTACCTTACGATGAACTTAATTTTGATTGTACCATTTTAAGTTATATATATTTTTTGCATATTTTGAAAATTCTTGTTGATTGCATTTTTACAGCTTGTCAAGCATAAGACTGGTGGCTGTGTCCCTTCTTTTGTGTATGTGGGGGTCTATACGAATGCGCTTGCTCCAGCTGGTGGTACAATATTCGGAGGCGGTATCGCCTCTCTGATCCTCTAGTTGGATAGTGTTACCCTTCAGGTCATCTTTCATATCCGTGAATTTGGGGTCAATCGGTGCATTTTCACAGGAGTAGAGGCCATAAGATACCGAAACTGAAAACTTTCTCTAATTTGGGAACCGTTAATGCTAGAGACCCATTCTTTTTTGCATTTTGTAGAGCATGTACAGCCCAACAATGGGGGTGTTGTTTTTTTGTATATCATACAGTTTTCGAGTTATGCTGTATCAAAAAGTACATTGTGATGGTGAAAGCAAAATGTGCAGTACGGTAATGGATAACAAATATTGAACTCTGGGAAAATAAAACAAGGTTTGGCGAGGCAGACAGCTTCTGGTCAAAAATGACATTATTTCATGAAATTTGAACATCTGGAACTTCTGAGCACCTCCCATTTCAAGAATTTCAACCAAAATGACCTTTTCTTTATTTTAATTAATTTTTTTCTGTAGGAAATTTATGGCACATTATTGTAACTCCGAAATGGTAACAATTAGTCCCTTATATCTCCAAAACTGGCAGAGATAGGTCCATAGTTACTATTGAACTTGAATAAGAAGTCACATACTGGCAATTTAACTGTGACCTTTAAATTGACCTTTGACCTACTTTTCACCATGAACAGAACTTTGCAAATTTTCGTTCCCTTTTATCTCCAAAACTGGCAGAGATAGGTCCACAATTACTATTGAACTTGAATAGGAAGTCATATACTAGCAATCTAAGTGTGATCTTTAAATTGACCTTTGACCTACTTTTCATCATGAATTGAACTTTGCAAATTTCCATTCCCTTTTATCTCCAAAACTGGCAGAGATGGGTCCGTAGTTACTATTGAACTTGAATAGGAAGTCATATACTGCCAATTTACTCTGACCTTAAATGGACCTTTGACCTACTTTTTACCAATAACTGAACTTTGCAAATTTTCATTCCCTTTAATCTCCAAAAATGGCAAAGATACGCCCATAGTTTCTATTGAATTTGAATAGAAAGTCATTAGAGGCAATTTACTGTGACCTTTAAATTGACCTTTGGCCTACTTTTCACCATGAACTGAACTTTGCTAATTTCTTTCCCTTTTAACTCCAAACCTGGCAGAGATAGGTCCATACTTACTATTGAAGTTGAATAGGAAGTCATATACTGGTAATCTTACTCTGACCTTGAAATTGAGCTTTGACCTACTTTACACGATAAACTGAACTTTGCAACTTTTTTAATGATTAAACTTTCAAAACTGTCAAAGATAACGCCCATATTTACTATTGAATTTGAAGAGAAAGTCATTAGAGGCAATTTAAAATTGACCTTTGACCATCTAAGTGTGACCTTGAAATTGACCTTTGACCTACTTTTCATCATGAATTGAACTTTGCAAATATCTTCCCTTTCATCTCCAAAACTGGCAGAGATAGGTCCACAGTTACTATTGAACTTGAATAGGAAGTCATATACTGGCAATCTAAGTGTGACCTTTAAATTGACTTTTGACCTACTTTTCATCATGAATTGAACTTTGCAAATATCTTCCCTTTCATCTCCAAAACTGGCAGAGATAGGTCCATAGTTACTATTGAACTTGAATAGGAAGTAATACACTGGCAATCTGTGACCTTGAAATTGATGTTTGACCTACTTTTTATGATGAACTGTACTTTGCATGTTTTCTCATCTTTATATCTCCAAAATTGGCAAAGAAATGCCCATATATAGTTACTTTTGAATTTGAATATGAAGTCATAAACTGAAATTGACCTTTGACCTACTTTTCAACATGCATTGACCTTTGCATATTTTCTTGTTAGTTACATTTTTTTTGCATATTTTGTGAATTCTTGTTGAATGTATTTTATAGAGCTTGTCAAGCATAAGACTGGCGGTGGTGTCCCTTTTTTTTTTTTGGGGGGGGGGTTCATACGAATGTGCTTGCTCCAGCTGGTGGTACAATATCTGGAGGCGGTATCGCCTGTCTGATCCTCTAGTTTCAATTGTGGGCTAGTGTTTTTTGGTTCGGGCTAGTAAAGTTTGAGAGTCTGCTAGCCCGAAGGGATAGTAGTCTAAAAAGTTTTTGGCACAGACTGAAAATTCTCCTTAAATTGCTTCCATTGCCTTTAGTACTGTTAATCATAAGCACTGCATGTACCAGTATATCTTTAACTAATCAATATCATAACTTTTTTCATACTTTCACATTTTTATTACTCTCAACCTACAAATTGCTACTCCCAGTATCTCCTCTACTCAAAACAATGACGTACTGTTATCTGTGCACTGGAGCTGGTTTAAGAACAATATGTCTCATTCTTAAGTCTCTTTCAACTTCATATCACACAGACGGAACTTTGCAATTGAGGGGGGGACTGATGGTTACATTTTCAAGCATTCAATTACATGATGGTTAGTTCTTTGCTTCTATGAAAGCAGGGAAAACAGTGAGTTGATTTGATATATTGGAAAAATCACTTGTGAAAATGGGCAAAATAAAAGGTTAAAATAGGCTGCAAAAATAGCCAGCCCATCGGACGGGTAATTTGTAAATCTTACCCACCTGGCGTGAATGTAACCAGCCTCAGCCATTTCATACACTGGCAGTGTCAAGAGTTATGGCCAACTACAAACTTCATTCTCATTTGGTAAGGCCACACTTTTTTATTTTTATGGATGACATCCTCTGGGGACCCCAAAATTGGTGCGAGCGGGCGAAAAAAAAAAAAAAACAGTCCAAAAAAAAAAAAAAACTGCTTAAGAAAAGTTATGTTCTCAGTACACAGCTGGAAACACTAATTTACCACAGAAACACGTATCAAATTTACAATATGCCTTTATCCATGCTCTCAAAATATTAAAGCATTGTGAATAGGGCCTACTTCGTAGAAAGGTAAAAAGTCATGAATATAAATGCTGCATATTACCAAATCTATTTAAGGTTATTTCATGCATTCTGTTGGTATAGCAATCAATAAAACAAATATCAAATAAACAGCGTGTCTTTATTTGTACTCTCAGAAAATTAAAGCATTGTGAACACTTCACAGAATTGTTAAAAAAATGAAGCAAAGATGGGCATATGCTTCCTATTACCAAATCTAAAAAAGGTAATTTCGGTCGATGCCATTTTGACTACTTCGACTCACACGTAGCAGCCAACTATCGGGTGGCCTGTCCGACCTTCAGTCCACCAAATACCACAACGCTCTTGTCGACCCTTTTTTCGCTACAAAAAAAACCTGGTATGTGCTGCTTTGGACAGAATGTCACTGACATTTTCCGGGCGATGATTGCTGGCCGCGGACAGCCTTTCGTATAATTGTAAAAAGGTGATATCTCCATGTCCAATATCAATGGCAAACCAATCCAAAACGACGGCCCCCGTTCTCTTTATGACTTTAATTGTCGTGTATTTTGAAATTAATGCTAGAAATGAATTTGACGGCAAAGCGGCCATATTTCCACGTGGTGATAATACGCATGTGCAGGAAGCGCATTTTCGCACTCGGAACTACTCGGATGTCTCCGCAATGGACAATGACAGTATGGAGCTTGCGGAATAAGCCGAAGTTTGCTGATTGCATTTCCCGTCAAATTCAATAACGACGGGGTGTTTTTTTTTTTTTTTTTTTTTTTTGGGAACGGACGAAAATCGGTGCGCGCGCAGGATGTCATCCATAAAAATAAAAAAGTGTGGCCTAATGGGTGAAAAAAAAAACAATTGAAAGTGGTTTTATCTTATGCACATTTTTTTTTTCATTTCTCCACACATTTGCCTGAAAATCCACAGGGATTATGCCAATTACATTAACTTTCAGTCCAGGATATTTCAGCAAGTTACTTCCATTAGTTCCCAATTATGCTTGTTTTGGTACCAGATATACTTAAGTCAGTTTTTCAGCTCACCTGAATGTTGTTGGCCAGGTTGCATTACTGGCTTAAAAGTCAAATTTCAACACCATCAATTTCATACTGCATAAAAAGAAGCATGTTTACTATTATTGTTAAAATATAATATTATTTCCCTATTTAAATATTTGAAATTTTTCAATCATTTCAATAACAGTATCCATTTGCATGCCCCTGCTGTAGCGAGGTGCCACCATTTTGATTTAACTTCTCCAACTAACTTAGTCTAGAAAATCACCATTTTCTCACTCATATATATATTTCTTTGGTCCTTTAAAAATAGCAACAATGAGAGATAAGAAACATACCTGGTTGTTAAACTATATATCATTTCGTGACTCATGATACAAAAGAGATTAGCTGATCTTTCCAAGATACGCACGGGTGCAGTATTGGGCCTTTGTGGTGCCATAACGTCCTTACTTTATTCTGAAGATATGATTACTTGATTTGTAAGGATAGGTAGATCTCCTAGAAAAGAATACAAGAATATGTGATAAGTTGAGCAGAATCAATAATGTTTTCAAGCCAGCTAGAAGCATGTGCACAATCCAAAAAAGTAGGAACATTCACAACAGATCAGCAAACCCAAGCTGGGTGCCAATAACCCGTTGAAACTGTTCTCATTGACCTTTTTGGTGTACCAGGTGCCAATTTTTAGTGAGAACTTTTCCTGCTTGTGGCGCCACTTGATGGGGCAGCAGACCCACCTTCCGCATTGTTAGACTGTGTTTGATGAGGGGTGGGGGGCACACATTTTTGTTGTGTGCCCGGATGTTGAAATAGGAAGAACAAAACTAAAAACAGTGGTTATTTTGAAATCCCATCAAAGCCTGTCTTCCCCACACAAATACTCTCTCCACATTTACCCAACCCTACTTCTCCACAACTAACACACATACACCCATACCTTACCTTGAACTTGAATGTGCTCAATCTCACTGGTGGTACAATACCAGGAGTTGGTATTGCATCTCTGATCCTCTTGTTTTTTTTTTAGTTTTTTTTTTCTTATACTGGCATTTTCAAAGTGTGATTATGACGGTAGTTATACTGAACCAAAATATAAATGCACGAAACTAAAATGATCAGTTGAAACAGATTATTATGAAATATGCCCAGGTTGATGGTTTATTTGTGCTTTGATGGATTTGTTTTGATCAAGTATAGTGGTCTGGTTTCACTTGGTCGCTCCCCGTAAGTATATTCAAAGGTTCAGTTTTTCCACTCATAAGACTAATGGAGCATGAAGGAGTGGATGTCAATCTGCATGAACAATACACAGACACTCCTTACAGTCTAGGCAATAAAATGTGCATTTCTGTCACATGTCAACATGCCACAGATGTCTGAAATCATGAGGGAGCATGCCATCGAGAATGTGCTTCATTCCACTGTCATCCGCCTGGGAACACGCTTCAGAGACACTGCATGGTAGCACTAGGAATCGCCCACATGCCTGCTGACCACATGTTACCACACCCGCTATGTCACCCATCGAACACCTGTGGGATGTTCTGGATCAGCATTTTGGCCATCATGTTCCTGCTCCAGAGAATGTTCACCAACTGCGAGCAGCACTCCAGAAGGAATGGGCTAATATCCCTGCGGCCACTATTGACAACTTAATGATGTCCATGCACTGTCGGTATACTGCTCTGCGTGAAGCTAATGGTGGCCATACTCATTATTTGTCTGTGAACTCAGGATGTTGACCCCCATAGTGTATAGTTGATGCCCTAACTCAGACTATCCATTTAAACTTCCTGTAATGCACTCAAATGAATGTTTATTTGTTGAGGAAAAATATGTTGTTATTGTTGGCTATATAATATACTCTAGTTCCATACATGAAAATAAATCAACAAATTCTTTTGTGTGTTTATATTTTTGTTAAGTATACATATTTATTCTTAATGTCCACATTACCTGTTGTGGGTGCTGGTATTTAGAATTTGGTTTTGGTTTTTGTTGTTAAGCATTATGTAATATTGTATTAAAATTGACCAAATAACCTTTTTGTGCATCAGTTATTTTTTGCTTTTAGTTGTGAATTTGACAGCTTTGCTGCCTTGTCCAATAAGTATTCTGGTGGTGCATTACATGAGAAAAAAAGATAAAAAAGTTCTTTAATTCTAGGTTTAATTGTCTTCCTGTTTTCTTGTTGTAGTTTTAAAGAAGTAAATGAAAAAACTTGGAAATAATCAAATCAGTAGATAGTAATGATGACAAATGCCAATATTTCACTAAATATTTCATTAAAAATCAATGAAAGTCAATTGTTTATTGTACCACCAGCGTAAGCACTGGCGGTACACATGGTTTTAGTCCCCTCTGGTCCGTTCTGCCGGCTCCGTAACCATGTTACCGTTACCGCTTCTCCTCCTAGACTACAAGGGCCTGCGTACCCATCTCTTGGATTTAGGTCGCATATAATCTCAACTCCTTCCACGTAAAATGTGGGCTTTGTCGGTGCTGGGGTCTAGGTGTGTCACTCATTGCAATGCACCCTTGTCCAAAAATGGCAAAGTTAAATGCTAGTTATCTACCCTACGGAAGAAATTATGGGAAAAATTTCTACGAAAAAAATATTTGCGCTGATATTCAGAAACTAATCAAACTTAACCAATAATATTATTGGAAAGTGTTACCCTTCGGGTCACTTTCATCTCCGTGAATTTGGGCTCCATCGGTTCATTTTCATGGGAGTAGCGGCCATAAGATACCGAAACTGAAAACTGTCTCTAATTCGGGAACCGTTAATGCTAGAGACCCATTCTGTTTTGCATTTTGTAGAGCATGTAAAGCCCAACATTTGGTGTGGTCTCTGTTTTTTTTTTTTGTATTCCATATGGTTTTCGAGTTGTATCAAAAAGTACATTGTGTTGGTGAAAGCAAAATGTGCAGTATGGTAATAAATTTTGAACCCCGGGAAAATAAAACATAAGGCTTGGCGAGGCAGAAAACTTTTGGTCAAAAATGACATTATTTCATGAAATTTGAACATCTGGAACTTCTGAGCACCTCCCATTTCAAGAATTTCAACCAAAATGACCTTTTCTTTATTTTAATTAATTTTTTCTGTATGAAATTTAAGGCACATTATTGTAACTCCAAAATTATAACATTTAGTCCCTTATATCTCCAAAACTGGCAGAGATAGGCCCATAGTTACTGTTGAATTTGAATAGAAAGTCATTAGAGGCAATTTACAATTAAAATTGACCTCTGACTTACTTTTCGATGAATTGAACTTTGATTGTACCATTTTTTTTTTTTTTTTTTTTTTTTTTTGCATATTTTGAGAATTCTTGTTGATTGCATTTTATAGAGCTTGTCAAGCAAAAGACTGGTGGTGGTGTCCCTTTTTTTGGGTGGGGGGTCCATACGAATGCGCTTACTCTAGCTTGTGGTACAATATCCGGAGGCGGTATGGCCTCTCTGATCCTCTAGTTATTATTATTATTATAACTACCTGTTCGTAATCTAATTGTACTAATATCATAGCTTATATAAGTTTTTATTTACTTTGATATTTTTCATTCATTATTATTTTATTTTTGTTCATTAGTTTATTTATTTCATGTTAGCTGGATTTTTATATTTTCTGTATTTTACTATATTCATATTTTTGATGAATTAATATCAAATTAATTTTATTCAATTCTCTTATTATTTATATCTTTTCTATCAATTTAACCGTATGTGATAAATTTATTTAGACACACTACATTAAAAATCAGAATAAAGAAGTGATATTTCTCATTCCAGGCCAGTGCTTGAAAAAGACAAGTATGATGCATTTTTGGTTCACAGTAATGTTGATGCTGCATTTGTGGAAAGTGTCATGGATATATTGGAGGAAAGGGGCATCAGCTGCTGCTACTCAAAAAAAGATTTCCGCCCAGGTAATTCAACAGTGACTTGTATCGAAGAAGCCCTTGAAAAGTGCACGTACTTCATTTTATTTCTTTCCAAAGACTTTCTTACAAGTCCTTGGTGCAATTTTGAAAGAGGTATGGCACTGAATAAGGCCACAGAGACGGGAGAAGACATCATTCTTCCTATCCTGTTGGATGTGTCCCTCGAAGATTTACCCCTTAGTATGCGGCACTTAACTCATATCAGACCTGATGACACTGATTTTGTGAAGAAGCTGTTTTTTTCACTTGGAGGTGAGTATTGCATTTTATTATATAGTGTGCATGTAGATTTTTTTTATTGTACCACCAGCGTAGGCGCTGGCGGTACACATGGTTTTGGTCGTATGTTCCGCCCATATGTTCCGCCGGCTCCTGCGGCTCCGCCGCCAAGTTACCGTTACCGCTTCTCCTCCTAGACTAATAGGACCTACGTACCCATCTCTTGGATTTAGGTCACCTATAATCTCAACTCGTTCCACAAAAAAATTGGGCTTCGTCAGTGCTGGGGTCTGGGTATGGTGCTCATTGCAATGCACCCTTGTCCAAAAATGGCAAAATAAAATGCTAATTATCTACCTTACCGAAGAAATTATGGGAAAAATTTCTACAGATGGCTGACCGAAAGTCATATGTGTTTATTTCAAGGTGGAACAGGCCAAAATTATAAAAAAAGAATTTTTTTACGAAAAAAATATTTGCGCTGATATTTAGAAACTACTCAGACCTAATCTATAATGTTATTGGAAGGTGTTACCCTTCAGGTCATTTTTCATCGGTACTTTTTCACGGGAGTAGTGGCCATAAGATACAAAACTGAAAACTGTCTCCAATTCGGAAACTGTTAATGTTAGAGACCTATCCTTTTTTTGCATTTTGTAGAGCATGTCGAGCCCAACACTGGGGGTGGTCTCCGTTTTTATGTACAGACACAGATGTGTCTGTACATATTGCCATCACCTGCGTCTGTCGTCGCCGATGGCGATGCCGATGCCGATGCCGGCGCCGTGCACTTTCCTTGTAAACACGATAAGTGGAGGGCAGTTTTACTTTTTGGCTTTATATTTACAGAGCTGATGAATATTCATAAAATGCAGGTCAAGTTCGAAAATCAGCATGATCGGGCCATTATTGTAGAAGTTATGCTGTTTTTTCACTTTTCAGCATATTTTTCACATTTCCTCAGATTCAATTCTTAGGCATGTTAACAGTTTCATTATTTAATTAATAAGATATTAAAAGTGTTTGTTTGACATTTCCTGCATCTTAAGAACATTGTTAGTTGATTATGTAAAAATGATGGTAAACTTGTTATCGTGTATTGTGTAATAAAGTGTCAAAAATGGAAATAAACTCATATCATTGTAGTTTGTCAGATTCAATCATTCACTATGTTCAGAATCTCAGAATGGAGGAAATTGGACATTTAACACTGTTGTATTGATATTTTTCCTATCTCATCAATTTTCTTAGTTGATCGTATAAAAATGGCAGTAACCTGTTAATTTTGTTTTATGTTAAAAAAATTGTTAAAAATGGGAAAAAAAAACATTTCAGAACAGTGCTGTCTTGTTTACATTTTGGCATTTTCAAGTTGTGACTTTGAAGTTCCATGGTCCTGAAGACCTTTGCTTGTCACATTTTCTGAATATCCATGATACTAATATTTTATTATTAAAAATTTATGGTCATTATGCTGTTTAACATTATGTAATATTGCATCAAAATTTGAAAAAAACCTATTTTGGGCACTGCTCCCATGATGACCATTTAAGAAAAACCATGTCACTTACTGTTCTCAAACAGTACAGTAAATATATATATATATAGATATGTCTGTACATATTGCCATCACCTGCGTCTGTCTTTGCCGTCACTGTCGCTGTCGCCGCCGCCGGGGCCGTGCACTTTCATTGTAAACACGATAAGTGGAAGGCAGTTTTACTTTTTGGCTGTATATTTACAGAGCTGATGAATATTCATAAAACACAGGTTGAGTTCGAAAATCAGCATAATCGGGGCATTATTTTAGAAGTTATGCTTTTTTTTCACATTTCCTCGGATTCAACTCTTAGGCATGTTAACAGTCTCATTATTGAACTAATAAATACATGGTTTTCTGTCTGTGCGTACATACCCTGAATTCGGTTAGCCTTACTGACGAGAACAATGGACGTTTCTTACCCCTCTCTAGGATTACCCCTGACTGTTTCTTTGCAAAAAAGTCGTATATCATGTGGTTTATACTCTGTCTACAGATATGAAAAAACATGTAGTGTATTGAAAAAATTGCAACAGAGATATATTAACAGTCATCTTCCTTGTATTTACGTGAAGCAAAACAGCGTGAGTTACGAAAGCACACTGATTCTTGTCAGGTGTGGATTCTTTTGTCTCCGATGACCGCAATTGGACATTTTCAAGTATCTTTGGGAGAATGAATGGGTTACAACATGTGACCAGCATAGGGATATGGGCTTGGTTTGTGCTGGAAACCATCCACACAGGGAAAAACGAGCCTATAACGAAATATGTCATGGGATTAACTTGCAGATGTCAGTGTAGACAAAAAGCCATTTGAATGTACTGGTGCCACTTGGTTCAGGTAAGAAACGGGTTTGTTTGTATTTTAATACAGGCTAAAAGCCAGAAAAAAGTTCACTCAGAAAAATGATCTAGGTGCAATTTTTTAATGCTAAACGGTCCATTTTTTTCTTTTTTATAAAGAAAAGCCCCCTTTCAAATAATGAAATTGCAGCCTAAGGACCTGTAATAATTCTGTCTTTTAAGCTATATTTGTGTGGGTATTTATGTAGGTTTAAGGGTATTTGGGTAAAATAAATTTAAGGGTAACAATTGGAATTAGATTGAAGCTAGGGCTGGTCTTGGCAAAATTGCTAGGATCATCATAATTTATATTCGAAACCATGTCTTACTTATAAAACATGGACAAATGGGATAATAATATATTTTTCATCAATGTATCAATTAACTTTGAGATAAGTGTTTTCATGTGTCTGTAGTAAGCCATATTTATATTTCAGGCATATTTGAGAAGTGTTATTTGACACACAGTGATCTTATGGTCAGCAAAAGAGTCCAAAGCCTTGCAGAAACTGAAACTAGTGTGGAAATGACGGGTGTTGTAGAAAGGCATGTATGTAAACGAAAGCCACAATATAACAAATGCTGAGTTGATGCATGAGGCCCTAGTTTCTGCAGATGGAGTGGAGGGGTGCTCTTTTGCTGCCATTTTCTACATCCAGCTTGACAGACATCTTCCAAACCTGCATGGACTAGAGTGTCCAATTACAACAATTTTGCTTTCTTGATTCCTACAACATGAGAAAAGGTGTCCCACTTCCTTGAGCAGTTTTCAGGGGCGGATTTAGGCCGTCTTCTGGGTCTTCCGGGTTTACATTGACGGGTATCTAAGGTTTTCTGTCGGAAGACGGTCAAAAATGGAAGATGGATTAACAAAGATAATTTGGAAGACTGTCAGAAAATATCTCTGGATCCGCCCCTGAGTGATATGAGTGATACTGATGTTAAAGTTAATTTGGGTTTTTCTGAGGCAAATGTGCCAATCGGGCAACATGGTGGATCGCATTGACTTCTATGTAAAAGTTGGCAGACTTTGTCCGAAGATTTCATACTTCACAGTGCCTGACCACTTGTGTCACCCTTACGAAAATTTCCTATAGGATCCTATAGGATTCCTATAGGATCCTATAGGATCCTATAGGAAATCTTATAGGATCCTATAGGGCACCTTTCCTATAGGATTTCCTATAGGATCCTATAGGAAATTGTTGTAAGTTAAAATCTTGAGAAAAATACATATCTTATAAACAAATATCATTCTAAACAAAAGATATTTGATATAGGTCAATTTTATCAGTGGAATTGTCAATTATATATCACTGTTAAAGTAAATATGCTTTTTATTGTTTATAATGCACAATCTTATAGTCATCTATAGGATTCTATAGAAATTCTTTAATTTCTATTTTAAAGAAATCTTGAAAAATTGATCGTTTGTAAAGTAATCTTTTATGGAGAAATATTTTATCATTATGAATGTTTTTGTACCAAATCATTGAAGCTGAAATTATTTTTTTAAAATTTATGTTCAGACCTTTACAATAATTCCTATAGGATCCTATAGGAAATCTTATAGGATCCTATAGGAAATCCTATAGAAAATCTTATAGGATCCTATAGGAAATCTTATAGGATCCTATAGGAAATCCTATAGGATCCTATAGGAAATCTTATAGGATCCTATAGGAAATCTTATAGGAACCTATAGGAAATCCTATGCTTATTCATATAGGAAATTTTTATAAGGCCGGGTTGAATGAAAAAAAAAATGAATCTGGTCTAAATATCAGTATATAATTTTAATTTTTAATTTATGTTCAGACCATTACAAAAATTCCTATAGGATCCTATAGGAGGAATTTCTATAGGAACCTATAGGAAACCCTATGCTAATTCATATAAGGAATTTTTATAAGGGCGGGTTGAATGAAAAATAATGAATCTGGTTTAAATATCAGTATATGATTTTGATTTTTAATATATGTTCAGAACATTACAAAAATTCCTATAGAATCCTATAGGAAATTTTATAGGAATTTCTATAGGAACCTATAGGAAATCCTATGCTAATTCATACAGGGAATTTTTATAAGGGCGGCTTGAATTAAAATAATGAATCTAGTCTAAATATTAGTATATAATTTTTATTTTTTATTTATGTTCATACCATTACAAAAATTCCTATAGGATCCTATAGGAAATCTTATAGGAATTTCTATAGGAACGTATAGGAAATCCTATGCTAATTCATATAGGAAATTTTTATAAGGCCAGGTTATATGATAAATAATAAAACTGGTCTAAATATCAGTATATAATTTTAAATATATTTTCAGACCATTACAAAAATTCCTATAGGATCCTATACGAAATCTTATATGAATTTCTATAGGAACCCATGCTAATTCATATAGTGATTTTTTATAAAGCCGGGTTGAATGAAAAATAATGAAACTGGTCATAATATCAGTATATAATGTATTTTTACTTTTTGTGTGATCATATTCACTTACTTCATATTTTTTCTATTATATTGAACGTCAACCTTATCTAATCGGATTTTACTTGACCTTGGCTGTTTTAAAAAGTGAAAATGCAATCCTGCCTAATATATAAAATATAATGTAAAAGTATAAGTGAACATTATGGGTATAGTAATGTCCCTCATAAAGGATGGGAAATGGGGACAAATTAAAATAATATAAAGATACATTATAAACCATGCTCAATCATTTGTAAGGTTTAACAGTCAACTGATGTTAGCTAGAGAATGCCCTACTCCACCAGCCATAACCACATATTCAACAACTGTGAATTTCTTTTGTTAGCCTGGCACCTATTATTAGGTCACTACTCCTGTAGCTATTGTTACACTAGTAACAGTAACCGCCTATTAGGTGTTATCAGATGTGTGGTATCCTGTCTAAGTCTTTGTTTGCTTTGAGACAAGCAGCAAATGAGTATACAGCTATCAAGACAGTTTAAATTCAGGAGCATAGTGGAAGGGTACAGAGTGTAGAAAAATCGGATTGAGGAAGGTATGTATTACAGTAATGCATTGGATCATCTAATCAAATTGAAAATGAGATAATTAATTGATCTAATTTGTAGTGTACCTTGTAAACATTATAAATATATATATATTACATTAAACAAGTTATATATTATAATGAAGAAAAAAGGATACGTAATGCAATCATTGTTTAGTCTCTTTATTTTTTATAGGATAAAAACTGTGATCAATTGTTCATATTTCTTTAAATGCAGTTGAATCTAAAAAAAAATGACATTTCATTTAACTTTTGGTTTGTGATTTATTAAAAATTATCTATTTAATGTTATCCACAACTGCCTCCAAGGGACCATCATGATATATAACTGAGGAAGACCCATGCTAATAAATAACATACAATTAACATGTAGGAGGGGCTGTCAGGGCAAATTTCATTACCTCACACGTTCTTCAGGATCGTTTATTTGCCAAGTTTTCTTTCCCTTTAATTTCTTTTCAACCCTTAATGTGAGGTAAACACCATAGTTTGTTTAAAAATATTTTTTGCTAACCTATACATAACGGAAATGAAATGTGCATTGTGAAAATCTGACCATTTTGCTTACACAAAAGCTATAAATTTTAACTTGGGGATTGCTTTTTTGTGGTTTGGACTGATGACTTAGGTCAAGCAAAGACTGGTGAGAATAGGGAATTACTGTTTACCCTCAGAAATGAGTTTTCTTATAGTTTTTGGGACTTTTTTGGCCCTGGCAGCTCTGTAATGGCCCAATTGCATATTTAACCAGAGTAGAGTTTTCTCCAATGCAAATTTCTGCATTTTAAAATGCATTTCTGATTGTTCCTGTGGACTTGGTCCTATGAAATATGTTCATGTTCTTTATATATATATATATATTTTTTTTTACAAATTATCCAGCTTTAATACCTTGTCTTTGAAAAAAATTCAGTTAACTAATAAAGGCTATGAATTGCTCAAAATAGAATTGGTGCAATGATTATTATTGATCTCATTAGAAAATTTTTCCTTCATCATTTTGCATTTTTGTAGATATGTACAATTAATTGAAATTCACAATGTCTATCTTTCAGAATACATCTGCAAATGGTTCAACACAACTCAGGCAGAGGTTAAGAAGGCCATCACAGTAAAGTTGAACAATGTGCAAAAGACTTATCACAGTAAAGTTGAACAATGTGCAAAAGACTTTTGTCTGAAATTCTTCAATTATTAAGTGACTAAAGCAGTATGCTGACAATGGACATGGTCTGGCCAAGGGAGGTTTTAGCCACTCATTCTGGCAGGAGTTCAAACTCACACAAGAAACAGACAGTGACGCCACAGCTTGACAAGACATATTGGATACTTGTGATAACTTATAGAACTTATAATTAAAAAGCAGTAGCAACACCATTAAATTTGCAAAAATCTATAAAACAGTTCTCTAGTAAGCTGGTTGCATACCATACTGTGGAATATGTACATACATTTATACATATTGAATAAAGAATGTAAACATGATATTCTCTTTTGTTTTGAGGGACCAGTGCCTATTACCAATTTTGCCAAAGATCCAACAATATATAAAAAGCTGTAAAAATATTCAAAGCAGTTAATATGAATTTCTATAGGTTCCTATAAGATTTCCTATAGGATCCTATAGGATTTCCTATAAGATTTCCTATAGGATCCTATAAGATTTCCTATAGGATCCTATAAGATTTCCTATAGGATCCTATAAGATTTCCTATAGGATTTCCTATAGGATCCTATAAGATTTCCTATAGGATCCTATAGGATTTCCTATAGGATCCTATAAGATTTCCTATAGGATCCTATAGGATTTCCTATAGGATCCTATAAGATTTCCTATAGGATCCTATAGGAAAAAGGGACAATTTCCTATAGGATCCTATAGGAATTCCTATAGGATCCTATAGGATATCCTATAGGAAATCTTATAGGATCCTATAGGAAATCTTATAGGAAATCCTATAGGAAATCCTATAGGAAATTTTCGTAAGGGCAGTGAAGATGAGTTATTTACCTGGTCGATTTCCTTTACAGGCCTTTGTAATTAGCCGCTGCACACCTGGTTATGAGATAAAATCGGCCCTTATATAACTGCCGATCATTATCTGTGATCGGGAATTTTACAGCAGAAGATTTTGAAAAGACAGTGCTTGACCTTTTGTGTCTGGCGGGTTGAATCATTTACCTGGACTATTGAGTTAGCAGGCCTTTGTAATAAGCTACTGTTTAACTTGCTACGGGATAAAATTGGTCTTAACTGCATACGCAAATGTCCACCCTAAGTATATACAGGTACATGTACATAAGTTGGTGAAATAGGAATGGCTTCTTAGAACGTGGATCGTAAGAAAGGCCTGGAAAATGTGCAACACTGAGAAGTTATTAGAATAAGATTTCTCCAAATTGTGATTAAATCACCTGCTGCTGCAATAGCCAGGGGAACGGCAATGTCATCGGTCCCATGGCCTCTTTGGTCTGTACATGTACCGGTATATTAATGCAAGCCTGGAAGGACAGCATAAACAGTTGCTTGCTAACTTTTTGGAAGAGAAGACACGTGATGTTTCCTGTATTATATATTGGTAGCTACGCGTCTATGAGTGTTTACAATCTTATTGTGCACTTTTCTGGTACGAAAATTAGCGAAATATCATGGAAGACAGAACGTTAAGTTTCAAAATGTACAAGGTTAAAATTAAATTGAATAACAAACACGGTAATAAAGCTGTATGTTATTTTACCAGTTAAGGTCGCTTTATTTATGGCAACTTTTTTTTATTTTACTTGATAACTTAAAGATTTAGACATTAACTCACATTAACTCTCGGTGAGCAAGATCACAAACAAGGAAATTTTTTCTTGTCCAGAGAAGTCTTCTCTGAAATCTTTTGCTACCAAGACTGAAGAGTAATTGTAAGGTCCTTTTTTTTTTTTTAGACCACAGTTATGAAATGTGTCAAAAAATAGCTTTTGATCAAATTAAAGTCTAGTGGGCCAACAATCGGACTAAAGAAAAACTTAAAGCACAGCTCCACCCTCTTGAATATCTCACTGAGTTACACAATGGATGAGCTTTAAAGTCATCTAAACCTTTGAAACTATATTCAAATAAAGTAAAGGAGTTTTTACTGAAGGAGTTTAGAGGGGCACAAGAAACAGGCCAGCAGAACCTAGTATTTGTGAGCATGAAGATGAGAATGAAATGTCAGTAAGGAGGGTTACAGACTATTCAGGAAGAAAAAAATCGGCAGTTATTTTTGCGTGTATTAAAAACTTAATAAACTTAATGTTATGAGCTGTAATGTTTGATCTAAAACTGGAAAGATGTTTCCTAACACCAGGATATATTTTGCAGTTGTGTTAGTTTTGCATTTTGAATAGAAAATTATATTGTTTTGCTACATTATGATATAGTTTGTAATATTCACGACTAATGTTGCACTGCTTTGCATGTATTGCTGTATTATAATTTTGTGATTTTTTTTATTATTTGTAATTATTCATCTGAGACAACAATAAACTAATTTGAATATTTTTTTTAGTTACTGTATGCTCATAAATAGTCACCAAAAAGTGGTGTGGATGATTAAAAAAAACTCTTGAAAATTAAAAAAGATTTGTTCTGGCTTTGATCTCATAAATACTATATGGCATATCCTGATCTCTATATGATAAATATTGCACCAAAAAGAAATCGTAACTAAACTAAGATTTTAATTTGTTTATTAATATATATATATATATATATATATATATATATATATAAATTATCATGTAAACTCTCAAGTTAATTGCCAGTGCCTATCCAAAGTAATAGAACCTAAGATTTATTTCCTCTAAACTTTTTGTCTATACAAATTAAAAAGTCCATTTATGGCAATTTACAAAAATGAAGCCCAGTGACCTTGACCTATGACCCACTGACCTGATATTCATTAGTACACATCCACTTTCCATGCTCACCAGCCCTATTAATTTAGTAACAACATTGTAGAGCAAAATGTTTTAATAAATTTATCAAACCCATTGTCTACATAGACTTGAATGAATCCACCACAATTTTTTGCCTTAAAAATGGCCAACTTTGGGGGTATTTTTCAGTACTTGTTTTAATTAATACAGCAGTAAATTTTGAAACTTGATTTGGAGTGATCCATATCTGCCTAAAATATTCATGCAGTTTTATAGCTGTAAACCCTGTGAAGATGGAGATATATGCAACTAAAGATGGTAGTGTCAAAATTGGACTTTGGGGAGAGGGGTGTTATAAATGGGTGTGGCTCTCCCAAGCAGGGTACGTCTTATCTGAATTCTACATATATCTGTGGCAAGCCAAATGATTGTTTTCAATGTTTGTTAGGTCTAATATTTTTTAGTTTTCGCCATTTTTGTTTAATTTACACAAAATATATCATTATTTTTCCAAGGTAAAAATGGAGTCTCAAAGAGCTAGGCTACAAAAGCCATGACTTATAATAGGCTACAATTCTCTGAAGAAAGGATATTTTTGGGATTCCTTCGTAACTCATCAATAACTTCCTAATATGCCTCCATACAACAAATTTGGTTGAAATCCGCTGACCCCCACCTTGCCACCCTGGGCTGGTTCTCTCGTGGACAAGCTCTTAAATAGGTAAATAGGAAATCATATACTGGTAATCTGTGACCTTGAAATTAACCTTTGACCTACTTTTCATGATAAACTGCACTTAGCAAATTTTCTGATCTTTATATCTCAAAAACTGGCAAAGATACGTCCATACTGTAGTTAGTATTGAACATGTTGCCCCGAGGTTTTCTCTTTTGTCAGCATATATGCAACACTGACAACACATTTCAAAGAAAACCAATAGGCCTATTGTCTAGAGAATCACAGGAGTGACCAATGTTAGGAAAATGCAGGTCAATTCGAAAATTTGCTTGATTGTACCATTTTTCCTTATATTTTTTATGTACAGACACAGATGTGTACGATTGGACATTTCCCGTTATAATAATTAGCGAATTCGTCACAACTATGCGGTCCCCACGACCTGTCCAACTCCTCATAAAGCCACCCCTGAATTCCCCAGTCATCACAATCGGACTTTCTACTCAACTTATCTGCATCATTATTTTCTGAGATCTAGGAAATGCGAACTATTTCCATATTGATATCATTTAGCTTTGGCTTCCTGCTGCCCACATCTAAAATTAGCTTCACATTTTGTTTATCACTTAAAATCGTAACTTTTTTGCATTTAAAAAAATTAACATTATGTAATAACACTCTATGTACCGCTTCCGTTTCTCTCCATGTGGAACTTTGCGCCACTTCCCATGCATTCCAAGTGTCATGCATCACCGAGTGTATTAGCAATTGCTCTGAGTTTGATAACAAATGCCCTCCGTAGCCTGCTCTTGAAGCATCACAAAACATTCTAATGTCTGCCGTAAATTCTGTCAAATGACAAAACTGACTTTTCCCTTCATTGAGCTCTTTGACATTCTTGAACCAATATTTCAACTCATCCTCTGCTTTGTCCGTCACATATACATAACCATCCCATGATAAACGCTCATTTATAACCTGGTATATGCATCTTTTACGCAATCTTACTTTGTCACCAAACACACACTGTGTAGATATCAGTTGACCAGCAATTGATGCTAATCTTTTCACTTTAACCACCCAGTTAAAGTACGCAAATGCATCAATAAATTTTCAATACTTTGCAATAATTTTTCAACTCTACTCTGTGTTAAACGCAAGATGCCTTTTTTCATATCCCATATCAAACCTAGCCAATTAACATTTTGTGCTGGTTCCCACTGACGTCTGTCTTCAGCTATAATGAACCCTAAACATTCTAATTCCGGCTTTATCAAATTACTAAACTGAGTTGCTTTTTCAAAATTCTCAGCTCCTGCTATACCATCATCAAGATACATAATGACTTTATGTCCTTCTGACTTCCAATGTTTTACAACTTCCCTCATGATTTTAGAGAATATAAAACCTTAGGCCACTCCAAAAGGTAAAACAGTGAAAACATAATAACAATTTTTCCATTCAAAACCCAGAAATTTTACAAAATCTGTAGCAATCATTACATGATGATAAGCTGATTTCAGATCAAAAGTAAATAAATAATCTTTTTGTTCATATAACCCTTTTGCTATTTCACCATTTTCATATTTGAATTTAAACTGATATAAGTGCTTGTTAATATGTCTACAATCTAGCACCAACCTCTTCTTCCCAGTGCCACTTACTGCAACTGTCAATGGATTGACCACCAAAGGTTTATAAGCACTTTTGAAACGCATTTTCTTTTCAACAAATTATCTATTTCATTTGTAACAAATGTTTCATTTTCCCTGGCAGATTTATTGTTTTTTGCCATTTTTTGTAGTAAAACAGAATATATTATATTTCTATGAGTTATTCACAATGTTTTTATTGTGAAATATAGGTTTCATATGAAGAGTTATTATCCCTTTAATTTCAAAATATTTTCATCACTATCTTATTTTGATAAGTATTTCGCTATTCTGTCATCTTGATGCAAATTTACATGATTATTTTCAAATTGGCGTTCTCTGGACACTCTTTCTTTTAGTGCTCTCTTTCTTCACATTCATAACATCTCCCCGGCTTACTATTACTAGGACTGTAAAATCCACTTGAAGTGCTTGGTTGACTGCCCCTTTGGCTGGTAGAATTATAAGATCGAAAACGGACATTCTCCTTCCTTTTGTTCTTCTCGGCTTTGATCTTCCTTCCACTCTGCTTTGGGCTTTTAGAATTCTTTTCTCATCATCAGAATCTTCCGCGAGAGGATTAGAATCGGCTAATTTTATGAGCTTTTGTCTGTGTTTTACAGACTCCATGACTTCAGCCTACTTTTCTCTACAACTATCAACATCACCTTGTGTTTATTTTTCGTTGCTAATGGTGTTGGAAGCTTCACCAATCTTGAACATAAGAGCACCATTGAACTTAAATTGTTCTTCATTCCCTTTCTTTTTGAACTTTTGAGTTTCTCCAACTAAAATGGACTCCTCTACCCTCAACAAATGTTTTTCTGCCAACTTATTTTGTGTCATTATTTGTCCCATTTCAGCAGAAATGATATCTTTGATTTCAGTCATCATTGCATTCTGAGACTTTGTTATTGCCTCTTGAACTTCAGTTCTTATCTCTTCTCGAAAGTCGGCGTCCATGATTTTTGGGAAAAATGATCCCACTCTTTCACAAGCAGAATAAAAAGTGACCACTATTACCTGTATCCTCCCTTTTATACCAACCACGCCAATCTTCATTGGTCGTGCATTGAACTACTACTCATAACTCTACCTCATTGCATCATCCACCCAAACATCTCCATGTACCTTCTTTTTCATCACAAACCATGAATACAATAATTTTCCGATATACTAATGAAACGCGGAAAATATTAAATCTATGTAGCTATAGACAAAAGAATCTTCAAAAGTCTATTACAATAACATAGCTAATGAAACTGTTCTCTTAAGAGATTATAACAAAAAACAAACATTTTAGGAAAAAAAACCAGGGACTAACTTTGAATGTAAAAATAGATTCATTAACCACTGGTAAGTATGGAAAAATTGTTGTTTACTCCAGGAAAATTCATTTTTTGGCCAGAACAAAGAATTATTACCCCCTTAATGTAGCAGCACATGGGCAAGCAGTGAGTCTTGTATCCTGGTTGGTAAGGTTTGGATATATTGGGTGTGGCCTTTTTGTAGGTTCAGAAATCTAGTAAGGCTGTGTGGACCATTCCTTTTGACACAATATCCTGTCTGACAGTGTGTATTTCCCGCCGTACTGGCACAGGATAACAATAATTTGAAACACTGCTTAACTTAGTTTAGTCTTAGTCTTAGGTCCTCCATTGGATGGCAAACTTTTTCCAACTTTTTAGGTCGGCAACAGCCCTCTCTATCTCCTCCCACCTGATGTTGCCTCTTTGCATATCATTCTGGAAGGTTCTCCTCCATGTTATCCTCAGTCTACCTCGTTTGTGCTTGCCTCCTGGTGGTACCCAAGTCATAGCAGTTTTTGCATGCCTCTCAGTAGGTAGTCGAATGATATGTCCTGCCAATTTTATCCGACGAATGGTGACTGTTTCATGCAATGGTCTTGACTTTGCCTTCCTAAGCATTTCTTCGTTGGTGATATGGTCGCTGTATGAGATCTTCATTATTTTACGCACCGCCAAAAGAAAAAAAATGAACCCTTGCATGCAAAATTTCTTTGCAGGCCTTGTGGAAATTTGGAGACCTTTGGACAGAGCCATATGCTTTAATTTGTCAAAGCCAAACTCCATTCACAAACCTTATTTGAGACCTGAGTTTTTAATTTTAATTTTTTTTTATGTACAGACACAGATGTGTCTGTACATATTGCCATCACCTGCGTCTGTCGTCGCCGTCGCCGTCGCCAATCATGTCGCCGTCGCCGTGCACTTTCAGCGTTAACACCATAAGTGGAAGACAGTTTTACTTTTTGGCTTTATATTTACAGAGCTGACTAATATTCATAAAACGCAGGTCAAGTTCGAAAATCAGCATGATCGGGCCTTTATTGTAGAATTTATGCTGTTTTTTCACTTTTTAGCTTATATGCAACACTGTTAACACATTTCAAGGAAAACCGATAGGCCTGTTGTCATGAAACTCACAGGAGTAATCAATCTTACTAAAACGCAGATCAACTTCAAAAATGGGCATGATCAGGCCACTATTTTAGTAGTTATGCTGTTTTTTCACTTTTCAGCATATATGCAACACTGTTAACACATTTCAAAGAAAACCGATAGGCCTGTTGTCATGAAACTCACAGGAGTAATCAATCTTACTAAAACGCAGGTCAAGTTTGAAAATCTGCATAATCGGGCCATTATTTTATAAGTTATGCTGTTTTTTCACATTTCCTCAGATTCAATTCTTAGGCATGTTAACAGTCTCATTATTGAACTATAAAGATTCGTAAAAGTGTTTGTTTGACATTTCCTGCATCTTTACAACATTGTTAGTTGATTATGTAAAAATGATGGTAAACTTGGTATCATGTATTGTATAATAGAGTTTCAAAAATGGAAATAAACTCATATCATTGCAGTTTGTCAGATTCATTCATTCACTATGTTCAGAAACTCAGAATGGAGGAAATTGGACATTAAACACTGTTCTATTGATATTTTTCCCATGCCATCAATTTTCTTAGTTGATCATGTAAAAATGGCAGTAAACTGTTAATTTTGTTATATGTTAAACAATTGTTAAAAATGGAAAAAAACACATTTCAAGACAGTGCTGTCTTGTTTACATTTTGGCATTTTCAAGTTGTGACTTTGAAGTTCCATGGTCCTGAAGACCTTTGCTTGTCACATTTTCTGAATATCCATGATACTAATATTCTATTATTAAAAATTGATGGTCATTATGCTGTTAAACAATATGTAATATTGCATCAAAATTTGAAGAAACCCCTATTTTGGACACTGCTCCCATGATGACCATTTAAGGAAAACCATGTCACTTACTGTTCTCAGACTTACAGGAAAGAAACATGGGACTAAGATACAGTTTAATTAGGCAATGCAGTCTGTTTGGTAAATTTTTCTGGCAGTTAAACAGTTTTTTGTGAAAATTAAATTTTTCACATATTGGCATTTTCAAGGTGTGACTTTGAAGTTCCATGGTCCTGAAGACCTTTGCTAGTCACATTTTCTGAAAATCCATGATACTAATATTTTATTATTAAACATTAATGGTCATTATGCTGTTAAACATCATGTAATATTGCATCAAAATTTGAAGAAACCCCTATTTTGGACACTGCTCCCATGATGACCATTTAAGGAAAACCATGTCACTTACTGTTCTCAAACTTACAGGAAAGAAACATGGGACTAAGATACAGTTTAATTAGGCAATGCAGTCTGTTTGGTAAATTTTTCTGGCAGTTAAACAGTTTTTTGTGAAAATTTAACTTTTCACTTATTGGCATTTTCAAGGTGTGACTTTGAACCTCCACGGGCTTGAAGACCCATGCTAGTCACATTTTCTGAAAATCCATGATACGTATATTTTATTATTAAAAACTGATGGTCTTCATGCTGTTAAGCATTATGTAATATTGCATCAAAATAGAAGAAAACACAATTTTCGGTGCTGCTGCCATTATGACCATCATGGGAAAACCATTTTACTTATGATTGTCAAACTTTCAAAAAAGAAACACAGGACTAAAATGCAGCTCGAGTTGGAAAAGCAGTCTAATTGGCTTCTTTTTCTGGAAGTTATACATTTTAGTGAAATATTCATTTTTATCATGTTGGCATATTCATTGTGGGACTCCAAGCTCCTATGGACATGAAGCCAAATGGTAATCAAATTGTCTACATGTCCATGCTATTATAGTCAATAATCAAAAATTGGTGATAATTATTCTGTAATTTATTATGTAATGTTACATCATAATTGACAAAAATCTTTTTGCACTGCTACTACAAACATTATGAAAAGAAAACTATTACTTATTATTATTTTCAACTTACAAGTATGATTTTTATGATTGGCATGCAGTTCAAATTAGAAAGCCAGCTCAATTGGGTTATCATTTATTATTGAATTGATGCAGTTTTGTGTGAAATTTTCATTTTTCTCATTCTGGCATTTTCAAAGTGTGAACTTGAACTCCCATGGGCCTGAATCCTTATGCTTGTTACACATTTTACTTACATTGGTATTACCTGTTGAGCATAATTATATTTGATGTTGAATTTGCAGTTAAGCATAATGTACTTTTGCATCAGAATTGACAGTAGCCTATTTTGTGCATTGTTGTTGTCTGCTTTTTGTCTGTACATTTGACAGCTTTGCTGCCTTGTTTTTTTTTTTTTTTTTTTTTTTTTTTTTTTTACAATTTTTTAGAACCTATTTTTACCAAGGCATACCTTTTGATCTAAATATTTAGTCCGTATATGAATCAATATGGTAATGTTTGGTTGGGTTTTTGCAGCAAAACTATAGCTTAAATTGCATCTTTTATGTTTCAGGTCAGTTTTCAGAGGAAATAAATAGGCAAGATCCACTACTGAAAAAAGCATATCAACGAGCATGTACGGATGGCTTTGAAAGAGTGAAGAGGGCAAGGGTGATGCTGCTGGGCCATTACGGTGCAGGTAAAACACACCTGAGAAAGCGGCTACTCGGGAAGGAATATGATGAAGATAAAGATCCAATCACTAATGGTATAGAAACTGATTACGTTCTTGTAAAGGAGAGTTGGAATTCAGATGAAGCTGGTAAGAATAAATGCAGCTTTTCAGAGTTATAAAGTGTTTCAATATTGAAAGTCATTTAAATGTAAATTCTAAATGTATGGCTTGAATATTTATTAATTCTTTTGATTCCACCTTGTTTTTCATTTATTAGTACCACCAGCGTATACGCTGGCGGTACTCATGGTTTTAGTCCCGGCCCGTCTCGTACAGCTCCGCCGGCTCCGCCGGCTCCGCAGTCGGGCGCCGGAAACAAGTCACCGTTACCGCTTCTCCTCCTAGACCGCAAGGACCTGTGTCCCCATCTCTTGGATTTAGGTCACATATAATCTCAACTTGAACCCCCTGGTATTTTTGTCTCAGTTGGTGCATTGGTCTGGGTGTGATGCTCACTGAAATGCACCCTTGTCAAAATTTTTGAAAATTTGATGCTAAATATCTCCCAAACTGAAGGAATTTTGGAAAAAGTTACTATAGAGGTCTGACCAAAAGTCATATATGGAGTTTCCAAATATGCCCTTGGATTTGACATTTGACCTTTATTTCAAGGTCAAACAGGCCAAAATTTTCTAAAAATGGGAATTTTCTGCAAAAAAAGAATTGTTTGTGCCAATTTTCAGAAACTACACAGACCTAAGCTTTCATATTACAGTGAGGGCTACTATTGAGGGACTCCTTTCATCTTCGTGGGTTTGGGGTCAATCGGTGCATTTTCACGGGAGAAGCAGTCATTTGATGCCGAAACTAAAAACTCTGTAATTGTGGAACTGTTTACACTAGAGACGTCTTGTTTTTTGCATGAAGTACAGCTTGTCAAGCACAATACTAAAGGTGGTGTCCATTTTCTTATTTTCCATACGGTTTAGGAGTTGCACTTTATTAAATAGTACAACAATGCAATATTCAGTAGTTAACATAAAATGAAAAAATACTCCCAAAATTAGCAGAGATACGCCCAAAGAATTTGAATAGGAAGTCATTAACTAGCAATCTAACTGTGACCTTGATATTGACCTTTGACCTACTTTTCATGATGAACTTCACTTTGCAAGTTTTCTGGTCCTTATATTTTCTTTCTCTTTTAACTCCAAACCTGGCAGAGATAGGTCCATAGTTACTATTTAAGTTGAATAGGAAGTCATATACTGGCAATCTAAATGTGACCTTGAAATTGACCTTTGACCTACTTTTTATCATGAACTGAACTTTGCAAATTTTGGTTCCCTTTTATCTCAAAAACTGGCAGAGATAGGTCCATAATTACTATTGAACTTGAATAGGAAGTCATATACTGGCAATCTTACTGTGACCTTGAAATTGACCTTTGACCTACTTTTCACCATGAACTGAACTTTGCAAATTTTGCTTCCCTTTTATCTCCAAAACTGGCAGAGATAGGTCCATAGTTTTTATTGAACTTGAATAGGAAGTCATATACTGGCACATATTGGTGGTGAAAGCAAAATGTGCAGTACTGGTAATGGATAATAAATTTTGAACTCCGGAAAAATAAAACATAAGGCTTGGCAAAGCAGACAACTTGTGGTCAAAAATGATATTATTTCATCAAATTTGAACATCTGGAACTTCAGAGCACCTCTTATTTCAAGAATTTTGACCAAAATGACCTTTTCTTTATTTTAATTAATTTTTTCTGTAGGAAATTTATGGCACATTATGGTAACTCCAAAATTAAAACATTTAGTCCCTTATATCTCCAAAACTGGCAGAGATAGGTCCATAGTTACTATTGAACTTGAATAGGAAGTCATATACTGGCAATTTTACTGTGACCTTGAAATTGACCTTTGACCTACTTTTCACCATGAACTGAACTTCGCATATTTTTCTTCCCTTTTATCTACAAAACTGGCAGAGATAGGTCCATAGTTACTATTGAACTTGAATAGGAAGTCAGAGATAGGTCCATAGTTTCTATTGAACTTGCATGGAAAGTTATATACTGGCAATCTAAGTGTGACCTTGAAATTGACCTTTGACCTACTTTTTATCATGAATTGAACTTTGCAAATTTTGGTTCCCTTTTATCTCCAAAACTGGCAGAGGAAGGTCCATAGTTTCTATTGAACTTGCATGGAAAGTCATATACTGGCAATCTAAATGTGACCTTGAAATTGACCTTTGACCTACTTTTCACTATGAACTGAACTTTGCAAATTTCTTTCTCTTTTAACTCCAAACCTGGCAGAAATAGGTCCATAGTTACCATTAAAGTTGAATAGGAAGTCATATACTGGCAATTTACTGTGACCTTGAAATTGACCTTTGACCTACCTTACGATGAACTTAACTTTGATTGTACCATTTTAAGTTATATATATTTTTTGCTTATTTTGAAAATTCTTGTTGATTGCATTTTTACAGCTTGTCAAGCATAAGACTGGTGGCTGTGTCCCTTCTTTTGTGTATGTGGGGGTCTATACGAATGCGCTTGCTCCAGCTGGTGGTACAATATTCGGAGGCGGTATCGCCTCTCTGATCCTCTAGTTTGCATCTTGGTGGATCACTTTGGTCCCTTTGAACAGAAAATGTGTATTTCTTGACAAATAATAAAATGATGTTTTAATCTTTAGAGTGTCATGGGCCAGCAATATCACATTTGCTTGCTGTTAACACAAGAAAGATACATGAGGAAATTCGGGCAAGCCTTGCAGGTAATTCTTATGTGTGCACAACTAACTACTAGCAATATAGAACTAGAACATGTATACGTAATAGTATTGTCATAATCAACTGCAGATACAATAATTATTGCTTATTTGAAGTGAGAAAAAATCAATCAAAATACAGAAAAAATATGTGAGATAATATAATAAATACTATAAAATGCATATTCTTAGAATCATTTTAATAAACATTAAATTAATTTGAATTTTTAAATAAATTACTGTAGAGTTACAAACCTTGGGCCATGATGTGGAGGCATCTAATGTACCAACATCAAAGAAAGAGAAGAAATGTAAGTACTGTGACACTAATGGTATAAAACTTGCAGGAACATAAGTTTGCCAAGTCAGTAGTTCATATACATGTGATAAAAAAGGAAATAAAAAAGGTAGGAAACAAGAAACAAAGAAAAACTAGAGGATCAGAGAGGCGATACCGCCTCCGAATATTGTACCACCAGCTGGAGCAAGCGCATTCGTATAGACCCCCACATACACAAAATAAGGGACACAGCCACCAGTCTTATAATTGACAAGCTATAAAAATGCAATCAACAAGAATTTTCAAAATACGCAAAAAATATATATAACTTAAAATGGTACAATCAAAGTTAAGTTCATCGTAAGGTAGGTCAAAGGTCAATTTCAAGGTCACAGTAAATTGCCAGTATATGACTTCCTATTCAACTTCAATAGTAACTATGGACCTATCTCTGCCAGGTTTGGAGTTAAAAGAGAAAGAAATTAGCAGAGTTCAGGGGCCGTATTCTCGAAAAGTTGTAACTTACAAATTCTTGTAACTTTTCACGTAAGTCCGATAGTTCACGTAAGTTGGTATTCTCGAAGGTTTGTAAGTTACAAAGTCTTGTAAATATGCACGTAAATTTACAACTGCCTCCGACCTGTTGTAAGTCGCCTCAAAAAGTTGTACGCATGCGCATTTGGTGAAAAGTCGGGGAGAAAGTGTTGTCTGCGGGAATTTTATGCTCGTGTTTATTGTCGGATATTTTTGACAGCAAGTAAAATTATTTAACTTTGGATGTATTATTATCAGCGAGAAAGGTTCGCCTTTCGGATATTTCAGGTTAGTTGCCTAAAGTTAACGATTTAGATGAGAACAATACGTTTCTGTCGATCGCGCAATGGCAACATGGCAGTTTGGTAGGGTGTCCGAATTTTTAAATTAAAACGAAAACTAACATTTTTTAAAGCACGTGAAATAACTATAAGTGTTGTGAGAAAGCCAAGTTAATAAGCTTTTTGGCGATATAAAGCACTTAAGTTGTTACTAAAAATTAATCAATTGAGCCGCGGCTTAATTTCAGATTTTGAATCTTCCGACTTTTTTAGGATGAAGATACATGTTTAGTCAGTGAATAAATCAAAATTATACCAAAACACCAAGTTTAATAGATGGAGTTTTGTTCGGAAGAAAATTATCTTTCAACTGATGTATAATGTTTACTGTCATTGTATTATTTACAGAAATTCTGTGAGATTTTTTCGTGAAGGTGTGTCTGAAAATCGCCATTTTTATCGGCAATTCATTGACTCAGGTTCTTACGTCTCTATTCCATACATGTGGTGGAGAAAATATCTGTCTTCCACATCACAAAAAAGTACATTTCAAATGCTTTAAAATGATATGCTGCACACTATGTATCAAAAAAGTATCGAAAGGCTGCCAAAGGAATAGAAAGGTGTAGATAAAATGTTGCAAATGTTGACCCCCTTTCCAGCGACGTGGTGACCTCGATCAGCTGATGGCTGCATTAAAAAATATGTGCAAGTTTCATTAACTTTATTTTGTAGGTTTTGTAAATAATAATGAATTGGGAGCATTCAGTGATGATTATAATGTCTTATCATCTACTTTCGAATGATTTTAGATATTTAAACAGCATTTTAACTAATTTAAAAGGCTCGGTTTATCCATTTAAATAAAGGATATCCAGTTCAAATAATGAGGTAATCATCACTGATGGAAAAAACAAATGACTTAAACTGTTTTAAATACCAAAAAAAGACTTACTAGTAATGTGTGAGTTAGTAAAAGATTGTAAATATTGGCATTTTTGATAGTATTCCACTTATGGCTTTCCTTACATAACATTGTACTTATTACACAGTTACAGAGTAAGTTCTAATTTTCTAATTTAGAGTAAACTGACACTTGCTTAGGTTGCACTTTGATCATAACCATTGTAGCTGTTTTCTTGCTACTGTTTCATTTTGAAATTGATTCATACTGCAAAATATAATTCCTGCATAGTCCCATCTACTTGCTGCAGTGTTAAGATAAGGGAAAATAAAACCAGTATATACCATAATTTTAATTAAAATAAGAAAAAACCTTCTTGCCAAAGAAATAAGTATATTTCATTATTTAAGTTCCTCATAGAATACAAATGTTTAGTCTTGTTACAATAATAATGAATATAAAATGATTATTTATTTCATCATAAATAATAACAGTAATAATAACTGAAAGTTTAAATGCATATCATTTTTTTTTCTGTATTTTCTCCTTTATGATATATTGCTCATAAGGAATTATTTTGGGTTTTGTTTTGGATAAAGAAGTATTTTGTATTTCTTATCACAATTGTTATGACTGAAACTAAAATTGCATGCACTGTACAGTGAATTTCCTTCTATTTTCAGGAAACTGGTTTGTTTAATTTGAGTAAACAAATAGAAACATCTTATAATTCGCAATGAAATATATTTTAACCGTGGCTTGTACTTTTTAGTCACAAAACAGATTTTCTTTTCTTTTTTTCTTAAGTCAGTTTTAGGGATAATCATTGCCTTTCACCTTTTATTTCAATTTTTTGTGAGTTATCATGGATGTTTGTGTAACTTTCTATGATTAAAGTGTGCAATGTCAAGGTTCATACATGAACACTAATAACAAATTCAAGGATTTAATAAGAATTTTGAGACTAATTCAATTGCTTTTCAATGACTCTTTTAATGCAAATGAGGGCAATGTAAAGTCACTCATAAGTTTCTATAACAAAGAAAAGAGGAAGTAATATATCATTTAAATTAAATTTTATACACACTGGTGATGAAACATTAAAAAAATAGAAATTAAATAATGTCCAAAAAGGAATATCTCCCCTTCCTGTGAATAACTACCTTCATGCATCCAGGTTTAAAACTAAATTCAAGCACATTTCAAGGTTCAAAATGATTGAATACACCTAAAATGAAATAATTTTGGATGTACCCAGCAACAGATTCATATTTCATGAATGTTTACTGTGTCACCCACACGTTTTATGCACACACACTACATATGAATCTTTGTCAAGATTTGTAAGTCTCAGCTGCAGTGAAATAAAACAAGAACACAGGCACTTGTAAAGAATTTACATCTCATATGAGAACTGTTGGTGAAAAAATCCAGAAGGAAAGAATATTTTTTTTAGTTTTCAGTGAGTGTAAATAAGTAGATATGATATGAAACAAAAAATACCTGAAATTATTGAAAATGTGACTGAGTAATCAGTGACCAAATTTATTATTATTATTATTATTATTATTATTATTAGTAGTAGTAGTATTATTATTATATTTTTATTTATTTATTTACAAAATCCTTTATTTTCATTTTTTTACTGCTTATGCTAGCCAACCTGTAGGTACATGTTCATTTGTACCAGTACAATGTGCATTTCTTACTGACATGAAAAAAAAATACTCACTCTTTATGGTAACAACAAAGATGTACTGGAAAAATATTTTCACTTTTATACCAACACCCATTAATTAATCACAATTATAAGTTTTATTAAAAAATAACATGTCCATATTAAATTGAATGTCATTTTTGAAATATTGGGCCAACTTATTTGTGTTAATTAATTTGTGTTATTATTTGTGGCTTACCATGAAAAAAACATTTACTAACTCTTCATCATAAAAAAATCACAGCAAACGTGAATAGAAAAACAAATATACTCACTCATATTTAATAACAAAGTTTATATATTAAAATAAAAATTACACTTTTATATCTAACTGAATGGCATATATAGAGAGGAATTGTGTGAACTTATTAGTATGGCTTTGGTATCCTAAGACAGCATGAAATCCAAGCAAGTATCAAATTTGAACAATGTGGTGAGTGTTTATTATAAGCTACTTACTGTAGGATATATTCACACCCGTTTTCATTGTAAATTTAATGAAATAAAGCGCTTTTTGCTAGCGGCAAACTTGGGGAATCCCAGCTGGGGGAATCCCACAAGAGGAGCCAAGTCCGATTTCTGAGCTCGCATGTCGGAGGAAGCACATTCAAAATGAGTGAATTTTCCGACGAAAACTTGTAAGAAAATTTTAAAAAACGTCTTTATGAATGATTCTCAATACATTTCAACAGACTTTTATGTCTAGATAAGCGTTTTATCGCCGCAAAGCACGGCAGTGAAATACGTCGATGCGGGTTATTCATGGACCAAACGTCACTTCCGGAAAGTTACGTGAAAAGTTACAAGAGTTTGTAAGTCCGAGACTTACAAGAGTTTTGAGAATACCGTGTAAGTCTAAGATACAAATTCACGTAAATAGTTACAAATTGTTGTAAGTTACAAAGTTTTGAGAATACGGCCCCAGTTCATGATTATAAGTAGGTCAAAGGTCAATTTCAAGGTCACACTTAGATTGCCAGTATATGACTTCCTATTCAAGTTCAATAGTAACTATGGACCTATCTCGCTAGTTTTGGAAATAAAAGGGAACCAAAATTTGCAAAGTTCAATTCATGATAAAAAGTAGGTCAAAGGTCAATTTCAAGGTCACATTTAGATTGCCAGTATATGACTTCCTATTCAAGTTCAAAAGTAACTATAGACCTATCTCTGCCAGTTTTGGAGATAAAAGGGAAGCAAAATTTCCAAAGTTCAGTTCATGATGAAAAGTAGGTCAAAGGTCAATTTCAAGGTCACAGAAAGATTGCCAGTATATGACTTCCTATTCAAGTTCAATAGTAACTATGGACCTATCTCTGCCAGTTTTGGAGATAAAAGGGAACCAAAATTTGCAAAGTTTAATTCATGATAAAAAGTAGGTCAAAGGTCAATTTCAAGGTCACATTTAGATTGCCAGTATATGACTTCCTATTCAAGTTCAACAGTAACTATGGACCTATCTCTGCCAGTTTTGGAGATAAAAGGGAAGCAAAATTTGCAAAGTTCAGTTCATGGTGAAAAGTAGGTCAAAGGTCAATTTCAAGGTCACATTTAGATTGCCAGTATATGACTTCATATTCAAGTTCAATAGAAACTATGGACCTATCTCTGCCAGTTTTGGAGATAAAAGGGAGGCAAAATTTGCAAAGTTCAGTTCATGGTGAAAAGTAGGTCAAAGGTCAATTTTAAGGTCACATTTAGATTGCCAGTATATGATTTCCTATTCAAGTTCAATAGTAACTATGGACCTATCTCTGCCATTTTGGAGATAAAAGGGAAGCAAAATTTGCAAAGTTCAATTTATGGTGAAAAGTAGGTCAAAGGTCAATTTCAAGGTCACAGTAAGATTGCCAGTATATGACTTCCTATTCAACTTCAATAGTAACTATGGACCTATCTCTGCCAGTTTTGGAGATATAAGGGACTAAATGTTATAATTTCGGAGTTACCTTAATGTGCCATAAATTTCCTACAGAAAAAATTAATTAAAATAAAGAAAAGGTCATTTTGGTCAAAATTCTTGAAATGGGAGGTGCTCTGAAGTTCCAGAAGTTCAAATTTGATGAAATAATGTCATTTTTGACCACAAGTTGTCTGCTTTGCCAAGCCTTATGGATTATTGTACCACCAGCGTTAGCGCTGGCGGTACACATGGTTTCGGTCTCGTCCGGATCGTTCCGCCGGCTCCGCCGGCTCCGCCGGACGGCTACCGTTACCGCTTCTCCTCCTAGACGGTAAGGCCCCCCATACCCATCTCATGGATTTAGGTCACCTATAATCTCAACTCGTTCCACGTAAAATTTGGGCTTTGTCGGTATTGGGGTCTGGGTGTGGCACTCATTGCAATGCACCCTTGTCTAAAAATGGCAAAATTAAATGCTAATTATCTACCCTACGGAAGGAGTTATGGGAAAAATTTCTATAGACGGCTTTCCAAAAGTCATATGTGTAGATTTCAAATATATCCTTGGATTTGACCTTTGACCTTTACTTCAAGGTCAAATGGGCCAAAATTTTCAAAAAAATGAAATTTTTTACGAAAAAAAATTTTTTTGCCCTGTTATTCAGACACCACACAGACTTAACCAATAATATTATTGGAAAGTGTTACCCTTCAGGTCATCTTTCATCTCCATGAATTTGGGGTCAATCGGTGCATTTTCACGGGAGTAGCGGCCATAAGATACCAAAACTGAAAACTGTCTCTAATTCGGGAACCGTTAATGCTAGAGACCCATTCTTTTTTGCATTTTGTAGAGCATGTAAAGCCCAACACTGGAGGTGGTCTCGGTTTTTTTGTATTCCATACGGTTTTCGAGTTACGCTGTATCAAAAAGTACATATTGGTGGTAAAAGCAAAATGTGCAGTACGGTAATGGATAATAAATTTTGAACTCTGGAAAAATAAAACATTAGGCTTGGCAAAGCAGACAACTTGTGTTCAAAAATGACATAATTTCATCAAATTTGAACTTCTGAAACTTCAGAGCACCTCCTATTTCAAGAATTTTGACCAAAATGACATTTTCTTTATTTTAATTAATTTTTTTTGTACGAAATTTAAGGCACATTATGGTAACTCCAAAATTATAGCATTTAGTCCCTTATATCTCCAAAACTGGCAGAGATAGGTCTATAGTTACTATTGAAGTTGGATAGGAAGTCATATACTGGCAATCTATATGTGACCTTAAAATTGACCTTTGACCTACTTTTCACCATGAACTGAACTTTGCAAATTTTTCTTCCCTTTTATCTCCAAAACTGGCAGAGATAGGCCCATAGTTACTATTGAACTTGAATAGGAAGTCATATACTGGCAATCTATATGTGACCTTAAAATTGACCTTTGACCTACTTTTCACCATAAACTGAACTTTGCAAATTTTGCTTTCCTTTTATCTCCAAAACTGGCTGAGATAGGTCCGTAGTTACTATTGAACTTGAATAGGAAGTCATATACTGGCAATCTAAATGTGACCTTAAAATTGACCTTTGACCTACTTTTCACCATAAACTGAACTTTGCAAAATTTGCTTCCGTTTTATCTCCAAAACTGGCAGAGATAGGTCCATAGTTACTATTGAACTTGAATAGGAAGTCATATACTGGCAATCTAAATGTGACCTTAAAATTGACCTTTGACCTACTTTTCACCATGAACTGAACTTTGCAAATTTTGCTTCCCTTTTATCTCCAAAACTGGCAGAGATAGGTCCATAGTTACTACTGAACTTGAATAGGAAGTCATATACTGGCAATTAAATGTGACCTTAAAATTGACCTTTGACCTACTTTTCACCATGAACTGAACTTTGCATGTAAAGCCCAATACTGGAGGTGGTCTCGGGTTTTTTTGTATTCCATACGGTTTTCGAGTTACGCTGTATCAAAAAGTACATATTGGTGGTAAAAGCAAAATGTGCAGTACGGTAATGGATAATAAATTTTGAACTCTGGAAAAATAAAACATAAGGCTTGGCAAAGCAGACAATGTGTTCAAAAATGACATTATTTCATCAAACTTGAACTTCTGAAACTTCAGAGCACCTCCTATTTCAAGAATTTTGACCAAAATGACATTTTCTTTATTTTAATTAATTTTTTCTGTACGAAATTTAAGGCACATTATGGTAACTCCAAAATTATAACATTTAGTCCCTTATATCTCCAAAACTGGCAGAGATAGGTCCATAGTTACTATTGAACTTGAATAGGAAGTCATATACTGGCAATCTAAATGTGACCTTAAAATTGACCTTTGACCTACTTTTCACCATGAACTGAACTTTGCAAATTTTGCTTCCCTTTTATCTCCAAAACTGGCAGAGATAGGTCCATAGTTACTATTGAACTTGAATAGGAAGTCATATACTGGCAATCTAAATGTGACCTTAAAATTGACCTTTGACCTACTTTTCACCATGAACTGAACTTTGCATGTAAAGCCTAATACTGGAGGTGGTCTCGGTTTTTTTGTATTCCATACGGTTTTCGAGTTACGCTGTATCAAAAAGTACATATTGGTGGTAAAAGCAAAATGTGCAGTACGGTAATGGATAATAAATTTTGAACTCTGGAAAAATAAAACATAAGGCTTGGCAAAGCAGACAACTTGTGTTCAAAAATGATATTATTTCATCAAACTTGAACTTCTGAAACTTCAGAGCACCTCCTATTTCAAGAATTTTGACCAAAATGACATTTTCTTTATTTTAATTAATTTTTTCTGTACGAAATTTAAGGCACATTATGGTAACTCCAAAATTATAACATTTAGTCCCTTATATCTCCAAAACTGGCAGAGATAGGTTCATAGTTACTATTGAACTTGAATAGGAAGTCATATACTGGCAATCTAAATGTGACCTTAAAATTGACCTTTGACCTACTTTTCACCATGAACTGAACTTTGCAAATTTTGCTTCCCTTTTATCTCCAAAACTGGCAGAGATAGGTCCATAGTTACTATTGAACTTGAATAGGAAGTCATATACTGGCAATATAAATGTGACCTTAAAATTGACCTTTGACCTACTTTTCACCATGAACTGATAGGTCCATAGTTACTATTGAACTTGAATAGGAAGTCATATACTGGCAATCTAAATGTGACCTTAAAATTGACCTTTGACCTACTTTTCACCATGAACTGAACTTTGCAAATTTTGCTTCCCTTTTATCTCCAAAACTGGCAGAGATAGGTCCATAGTTACTACTGAACTTGAATAGGAAGTCATATACTGGCAATTAAATGTGACCTTAAAATTGACCTTTGACCTACTTTTCACCATGAACTGAACTTTGCATGTAAAGCCCAATACTGGAGGTGGTCTCGGGTTTTTTTGTATTCCATACGGTTTTCGAGTTACGCTGTATCAAAAAGTACATATTGGTGGTAAAAGCAAAATGTGCAGTACGGTAATGGATAATAAATTTTGAACTCTGGAAAAATAAAACATAAGGCTTGGCAAAGCAGACAACTTGTGTTCAAAAATGACATTATTTCATCAAACTTGAACTTCTGAAACTTCAGAGCACCTCCTATTTCAAGAATTTTGACCAAAATGACATTTTCTTTATTTTAATTAATTTTTTCTGTACGAAATTTAAGGCACATTATGGTAACTCCAAAATTATAACATTTAGTCCCTTATATCTCCAAAACTGGCAGTGATAGGTTCATAGTTACTATTGAACTTGAATAGGAAGTCATATACTGGCAATCTAAATGTGACCTTAAAATTGACCTTTGACCTACTTTTCACCATGAACTGAACTTTGCAAATTTTGCTTCCCTTTTATCTCCAAAACTGGCAGAGATAGGTCCATAGTTACTATTGAAATTGAATAGGAAGTCATATACTGGCAATCTAAATGTGACCTTAAAATTGACCTTTGACCTACTTTTCACCATGAACTGAACTTTGCAAATTTTGCTTCCCTTTTATCTCCAAAACTGGCAGAGATAGGTCCATAGTTACTATTGAAATTGAATAGGAAGTCATATACTGGCAATCTAAATGTGACCTTAAAATTGACCTTTGACCTACTTTTCACCATGAACTGAACTTTGCAAATTTTGCTTCCCTTTTATCTCCAAAACTGGCAGAGATAGGTCCATAGTTACTATTGAACTTGAATAGGAAGTCATATACTGGCAATCTAAATGTGACTTTAAAATTGACCTTTGACCTACTTTTCACCATGAACTGAACTTTGCAAATTTTGCTTCCCTTTTATCTCCAAAACTGGCAGAGATAGGTCCATAGTTACTATTGAACTTGAATAGGAAGTCATATACTGGCAATCTAAATGTGACCTTAAAATTGACCTTTGACCTACTTTTCACCATGAACTTAACTTTGCAAATTTTGCTTCCCTTTTATCTCCAAAACTGGCAGAGATAGGTCCATAGTTACTATTGAACTTGAATAGGAAGTCATATACTGGCAATCTAAATGTGACCTTAAAATTGACCTTTGACCTACTTTTCACCATGAACTGAACTTTGCAAATTTTGCTTCCCTTTTATCTCCAAAACTGGCAGAGATAGGTCCATAGTTACTATTGAACTTGAATAGGAAGTCATATACTGGCAATATAAATGTGACCTTAAAATTGACCTTTGACCTACTTTTCACCATGAACTGATAGGTCCATAGTTACTATTGAACTTGAATAGGAAGTCATATACTGGCAATCTAAATGTGACCTTAAAATTGACCTTTGACCTACTTTTCACCATGAACTGAACTTTGCATGTAAAGCCCAATACTGGAGGTGGTCTCGGTTTTTTGTATTCCATACGGTTTTCGAGTTACGCTGTATCAAAAAGTACATATTGGTGGTAAAAGCAAAATGTGCAGTACGGTAATGGATAATAAATTTTGAACTCTGGAAAAATAAAACATAAGGCTTGGCAAAGCAGACAACTTGTGTTCAAAAATGACATTATTTCATCAAACTTGAACTTCTGAAACTTCAGAGCACCTCCTATTTCAAGAATTTTGACCAAAATGACATTTTCTTTATTTTAATTAATTTTTTCTGTACGAAATTTAAGGCACATTATGGTAACTCCAAAATAATAACATTTAGTCCCTTATATCTCCAAAATAGCAGAGATACATCCATAGTTACTATTGAACTTGAATAGGAAGTCATATACTGGCAATATAAATGTGACCTTAATATTGACCTTTGACCTACTTTTCACCATGAACTGAACTTTGCAAATTTTGCTTTCCTTTTATCTCCAAAACTGGCAGAGATAGGTCCATCGTTACTATTGAACTTGAATAGAAAGTCATATACTGGCAATCTAAATGTGACCTTGAAATTGACCTTTGACCTACTTTTCACCATGAACTGAATTTTGCAAATTTTGCTTCCGTTTTATCTCCAAAACTGACAGAGATAGGTCCATAGTTATTATTAAACTTGAATAGGAAGTCCTATACTGGCAATATAAGTGTGACCTTGAAATTGACCTTTGACCTACTTTTTATCATGAACTGAACTTTTTTTCTCTTTTAACTTCAAACTTGACAGAGATAGGTTCATAGTTATTCTTGAACTTGAATATGAAGTCATATACTGGCAATTTACTGTGACCTTGAAATTGACCCTTGACCTACCTTACGAAGAACTTAAATTTGATTGTACCATATATGTTTTTTGCAATAGTTTAAAAATTCTTGTTGATTGCATTTTTACAGCTTGTCAAGCACAAAACTGGTGGCTGTGTCCCTTATTTTGTGTATGTGGGGGTCTATACGAATGCGCTTGCTCCAGCTGGTGGTACAATATTCGGAGGCGGTATCGCCTCTCTGATCCTCTAGTTTTTCCAGAGTTCAAAATTTATTATCCATTACCGTACTGCACATTTTGCTTTCACCACCAATATGTACTTTTTGGTACAGCGTAACTCAAAAACCGTATGGAATACAAAAAAACGGAGACCACCTCCAGTGTTGGGCTTTACATGCTCTACAAAATGCAAAAAAGAATGGGTCTCTAGCATTAACGGTTCCCGAATTAGAGACAGTTTTCAGTTTCGGTATCTTATGGCCGCTACACCCGTGAAAATGCACCGTTTGACCCCAAATTCACACAGATGAAAGATGACCTGAAGGGTAACATTTTCCAATAATATTATTGGTTAAGTCTGTGTGGTGTCTGAATAACAGCGCACATAAATTTTTTTTCGTAAAAAAATTCATTTTTTTGAAAATTTTTGCCCGTTTGACCTTGAAATAAAGGTCAAAGGTCAAATCCAAGGGCATATTTGAAATCTACACATATGACTTTTGGAAAGCCGTCTGTAGAAATTTTTCCCATAATTCCTTCCGTAGGGTAGATAATTAGCATTTAATTTTGCCATTTTTGGACAAGGGTGCATTGCAATGAGTGCCACACCTAGACCCCAATACCGACAAAGCCCAAATTTTACGTGGAACGAGTTGAGATTATAGGTGACCTAAATCCAAGAGATGGGTATGGGGGCCCTTACCGTCTAGGAGGAGAAGCGGTAACGGTAACATGGCGGCGGAGCCGGCGGAGTCGCAGGAGCCGGCGGAGCCGGCGGAACAGACCGGACGGGACTAAAACCATGTATACCGCCAGCGCTAACGCTGGTGGTACAATTAAATTAATCAAACCATATGTTTATAAGTATTCAATTACGTTAAAGTTTTCTTTCTTTAAAGTAGGATATAATATCAAAACAACAGTCTAGGTAAAAATTTTAGAGTGATCAATAATGTTATGTTGAAGTGCTCTGTAGCAGAACTTCAATTGTAATGGTCTCTTCGTGGATCAAATGCCAATTTAAAATTATCTTTAGTTTGTGGCAGTTACCGTTTAATTTATCTTTCTATGTACAGACACAGATATGTCTGTACATACAGCTGTCACATGCGTCTGTCATTGTCGACATCATGGGCATCGACGTCAATGTGCACTTCCGCTGATAACACAAGAAGTGGAAAACCTTTTTACCTTTTGGCATGAAACTTACAGAACTGATGAATGTTCAAGTTTGCAAATCAGCATGATCAAGCCATTTTCTTAAAAGTTATGCTGTTTTTTATTATTATTATTTTTTTATTTTTTTTCAGCATATATGTTTCACAGTCAGAAACAACAACTAGAGATCTCCTCGGTTAGAGCCCTTTATTCTTCACCCTCACCTGCTGGTAGCCCAGCTTCTTATACATCACATATGAGGAAATATTTTTGTATTCCGAATCTTTAATTGCTACCTTCTCTTAGCAAGTATTGTTACCTTCTGTTAGCATGTACTGTTTTACAACATTAATTATGCATAAGCAAGGTTACACATTAATTATACATACGGTAATTATGCATAAGGAAAGTTACACATTAATTATTTATAAAGGAGCATGACAGGGCTCCCCCCGGCACTTAGGTTTTTGTGCCCCGAAACTAACACTATACAATACAATGCACTACATTACTATGTGATTTATGACAAATACAATACAGTATAACGAGATATTATATAATCAATGCAGTAACTATCATTCAACACATAACACTACAGTGCAATACACTATGAAAGACTATAAACAATGCACTAAATTACTGTATAATTTATGAAAAATAGAATACAGTACAAAAGATATTATATAAACAATGCAGTTACTATCATTCAACACATTACACTACCATACAATACACTATGAAGACTATAAGATGATAGGTTATATCATAATATGCATCTTATTAATATCTAAATAAATACAGAGGAGGATCCTGAGACTCCGGGATTGACAGAGAGGCAATGTCCGGGCAAGCGGAATTATCTATCTCGTATGGATGAATGCTTTCTAATATTTACAAGAAAATTAATTATATATTTATATACATGGTACACACAATACAGGCGGTTAAAACAGAATCAATTTTTGTGGATTGGTATGTAGTGAATGTAGCCATGGTGTAAGGCTACCAAATGGGTATCGAACGGTTTTTGGGTGATGTTCTTTAAGCTCCATTGGGTAAGTACACCGAGTTCTATTGATGTGGGGAGGGTGAAGCCGAACCCAGTTGTCACATTGGTCAATGGACATCACCCCACGCAATATCTAATTTAGGTCTAAGTGTAGAGATCTCCTCGGTTAGAGCCCTTTATTCTTCACCCTCACCTGCTGGTAGCCCAGCTTCTTATACATCACATATGAGGAAATATTTTTGTATTCCGAATCTTTAATTGTTACCTTCTCTTAGCAAGTATTGTTACCTTCTCTTAGCATGTACTGTTTTACAACATTAATTATGCATAAGCAAGGTTACACATAAATTATTTATAAAGGAGCATGACATATGCAACAGCGATAACATGATAATTGGCATTTTCAAGGTTTGACTTTGAACCTCCATGGGCTTGAGGACTTCTGCTAGTCACATTTTCTGAATATCGATGCTAATTTAATTTTAATATTAAAAATTGATGGCCATTATGCTGTTTAGAATTATGTAATGTTGCATCAAAAATGACAAAAATGCTATTTTGGACACTGCCGCCATGATGACCATTAAGGGAAAACCATGTTACTCAAGATTCTCAAATATTCTGAAAATATTCATGGGCCTCATGTGTAGCTTGAGTTGAAAAAACAATGTGATCGTATTCTTTTTTCTGGAAGCTCTTTAGTTCTTTGTGAATTTTTTATTTTTCACATATTGGGATTTTCACTGTGGGACAACAGACATTAAGCGGAATGGTATTTACATTTTCTGAAAGTCAGTGTTTTCTATAGAAGGTAATTAAAAATTGGTGTTGATTATGCTGTTAATCATTATGTAATATTGCATTAAAATTGTTAAAAAACCTACTTTGTGCACTGCCACCTCAAATGTTGTGAAAGGAAAACTGTGTTACTTATTATTTTGTAACTTAAAAGAATGGTTCATAGATTGATATAGAGGTCAAATTGGAAAACCAGTTTCATTGGGTTATTATTTTTCTTAAATGTATGAAATTTTCATTTTCTATTTCTGGCACTTTCAAAGTATGCACTTGAATTTTCATGGGCCTGAAGCCTTATATGTTAGTTACAAATTTTACATACATCGAAAATTTGATGTTAACTTTGCTTAAAGTCATAATAACTCTTCATTTTGGCCAAAAATTGGATTTTCCTGGCGTAAACGGCAATTTTCCGGTACTTACCAATGGTCAACGACCCCATTCCTGCATTCAAAGTTAGTCCAGGGTTTTTTTCCTAAACGCTTGGTTTTTTGTTAAAATCTCTGAGTGACTGAGCACTCTCACATTGCAAGTCACGCGATATTGAGCGGGGTTTTCTGATGACCTACTTAAAACCGCGAGAAAAGCAGACAACAACAACACTTTATTACAATAAAATAAGATTCATACAATATAATCGTCTTATTGCTCAGAATGCATTTATATCTACAATGTGTGCAGTTCTGGGCTTTTTATCATCCGACACACTGTACAAAAACTCGCAACTTATGTCCGAGGATTGTGTCATGCGCTTGCTATATCTTATCCCGCCACATGTTAATTTGGTCTCGAATGCACGTGAGAATCCGCGTGATGCGCCAACATCCTTGGCAATGGATGCCTTGACGACCGGGAAGAAAGGCAACAAAAGCCCTATTGACAAGGACAGTTATTAGTTTTACTACAATAACAGCCGTTTTATTGGTGAAATGCAATATAATATATTTCCATGTGTTGTTTAGAATGTATTTCTTGCGGAATTTTGAATCTCAAAGGAAGAGTTATTATTGCTTTAATCGTAATGTATTTTTGCATCAGAATTGACAGTTAGCTATTTTGTGCATTATTTTTTTCTGCTTTTTGTCTGTACATTTGACAGCTTTGCTGCCTTGTTACTGTGTTTTGTCTTTGTTACTTGTTTAGACAAAAGACATGTTTTCTACAGAGCTGTAAGTACGTACTATGTTAACACTCATTACATGTGGTATGTCTTTTGATCTTGGTTCCAGTTTGGTATGGACCAGATAGCGCAACTGTGTATGTGGAACAACAACACAATATTCACATGTTCATTACATTAAACTTTACTTAACATCAGAACCATTATAACCAATGCCTCATGGGAAGGATCACAATGTCAGAGGTCATGGTCTCAAGCAACATAATCATCAGCAATGTCTAACTGTAGTTTGTCTTTAATTTTCTTACAGATGACAGCAGCAGCATAGAGACACAAGAAAAGAGTCTTTTGAGAAGGTAAAGTATTTTAAAAAAAAACATACATGCACAAAATCTACTGAAAAATAAAGCAGTATTGTGTAACAGACTTTCCATAAAGAGACGTCTAGTCTCTACTTTAACAGCCAGCTTTCCACAAAAGACAGTCAATTTTTTTTTAACCCTTACGTAGTTAATGCTGACCCATAAACTTCTGCTGTGCCCAATAAGGTCGCGCGCATTATACGTCACAGGTCTTGCGTTACTACCCACGTGCTACGATTTTTCCCTTGGGGGGCAGCAAGCGGACATTTTGTACAGGAGCAATGCAAAGATGGGTGAATACGATACGTTGTTTTTAACCGAAGACGATGTTCCCGGGGCGAAACTGCCAACACCAAAAGTAAAGGATCATGCCAACTTTGTTTTGGAACGATGTGGTTAGCATGTCAGTGGCGAGTTGGGGAGAAAAGAGCAGCATTGATAGCAAGGTACTGTGTAGGGGCCTACACGTGAACCGGCAAAGTTAATGATAATTTCGTGTTGCAAAAGCATAATTAAAATTTTTAGTTATTCTCCAAACGATACTATTTGAATAGCAGATACATAGATCTTACCAACAACAATGTAACATTTTGATGACATTGAAAATCAAAAGCTGATGTGCACGATAGTTTGAGGAGGACACGGCTACAGCAAGTTATGCATGAAATTTTGCTATATAACACCATATCATATGCTTGTGTCGTTGATAACTCTGTGGTATTATTGCTATTATTGCTGCTCAAATTAATACCTGATATTATTTCTCAGGCTGCCAAGTACATATCAACTCATTTTTGTGCCAGTTGACCATTACATTTATGTGTGCAGGTTATTATTATTACCATTATTATTATTTGATCAAGCACATTTTGATAAAGTGGCCATGCTTTAACAAGAGAGAGTCAAAATTCATGCTGAATTTTAAAAGATTGAATCATCACTAGTATGTGCAATTAAAGCTATTTGATTATACATATTTGATTTTCAATTATATTGATTATGATATGCGGTTTCTGCCTTTTTTCTCTCACCCTGAAATATAAATATATAACAAGTAAATTGATAGTGCTTTATTACATTTTTGCTTTATACTTTCAGATGCAAAAACTGCGTAGAAGTTGGTAAAGCTGTAGAGATTGATGTGAGCATAGATCAGGGGAAATAGTATTAGAGAAACTAGGTGGACAAGACACAGATAATGTACTAGTAGATCCATCATCACTGCAAGGGTAGTTTGTGTGATCCTGTCCCTGAAACTGTGCCACAAGTTTTCAACTGGCTGAGTCCTTACTAAGACAAGCCGCTGCGGTGTGAATTGCAATATGTACATTCAGGTTATATGTGTCAGATTGATGACAAAAAAGACCTCCACAATATAATTCAAAGGAGTTATCCTTGCATCTATGCCTCATCAAAAGTACACAGTGACAGTGACTAGAACATTGTTTGCAAATAGTGAGGCAGTGAAGGCTGCAAGGTGCCATTGTTTTTCAGTGTTAAGAATGACAGTATCTGTTTTTTATTACTTATTCATTTTTAACTCACTTTGTTCTTTAAAATGCCCATTCAGTTTAAGGTTGGTGGCAATATATGGTAAATCTGTCATGCCTGTACACATGTATGTAGAATTTCTCTTGCTCAAATTTCTACATTTATTGAGGGCATTATGAAGTTTCCTGACTGATTAATGAGGTTACTTGTAGAAATATCTTGCCTACACACATTTTGTGAAATTTTTACTACTTTATACATATGACTATTTACATGTCATCGTTTGTGTGTGAAAGGTACTTGGTATTTGCATTTTAGAACTGTAGATCTGTGTACCAGCAGATTTATAATGCAGTAATATATGTTGATGTTTCTGAAAATAATATTCATGTTTGATAATTAATTGGTTTGAAAAAAAATAACTCAAATAAAATTAATTCATTTTTTATTTTACGTAATCTGTTTTTATTATTTCTTCTAAGCATTTAATCATAACAACTCCCATGATGTCAATATACTGTTATTGTGTAATAATACTGAAAGGTTCCAAGTTTTTATGAACAGGCTGATGCTAACGTATTACAAATAAATATAAGCATCACAGCATATTTCCTTACTGATATATATATCGGACGTACCACTGGTATAATACCGATAGAGATACAGGTAAAGATGACAGCATTGATAACTGGGTTTACGGCGCTGTTAGTACAGCGTGGTTAGTGTCAGATTGTTATCTGATAAAGTTTGCTACTAGTACCTGGGAACAAAAGGTCTGGCACTGGACAATCAAGTTGATAAAATCACAAAAGCGCCAGTAGAAAACAAAGCATACCTGCCCAACGTTGATTTGTTCAGATTCTTGACTAAGGGGTGCGTTACAGGTGTCAAAGGCCAAGACTTAAACTTAGGGGTTTGGCATGTCACTGGACATTCCTCTCTATTTCTACCCAAATCTAATAAAGCCTCATTTACTTAACTTTGGCCAAATTTCAAATATCTACAGGTTGTGTAGTTTAATGCTTCGGGATTCTCTGGCAGCGGTTAATGTTGGGGACACCTGTGCGGCAGGTCCACGCACCTAGACCCACTTTTGCCAGTGCCACATTTTCCATTGCCGTAAATATTGTAACAAAGGGGGTCACAGGAGCCACGAATCTGCTATTTAAAATCATTAGAAACAATGTAAACATGTGCTGCACGATCGTCTGCTATGACCGGAATCTACTTTTCTTCAATAATTTTACATTAAATCTTACCTAAGACTTCGTTTTTCCTTAGAGACATATGTCCTGGAGTTTATCCAACTAAACCCATAGGTTAATTCTTCATTTAAATCCCAAATAATGGAAATACCGCGCTAAATCTACAATACACAAGTTAGTGACACTTCCATGCAGAGCGGCCATGCTGTTAGGTCGCGACCTTCGACCTTTGACCGCAGCGCGAGCATGACGTAACGGAGTCTATAAATAGGGCTGCAGAGCCAAAGCGGGGGTTCTTCGAAAAGCTGACTCCCCTCTCGACAGAATCAACAGCCTATAGTACCAGTGAGTTAGATTTTATTTAGAGGGTGCCCCCGCGGGGGTAACCCGCCTGTCATTAGCCATTTTCTATGTAGTTTGGAACTGAATTTAATGAAACTTTATCTAATTTTAGCAAGTTCAACTTGTAGTAGTTGCTAGATCGAAGTTACGGTCTCTATTTAGATATTTCGCGTAGCTTCCCCATGACCTCCCTTTTTTTTACTATTAACCGTTTTTCACCACTAATTACCCGCTTCTGTTGTTTTGCACTCCCTGTGCAAGTAATTAAGTGATGTTCAGTTAATTTTTTTTTTCTTCTTCTCTTTTACCTGTTCGTCTATGTTACTGTAGTTATCGCTAGGAGATCAAAGGTTATCTCAGGTTATCTCTATAGGTTATCTTAAGTTATCTTAACAGGTTATCTCTATAAGAGAACATGTTATCTTAGGTTATCTCTATAGGTTATCCCAGGTTATCTTAATGGGTTATCTCTATAAGATCAAAGGTTATCTCAGGTTATCTCTATAGGTTATCTTAAGTTATCTTAACAGGTTATCTCTATAAGAGAACATGTTATCTTAGGTTATCTCTACAGGTTATCCTAGGTTATCTTCATGGGTTATCTCTATAAGATCAAAGGTTATCTCAGGTTATCTCTATAGGTTATCTTAAGTTATCTTAACAGGTTATCTCTATAAGAGAACATGTTATCTTAGGTTATCTCTATAGGTTATCCCAGGTTATCTTAATGGGTTATCTCTATAAGATCAAAGGTTATCTCAGGTTATCTCTATAGGTTATCTTAAGTTATCTTAACAGGTTATCTCTATAAGAGAACATGTTATCTTAGGTTATCTCTACAGGTTATCCTAGGTTATCTTCATGGGTTATCTCTATAAGATCAAAGGTTATCTCAGGTTATCTCTGTAGGTTATCTTAAGTTATCTTAACAGGTTATCTCTATAAGAGAACATGTTATCTTAGGTTATCTTAATGGGTTATCTCTATAAGATCAAAGGTTATCTCCGGTTATCTCTATAGGTTATCTTAAGTTATCTTAACAGGTTATCTCTATAAGAGAACATGTTATCTTAGGTTATCTCTACAGGTTATCCTAGGTTATCTTAATGGGTTATCTCTATAAGATCAAAGGTTATCCCAGGTTATCTTCATGGGTTATCTCTATAAGATCAAAGGTTATCTCAGGTTATCTCTATAGGTTATCTTAAGTTATCTTAACAGGTTATCTCTATAAGAGAACATGTTATCTTAGGTTATCTCTATAGGTTATCCCAGGTTATCTTCATGGGTTATCTCTATAAGATCAAAGGTTATCTCAGGTTATCTCTATAGGTTATCTTAAGTTATCTTAACAGGTTATCTCTATAAGAGAACATGTTATCTTAGGTTATCTCTATAGGTTATCTTAGGTTATCTAAATGGGTTATCTCTATAAGATCAAAGGTTATCTCAGGTTATCTCTATAGGTTATCTTAAGTTATCTTAACAGGTTATCTCTATAAGAGAACATGTTATCTTAGGTTATCTCTACAGGTTATCCTAGGTTATCTTAATGGGTTATCTCTATAAGATCAAAGGTTATCCCAGGTTATCTTCATGGGTTATCTCTATAAGATCAAAGGTTATCTCAGGTTATCTCTATAGGTTATCTTAAGTTATCTTAACAGGTTATCTCTATAAGAGAACATGTTATCTTAGGTTATCTCTATAGGTTATCCCAGGTTATCTTCATGGGTTATCTCTATAAGATCAAAGGTTATCTCAGGTTATCTCTATAGGTTATCTTAAGTTATCTTTACAGGTTATCTCTATAAGAGAACATGTTATCCTAGGTTATCTCAGGTTATCTTAATGGGTTATCTCTATGAGATCAAAGCTTATCTTAGGTTATCTCTGTAGGTTATCTTAAGTTATCTTAAGGGGTTATCTCTATAAGAGGACAAGTTATCTCGAGTTACCTTAAGGGGTTATTACTATATGGAAACCGATTATCTTTAATGTTTGGGTCATTTAAAATTTACCGACATTTGCTCGTTAGATTAATTACCACTAGTTTCTGAGTTTTAAACAAGTAAGGCGACTGGCAAGCTTATTTAACTATGGTCATACAAGGTTAGATTTGTGATCTTTTCAGAGAGTGGCACCCTCTCTTTAATAAAGTGCTAAGGTCAGAGAATTCATTAAGTTACCTAATTAGAAGGGTGGACTTATACCGCCAAGTTAATGTCTTTATCAAGTAAGGCGACTGGCAAGCTTATGTAACTATGGTCATACAAGGTTGGATTTGTGAGCTTTTCAGAGAGTGGCACCCTCTCTTTAATAAAGTGCTAAGCCTAAGGTCAGAGAATTCGTTAAGTTACCTAAGTCAAGTGGTTTATGCTTTTAACAAATAAGGTGATTGGCAAGCTTATTTAGCTATGGTTTTACAAAGTTAGATCAGTGAGTTTTTAGAGGGCAGCACCCTCTCTTTAATATAAGTGCTCCTAGCCATTATTAAGTTTTTAAGTGGACAGTTGGCTGACTGAATATGGAGGTGTTTTTCCTGGTGAGGAGGGGTTCCAGCATGTAGGAATTGGTCCCTTGGCTGCAGTTGACAAGTTCCTGGCCAAGACCTTGGGGTGCAGTTGACAGGTTCCTGGCCAAGGTTGCTGCTGGTTTTGATGGCGAAGAGAAGTGCACATCTCATCCTCGGGTGAAAGGCCGTACGGGTCCGGGGCGCCATCGGCGCAGACGTCAACTTGGTGCTGTTGATGATGTTCCAGTCCAAGTGCGCGGTGAAATCCTCCATGAGACTTGGGGGTAGTTTTTATTTTAGTTTCCTTAGTTATCCCATTGGGAACACCAGATACCTTATTCAGCCAGCTGATACCAAGAAGAAACAAAGTGAGGGTCAACGACGTCCATCAACGATGCCATCCAACGCGGTGCCGTCAGCGAGGCCGTCCTTTTCGTAGTTACCACCAGAGACACCAGATGTCGTCGCACACTTCCCAATTCCATCAACGGTGCCATCTAACGCGAACCGCCAACGAGGTCGTCCTTCGCTTAGTTACCACTAGAGATGCCAGATGTCGTCGCACGCTACCCAATTCCATCAACGATGCCATCTACGCGGTGCCGTCAACGAGGTCGTCCTACGCATGGTTACCACTACAGATGCCAGATGTCATCGCACGCTTCCCAATTCCATCAACGATGTCATCTAACGAGAACCGTCAACGAGGCCGTCCTACGCATGGTTACCACTAGAGATGCCAGATGTCATCGCACGCTACCCAATTCCATCAACGATGTCATCTAACGCGAACCGTCAACGAGGCCGTCCTACACATGGTTACCACTACAGATGCCAGATGTCATCGCACGCTTCCCAATTCCATCAACGATGTCATCTAACGCGAACCGTCAACGAGGCCGTCCTACGCATGGTTACCACCAGAGATGCCAGATGTCATCGCACGCTACCCAATTCCATCAACGATGTCATCTAACGCGAACCGTCAACGAGGCCGTCCTACACATGGTTACTACTAGAGATGCCTGATGTCATCGCACGCTACCCGATTCCATTAACGATGCCATCCAACGCAGTGCGGTCAACGAGGTCGACTCCATCTCAGATGTCATCTCACACTACGCGCAACGCCAACTTCTCAATTTTATAGACATTTATGACAATAAGTCATGTGATAGTCACCACTGACTTGAGAATTTTATGGTCGATTTATCCGTTTAGTAAAATTTATTAAAACATAAATCTGCCTCTTTATTTCTGAAGGACAGGGATATACTTTCCCTAAGAAACATCCAAGTTCCCACGCCGCGCATGGGTGTCGCCGTCGCTCGGGCCCGACCCCTCGCGTTACAATGGTGGCAGCGGTGGGATCGTCTTTCAGAAAAACAGTGGGAAAGTCCTTCAGAAAATCACCCCCAGAATTGAGGCTAGATTTATTTCAACTTTTGGCAAAATTAATGACCATTTATATTTCATTGTTTAAGAGGAAGATGGCGACCAATGGGAAGCGCGAGGATGCAGATATGGCGAGTGAGTCTAAAGAATCAGAAGTAATCCTAAACCTGAGAGAAGCCACTCCACGGGAAGGAGCACCAGTGGGGTCCAGTGCCAGCACCATAGCTGAAGATGAAGTGGTGACAGAGGAGAGTCCCCAGGTTATAAGGCGATTTCTAGCTTCCCCGGGTCTACCGAGAGCAGGGTCCGGCCTAAACTATGGAAGAAGGCCCAGCTATGTCCCTGACCGCTATGAAGGAAATACACCATGGGCCGATTATTACTGTCACTTTGAGAGCTGTGCCAGAATAAATGGCTGGGATGAGGAGGAGAAAGCGAGCTTTCTAGCAGCCAGCCTACGAGGAACTGCTCAGGCGACGTTGAGTGACGCACAGGAAGATGGAAGAATGGTCTCATACCGCCAGTTAGTTCATCTTCTAGCTCACCAGTTTGGACCTGGACGTGGAGCAGAGCTTTACGTGGCCGAGTTAAGAAATAGGAGGAGGAGGCCTAACGAAACCTTGAGAGAATTGGGCCAGGCCATTAAGAGATTGACAGCCCTGGCGTATCCAGAGTTGAATAGAGAGTCACAAGATAGGCTGGCACGAATCCATTTCCAAGACGCTGTGGACGATAGGGACCTAAGGAGCAGAATTTTCCAGGCGCAATGTAGAAGTCTAGAGGACGCAATACGAGCCGCTGCAGGAATGGAGTCTTTCCTGGAGGCTGAAAGAATAGGAGAGAAAAGTCATATGAGAAGACAAGTACGTGTGACGTCTGCAGAACCCTGTGAAGATGAAAAAGTGAAACAGTTGGAACAGGAAGTGAAGAAGCTGAAGGCTGAACTAGAGAGACGCACAGTTAACCAGGGGTACAGAAAAGAAGCCACTTGCTATCAATGTGGAAACAAAGGTCACTACGCCAGAGACTGCAGAACTGAGCCACACCAGGGAAACGGAACCTGGTCACGTCAGTGGACCGAGACAAGGCCAAGAAAGCAGTAAAGGTCCCCAATGAAGATGATGGTGATGTACATAATGGGAGAATTCCGGCTTCAGATGTTAATAAGGGTTTGTTTGTTGTTGCTAAAATTTTTAGTGTTCCTGTTACGTTACTAGTTGATACTGGAGCCACAGACACCATCATCTCATTGAAAAGTTACCAAGCCATAGAGAGTTACAGAAGACCGACCTTGGAGAATCTAAATGAAGTTGTTTACCAGGCTGATGGAAAACCCCTGCCAGTGTATGGTCAAGCATGGGTAGACTTACAGGTGGGCCAAACTATAACCCAGAAGAAGGTGATAGTGGCAGAAGTTCCGTATGATGGAATCCTAGGCATTGACTTTTTATTACAGAAAGGAAGTGTTCTTGACTTTAATGGTTTCCAGATCTCCTGTGAGGGTCAGAAGATCCCTTGCGTGAATAAAGAAGCAACCCCTTTTATTGCTGCTGTGAAAGTAAAGCATAACACTTTAGTGCCACCTGGAAATGAAGTGGTAGTAGAAGGTGAGCTGTTCTCATCAGACCAACCGGGCAGAAGTATGAGTGGAATCATCGAAAATACCAGACCGGACAAAATTGCAGGTAGAGGATTGCTTGTGGCCAGGGCATTCCTCGACTTGTCTACAGAGCCATTACCAGTTAAAGTTTATAATCCGGGCCCGGATCCTATAACACTCTACCAAGGAACTACAGTAGGAACAGTCACTGAAGCGGAGGAAGTACAATCCCTGCCACCCTGTTCCACAGGCACGTGGATCAGATCTGTGAACAAGTCACCAGCAACGCCTGACTTACCAGAGTTTTTGCACGATATTTGGCGTAGAAGTTGCAAGCATTTAAGTGAAGCAGAAAAAGAAGACGTAAAGCAGCTACTGACTGAATTCCAAGACATCTTCGCAGAAGGGGACATGGACTTAGGAAGAACCGACGTAGTTAAACACAGTATAGACACAGGGAATGCCACTCCGATCCGACAACCTTATCGTCGCCTTCCTAACAAGCAAATAGAAGAAGCAGCAGAACATGTGAAGACAATGTTGAAACAAGGTGTCATTGAACCTTCCTACAGTCCCTGGGCTTCGCCTATCGTACTAGTGAAGAAGAAAGATGGGTCCACCAGATTTTGTGTAGATTATCGTAAACTAAATGCCGTCACGATTAAAGACTCGTATCCACTTCCACGCATAGATGACACCCTTGATGCCCTCTCTGGTGCTATCTGGTTTTCTACAGCTGACCTCGCCAGTGGATATTGGCAAGTGGAACTCGATAAAGAAGCTAAGGAGAAGTCAGCATTCACAGTCCGTGGCAGACTATACCAATGGCGGGTTATGCCGTTTGGGCTTTGCAATGCTCCTGCAACGTTCGAACGCCTTATGGAGAGAATTTTATCAGGGTTACACTGGCAGACGCTGTTAGTCTACTTAGACGATGTCATTGTATATGGGAAGACTTTTGAAGAGGAACTTGGGCGTCTTCGAGAGGTGTTTGGAAGATTGCGCGAAGCAAAGTTAAAACTCAAGCCTAATAAGTGTCATTTCTTTCAAAAAGAAGTTACCTACCTGGGCCATATAGTATCCGCAGAGGGAATACAGACGGATCCCGAGAAGATTCAGGCAGTCAAAGATTGGGTGGTACCCAAGACAGTCACAGAAGTAAGAAGTTTCCTAGGGTTAGCATCATACTACCGAAGATTCATACGAGGGTTTGCCAAGATAGCAAGGCCACTTCACAAGTTAACCGAGAAGGGAGACCAGTTCCGATGGACACAGGAAAGTGAAGAAGCTTTTCAAGAGTTGAAAAATAAGTTGACGCGTTCTCCGATTCTGGCATATCCAAGGGCCGAGGGGAAGTTTATTTTAGACACCGACGCAAGTAATTGTGGAATTGGAGCTGTCCTGTCACAAGTTCAAGACGGGCAAGAAAAGGTCATTGCTTATGCCAGCAAAGCTTTAGGAAAAGCTGAAAGAAACTATTGTGTAACCAGGAAAGAATTTCTCGCAGCTGTCCACTTTATGAAACATTTTCGGCAATATCTGTATGGACAAGATTTCACCCTCAGAACCGACCATGCCGCATTGACTTGGCTTTTACGTATGAAAGACGCCGAAGGTCAGTTAGCACGTTGGATCCAGGTAGTAGAGGAATACCAACCCAGATTGGAACACAGAGCCGGGAGGAGTCACGGAAACGCAGATGGTCTTTCCAGAAAACCCTGTCACCAATGTGGAAGACCTGAGGAGGAGGAACAACAAGGCAAAATACTGAAGAGACGGTGGGTGAAGAAGAATCACCTATACCAAGAACCGGGATTCGTAAGAACAATCTCTCTTCGCCCTGAGATTTCGCTAGAAAACATTAAAGCAGAGCAGGAAAGGGACCCTGACATTGCACCTGTTGTCAAAGCTTTGAGAGAAAGTGCTGAACCACCAGCGTACGGCGTCAGCCCATGGACGGCAGCCACAAAACATTACTTTAGTAAGTGGGAACAGTTAAAACTCGAGACTGAAGTATTATGTACTCAGGAGCAGTCCAATGATGGGAAGATAGAGCGAAGCTTGATTATTATTCCAAGAGTATTCAGGGATGAAATTCTGAAAGGCTGTCACTCCGATCCAACAGCGGGCCACTTGGGCGAGAAAAGAACACTTGGGCGCATACAAGAAAGGTACTGGTGGTCGGGGATAACTGCCGATGTGCATTCCTGGTGCCGATCTTGTGAGCAGTGTCAGGCCCATCAATCGACGGGCAAAAGATTTAGAGGATCTCTGCAGCAATCTCTGGTGGGAGCACCAATGGAACGTTTAGGAGTAGATATCCTTGGTCCTTTTCCAGAAACACATAGGGGAAATCGGGTTATCCTAGTTGTGTGCGACTATTTTACAAAATGGGTGGAGGCTTTTCCATTACCAAACCAAGAGGCAGACACAGTGGCGTCAAAGCTAGTAGAAGAAGTGATAAGCAGATTTGGAACTCCTACTTCAATACACTCAGACCAGGGAAGAAATTTTGAGTCAAATGTTTTTCAGGAAATTTGTCAAATTATGGGAATCAACAAAACGAGAACCACGCCTTTCAACCCTAAGTCCGATGGCTTGGTTGAGAGATTTAATCGTACTCTCTTGGCAGGAATCTCAAAAATGCTGGCACCTGAACAGCAGCAGAAAGATTGGGACACGAGAATTCCTCTTTATCTGATGGCTTATCGAAGTTCCCGGCATGAATCTACGGGAGAGACACCCAATATGCTTATGCTGGGCAGAGAAGTAGATCTGCCAGTTCACCTGATGATAGAGGAACCACCTATGAATCAACTGCAAACGAACTACGCACGCCAATTACGGGAGAATCTAGCTACAGTGTGGCAGCGTGCAGGAGAAAAGTTGAAGAAAAGTGCTCAAATCCAGAAGCGTAACTACGACCTCCGTGTCCATGGTCAGAAATATGAAGTGGGAGATAAAGTGTGGTATTACGATTTTTCCAAGAAGAAAGGCTTCAGCCCGAAGTTACAGCAGAAGTGGTCTGGCCCTTTTGAAATTTTAGAGAGAATTTCGGATTTGATCTATCGAATTAGACTAAATCGCAACAAATTTCGTGTCGTCCACTACGACAATTTGAAACCCTACTGCCAGTAGAAGATTACAGGTGTGATGTATGGATCTCCCTATTCCTTCCCAGACGGTGGCACTCTGTCTCGGCTGGCTCAAGTTGCTCAAAGCTCTCAGCTCCCCTGAGAGTGGAGGGCGAGGCGAGCTGTCCAAAGGTCAGGCAGCCAGGCCACTGAAAGGGGAGGAGTGAGAGTTTCCGCATCCACTTAATTTTATTCAAATTTATTAAGGAATTTGGCAGAATTGTTTGTTTTTTTTTTTGTTTGTTTTTTTTTTACTAATCACTGAATAACCTACCCCCTTATCTGTGCTGAAGGTCACGAAAAAAAAAAAAAAAAAAATCTTATGAACGCATAAAATGAAATGAATGATAAATCCACCTTTATTTTAGTGATGCCAGGTCAGAAATGCAAGTACTGCAGTTTACATTTTTCCTCAAGATCGAACCGCAGGAGGCATGAAGTGGCCATGCACGAAACGTATAAGTGCATGGAGAAGAATTGCGACAGGTCTTATACCACAGAAAGCGAATTGATGAAACATCAACAGGCCCGTCACCAGCCAGTGCAGGTAATGGTGGGGAGGGAAGAGGAAGCCTCCCTCCTTGAGGAAACACCAGCAGAAGAGCCCCCAAGGAAAGCTCCACGCCCGACAACAGGTGGGAAGGGTATCAGGCTGAACATGACGCCAGAGCCCCCAACAGGAGGTTGGTCATCGGACGAGGACGTGGACGTGGAGGATGGTGAGAGTACACCAATGCCTGCCAGGAAGTCACTTGCTGCACGTGTAGATCAGTCAGACACAAGCATTGCCACCCTGTATGGCAGGGTGACAAGGTTCACTGAAAAGGAAACAATTTATCCAGATGGAAGACGAATGATCGTTAGAAATTTCTTTTGTTGACTGCAATGCTTATCTAAGACGATGTTTATGAATTATTATTACTATTAAAATCATTTTTTTTTTAAGGCAAAGTGTAATCATTTTTTTTTTTTTTTTTTTTTTTTTTTTTTTTTAGACTTAAAATGAATCTCTTCTCACAGACTATACAGGGACAGTACTCTTGCGGACAATATTCAATAACTTAAAATGTACTCATGGCCATCTGTTATATAGTTTTCACTTTATTAAAATAGTGTTTATCTACCTACAGTACTTGTTCTTGATTCAGGAGAATCAATTTTAAAAGGGTGGGGGCAGTGTAACAAAGGGGGTCACAGGAGCCACGAATCTGCTATTTAAAATCATTAGAAACAATGTAAACATGTGCTGCACGATCGTCTGCTATGACCGGAATCTACTTTTCTTCAATAATTTTACATTAAATCTTACCTAAGACTTCGTTTTTCCTTAGAGACATATGTCCTGGAGTTTATCCAACTAAACCCATAGGTTAATTCTTCATTTAAATCCCAAATAATGGAAATACGGCGCTAAATCTACAATACACAAGTTAGTGACACTTCCATGCAGAGCGGCCATGCTGTTAGGTCGCGACCTTCGACCTTTGACCGCAGCGCGAGCATGACGTAACGGAGTCTATAAATAGGGCTGCAGAGCCAAAGCGGGGGTTCTTCGAAAAGCTGACTCCCCTCTCGACAGAATCAACAGCCTATAGTACCAGTGAGTTAGATTTTATTTAGAGGGTGCCCCCGCGGGGGTAACCCGCCTGTCATTAGCCATTTTCTATGTAGTTTGGAACTGAATTTAATGAAACTTTATCTAATTTTAGCAAGTTCAACTTGTAGTAGTTGCTAGATCGAAGTTACGGTCTCTATTTAGATATTTCGCGTAGCTTCCCCATGACCTCCCTTTTTTTTACTATTAACCGTTTTTCACCACTAATTACCCGCTTCTGTTGTTTTGCACTCCCTGTGCAAGTAATTAAGTGATGTTCAGTTAATTTTTTTTTTCTTCTTCTCTTTTACCTGTTCGTCTATGTTACTGTAGTTATCGCTAGGAGATCAAAGGTTATCTCAGGTTATCTCTATAGGTTATCTTAAGTTATCTTAACAGGTTATCTCTATAAGAGAACATGTTATCTTAGGTTATCTCTATAGGTTATCCCAGGTTATCTTAATGGGTTATCTCTATAAGATCAAAGGTTATCTCAGGTTATCTCTATAGGTTATCTTAAGTTATCTTAACAGGTTATCTCTATAAGAGAACATGTTATCTTAGGTTATCTCTATAGGTTATCCCAGGTTATCTTAATGGGTTATCTCTATAAGATCAAAGGTTATCTCAGGTTATCTCTATAGGTTATCTTAAGTTATCTTAACAGGTTATCTCTATAAGAGAACATGTTATCTTAGGTTATCTCTACAGGTTATCTTAGGTTATCTTAATGGGTTATCTCTATAAGATCAAAGGTTATCTCAGGTTATCTCTATAGGTTATCTTAAGTTATCTTAACAGGTTATCTCTATAAGAGAACATGTTATCTTAGGTTATCTCTACAGGTTATCCTAGGTTATCTTAATGGGTTATCTCTATAAGATCAAAGGTTATCCCAGGTTATCTTCATGGGTTATCTCTATAAGATCAAAGGTTATCTCAGGTTATCTCTATAGGTTATCTTAAGTTATCTTAACAGGTTATCTCTATAAGAGAACATGTTATCTTAGGTTATCTCTATAGGTTATCCCAGGTTATCTTCATGGGTTATCTCTATAAGATCAAAGGTTATCTCAGGTTATCTCTATAGGTTATCTTAAGTTATCTTAACAGGTTATCTCTATAAGAGAACATGTTATCTTAGGTTATCTCTATAGGTTATCTTAGGTTATCTAAATGGGTTATCTCTATAAGATCAAAGGTTATCTCAGGTTATCTCTATAGGTTATCTTAAGTTATCTTAACAGGTTATCTCTATAAGAGAACATGTTATCTTAGGTTATCTCTACAGGTTATCCTAGGTTATCTTAATGGGTTATCTCTATAAGATCAAAGGTTATCCCAGGTTATCTTCATGGGTTATCTCTATAAGATCAAAGGTTATCTCAGGTTATCTCTATAGGTTATCTTAAGTTATCTTAACAGGTTATCTCTATAAGAGAACATGTTATCTTAGGTTATCTCTATAGGTTATCCCAGGTTATCTTCATGGGTTATCTCTATAAGATCAAAGGTTATCTCAGGTTATCTCTATAGGTTATCTTAAGTTATCTTTACAGGTTATCTCTATAAGAGAACATGTTATCCTAGGTTATCTCAGGTAATCTTAATGGGTTATCTCTATGAGATCAAAGCTTATCTTAGGTTATCTCTGTAGGTTATCTTAAGTTATCTTAAGGGGTTATCTCTATAAGAGGACAAGTTATCTCGAGTTACCTTAAGGGGTTATTACTATATGGAAACCGATTATCTTTAATGTTTGGGTCATTTAAAATTTACCGACATTTGCTCGTTAGATTAATTACCACTAGTTTCTGAGTTTTAAACAAGTAAGGCGACTGGCAAGCTTATTTAACTATGGTCATACAAGGTTAGATTTGTGATCTTTTCAGAGAGTGGCACCCTCTCTTTAATAAAGTGCTAAGGTCAGAGAATTCATTAAGTTACCTAATTAGAAGGGTGGACTTATACCGCCAAGTTAATGTCTTTATCAAGTAAGGCGACTGGCAAGCTTATGTAACTATGGTCATACAAGGTTGGATTTGTGAGCTTTTCAGAGAGTGGCACCCTCTCTTTAATAAAGTGCTAAGCCGAAGGTCAGAGAATTCGTTAAGTTACCTAAGTCAAGTGGTTTATGCTTTTAACAAATAAGGTGATTGGCAAGCTTATTTAGCTATGGTTTTACAAAGTTAGATCAGTGAGTTTTTAGAGGGCAGCACCCTCTCTTTAATATAAGTGCTCCTAGCCATTATTAAGTTTTTAAGTGGACAGTTGGCTGACTGAATATGGAGGTGTTTTTCCTGGTGAGGAGGGGTTCCAGCATGTAGGAATTGGTCCCTTGGCTGCAGTTGACAAGTTCCTGGCCAAGACCTTGGGGTGCAGTTGACAGGTTCCTGGCCAAGGTTGCTGCTGGTTTTGATGGCGAAGAGAAGTGCACATCTCATCCTCGGGTGAAAGGCCGTACGGGTCCGGGGCGCCATCGGCGCAGACGTCAACTTGGTGCTGTTGATGATGTTCCAGTCCAAGTGCGCGGTGAAATCCTCCATGAGACTTGGGGGTAGTTTTTATTTTAGTTTCCTTAGTTATCCCATTGGGAACACCAGATACCTTATTCAGCCAGCTGATACCAAGAAGAAACAAAGTGAGGGTCAACGACGTCCATCAACGATGCCATCCAACGCGGTGCCGTCAGCGAGGCCGTCCTTTTCGTAGTTACCACCAGAGACACCAGATGTCGTCGCACACTTCCCAATTCCATCAACGGTGCCATCTAACGCGAACCGCCAACGAGGTCGTCCTTCGCTTAGTTACCACTAGAGATGCCAGATGTCGTCGCACGCTACCCAATTCCATCAACGATGCCATCTACGCGGTGCCGTCAACGAGGTCGTCCTACGCATGGTTACCACTACAGATGCCAGATGTCATCGCACGCTTCCCAATTCCATCAACGATGTCATCTAACGAGAACCGTCAACGAGGCCGTCCTACGCATGGTTACCACTAGAGATGCCAGATGTCATCGCACGCTACCCAATTCCATCAACGATGTCATCTAACGCGAACCGTCAACGAGGCCGTCCTACACATGGTTACCACTACAGATGCCAGATGTCATCGCACGCTTCCCAATTCCATCAACGATGTCATCTAACGCGAACCGTCAACGAGGCCGTCCTACGCATGGTTACCACCAGAGATGCCAGATGTCATCGCACGCTACCCAATTCCATCAACGATGTCATCTAACGCGAACCGTCAACGAGGCCGTCCTACACATGGTTACTACTAGAGATGCCTGATGTCATCGCACGCTACCCGATTCCATTAACGATGCCATCCAACGCAGTGCGGTCAACGAGGTCGACTCCATCTCAGATGTCATCTCACACTACGCGCAACGCCAACTTCTCAATTTTATAGACATTTATGACAATAAGTCATGTGATAGTCACCACTGACTTGAGAATTTTATGGTCGATTTATCCGTTTAGTAAAATTTATTAAAACATAAATCTGCCTCTTTATTTCTGAAGGACAGGGATATACTTTCCCTAAGAAACATCCAAGTTCCCACGCCGCGCATGGGTGTCGCCGTCGCTCGGGCCCGACCCCTCGCGTTACAATATCAAATTTGTGAATAGAATGAGGAATAATGACAGTTTTGAAAAATGTTTGGAAGTACTTGTCACCTTCGTCACAGTAACCACATGGGCTGTGCTGCCCCCCCTCAACAGGCGACACCTTGCGGAGCAAGCGTGCGTAATCCAGAGTGCAACTGAAAATAACCTTGTCGCGCGACCTTATTAATATTGCGAGCTAGCCTTGAAAAGCCGGGTCACCCCAGTAAATTGGCCATAATTTATTTGTTTGCCTTTATTACCCATACAAAGTATACATTTTTAAAACCCAATATTTCAAGCTAAATGAAAATGGAATAACTTTTATATTTACATGCAGTATCAAGAGTTATGGCCAGTTAAAAACTACAATTTCTTATTTGGTAATGAGTAAAAAAAAAAAGTTGATTTATCTTATGCACTTTTTTTTTTCATTTGCCCACTTGTTCGCCTGAAAATTCTGAGGGATTATGCCAATTATGTTAACTTTCAAGTTACCTCCATTAGTTTGCAAGTTATGTTCATTTTGCTACCAGGGCTCCGTATCTAAAAAAGTTCGCTATGTTGCACACGTGCGTTAGTGTCAATAACCAATTCTATTTCGAGATATGGGGCCATGGAATCGAGACACTTGCGCACGTGTGCAACATAGCGAACCTTTTGAGATACGGAGTCCAGGTATGCTTGAGCCAGCTTTTCAGCTCACCTGAACATTGTGGATCAGTACTGACTTATAAGTAAAATTTCAACACCATCAGTTTCAGAATACTGCATAAAAAGACGCATGTATACTATTGTTGTTAAAATATAATATTATTTCCCTATTATTTGAAATTTTTCAATCATTTCAATAACAGTATCCATTCACATGCCCCTACTGTAGTGAGGTGCCACCATCTTGATCTTACTTCTCCAATTAAGTCTAGAAAATTACCATTTTCTCACTCAAATATATTTTTTATTTGTACTTTAAAAATGGCAACAATGAGAGATAGGAAAATACCCGACTAATGTGACAAAAGAGCATAGAAGCTGATCATCTTTCCAAGATATGCATGGGTGCGGTATTGGGCCTTTGCGGCATAAGAAAAATTATTCCGAAGATATGACTTGATTTGTAAGGACAGGAAGATCTCCTAGATAAGAATACAAGAATATTTGATAAGTTGAACAGAATCAATATTTTTATGTACAGACACAGATGTGTACATAAAGCCGTCACCTGCATCTGTCGTAGCCATCATCCCTGTCGCCGTTGTCACCGTGCACTTTTACTGATGACACGATAAGTGGAAAACCATTTTATCTTTTGGCTTGAAACTTACAGAACTGATGAATATTCATAATAGGCAGGTCAAGTTCGGAAATCAGCATGATCAGGCCATTTTTAGGGAAGTTATGCTGTTTTTTCACTTTTTCAGCATATATACAGCACCGATAACATGATAAGTGAAAAAACGTTTAACCTTTTGGCTTGAAACTTACAGAACTGATGAGTATTTATAATATGCAGGTCAAGTTTGAAAATCAGCATGATCGGGCCATTTTTATGGAAGTTATCCTGTTTTTTTTTTTTGTTTTTTTTTTTTCAATTTTTTCAGCATTTTATAACACTGATATCATGATAAGTGTACAAATGTATTTCTTTTTGAACTGAAACTTACAGAACTGATGAATATTCATAATATGCAGGTCAGGTTCGAAAACTGGCTTGATTGGACTATTTTTACAAAAGTTATGCTGTTTTTATTTTCCATTATTCAGCATATATGCAACACTGATAACATATTTTAAGGAAAACCAATCAGCCTTTTGTCTTGAAACTCACGGGAGTGATCAGTCTGACTAGTAAACAGATCAAGTTTGAAAATAAGCTTGATCAGTTAATAGTCAGAAAAGTTTCATTTATGCTAGATCCTGAAATTTTGATTTACCTGTTGACTGTTTCACCTTCACCTGAACAGGTAATTCAGTTGTGACCAAGTCTGTCAGAGTGAACAGATGAAACAGTCAACAGGTAAATCAAAATTTCAGGATCTAGCATAAATGAAACCTTTCTGACTATCAAAACTAAGATCCAATGAAACTATTTTCACATTTGATCAGTTAAAGGACAACTCAGTGGGTTAGATTAATGTATAGAAGCAGGTTCTATGTAAAACTTTGATCAGATTTGTGTTTTGGGAGATTGTTTATTATTATATGAATAAGTCTGGGTCACAAAAGTCCTGTTAAGACAACTAGAATAAAGAATTAGAAAACGAAAACTATTTATCATGATTTCGGAGCACAGCCAGAAGTACTTCCAGCTCAAGGTCACGACCTCGATTTTCCCATGCTTACAACCAATCACAGCAGGCTTCAGTCAGCATGAGATAGTCGTCAAGACTACACAGCGAAACTTGTCAGACATGTAAGTGCCGCCTGTCCATCTTTTCGGTACATGTACCGATCAAAAACAGAAAACGTAAAGCCCAAAACGCTCTTATACACGTAACCAACTTTGTATGAGCACAAATATTGTCATTTATTGTGAACAGGATAATATGATAATCAGACGCACTTGAGACCTGTGAAGCGCATACTCACGTGTCGAGGAGTAGTTTCGCCATTGCCTCGTATGTGAGTCCTAACTCAGCTTTAAGTGTCCTCCACCATCCCACCTCCCTCCCAACATACACAGTCTGAGTGCTTCTTCGTCTGTCTCTAATTTTCTTTCCTATCTTTCGAACTGGAGTGGCTATTTTCTTTCGCCCCCTTTTGTCGCTCTCCTGTTCAGACTTGACGCGCGTCTGAGCCATGTTTGCTGTTTTGGCGCCAACTAGTAACATCCGGGTCTCAGCCGTAGTACTTCATTCATAGTAAACCGCGAGACTTAGCGAGAAATTGCGCGTTCTGAAGCCGTACTGTGAGGTGGTAGCTGAGTATTTAAGACGAGTCGTCTTTTATTATTTAATGGAACTTAAAAACGGTATTAGGTAGCTTCATTTTCTGAACGGTTTTGGATAGGATATACCTTGGTCATTATGGGGAAATTGGTGAGTTTTCCAGGAAAATTCATTTTCGTGCTATTTTAAGGGTTTAACGCGCTGAGACTGTCTTTAAGTTTTGATGAAATTATTAGCCTTTTTGTATGTAAGTGGTATCATTGCAGTTCGTCAGATTCAATCATTCACTAAGTTAAGAATCTCAGAATGGAGACAGTTGGACATTTAAATTTGTTCTATTGATATTTTTCCTTTGAAAACATATTCTTAATTGTACCACCAGCGTAGGCGCTGGCGGTACACATGGTTTTAGTCCCGACCCGCATGTTCCGCCGGCTCCTCTGGCTCCGCCTCCATCTCACCGTTACCGCTTCTCCTCCTAGACGGTAAGGGCCTCCGTACCCATCTCTTGGATTTAAGTCACCTATAATCTCAAATCGTTCCACGTAAAATTTGGGCTTTGTCGGTATTGGGGTCTAGGTGTTGCACTCATTGCAATGCACCCTTGTCCAAAAATGGCAAAATTAAATGCTAATTATCTACCCTATGGAAGGAATTATGGGAAAATTTTCTACAGACGGCTTTCCAAAAGTCATATGTGTAGATTTCAAATATGCCCTTGGATTTGACCTTTGACCTTTCTTTCAAGGTCAAACAGGCCAAAATTTTCAAAAAAAATTTTTTTACGAAAAAAAGTTATTTGCACTGTTATTCAGACACTACACAGACTTAACCAATAATATTGTTGAAAAGTGTTACCCTTCGGGTCATCTTTCATCTCCGTGAATTTGGGGTCAGTCATTGCATTTTCACGGGAGGAGCGGCCATAAGATACCGAAACTGAAAACTGTCTCTAATTCGGGAACCGTAAATGCTAGAGACCCATTCTTTTTTGCATTTTGTAGAGCATGTAAAGCCCAACACTGCAAGTGGTCTCCATACCATATATATATTTTGCAATAGTTTAAAAATTCTTGTTGATTGCATTTTTACAGCTTGTCAAGCACAAAACTGGTGGCTGTGTCCCTTATTTTGTGTATGTGGGGGTCTATATGAATGCGCTTGCTCCAGCCTGTGGTACAATATTCGGAGGCGGTATCGCCTCTCTGATCCTCTAGTTGAACTTGAATAGGAAGTCATATACTGGCAATCTTACTGTGACCTTGAAATTAACCTTTGACCTACTTTTCATCATAAATTGAACTTTGCAAATTTTACTTCCCTTTTATCTCGAAAGTTACGCTGTATCAAAAAGTACATATTGGTGGTGAAAGCAAAATATACAGTACGGTAATGGATAATAAATTTTGAACTCCGGAAAAATAAAACATAAGGCTTGGCAAAGCAGACAACTTGTGGTCAAAATTGACATTATTTCATCAAATTTGAACTTCTGGAACTTCAGAGCACCTACCATTTCAAGAATTTTGACCAAAATGACCTTTTCTTAATTTTAATTAATTTTTTCTGTAGGAAATTTATGGCACATTATGGTAACTCCAAAATTATAACGTTTAGTCCCTTATATCTCCAAAACTAGCAGAGATAAGTCCATAGTTATTATTGAAGTTGAATAGGAAGTCATATACTGGCAATCTAAATGTGACCTTGAAATTGACCTTTCACCTACTTTTCATCATGAATTGAACTTTGCAAATTTTGGTACCCTTTTATCTCCAAAACTGGCAGAGATAGGTCCATAGTTACTATTGAAGTTGAATAGGAAGTCATGTACTGATAATCTTACTCTGACCTTGAAATTGACCTTTGACCTACTTTACACCATGGACTGAACTTTGCAAATTTTGCTTCCCTTTTATCTCCAAAACTGGCAGAGATAGGTCCATAGTTACTATTGAACTTGATGGGAAGTCATATACTGGCAATCGAAATGTGACCTTAAAATTGACCTTTAACCTACTTTTCACCATGAACTAAACTTTGCAAATTTTGGTTCCCTTTTATCTCCAAAACTGGCAGAGATAGGTCCATAGTTACTATTGAACTTGAATTGGAAGTCATATACTGGCAATCTAAATGTGACCTTGAAATTGACCTTTGACCTTCTTTTCACCATGAACTAAACTTTGCAAATTCTGCTTCCCTTTTATCTCCAAAACTGGCAGATATAGGTCCATAGTTTCTATTGAACTGAACTGAAAGTCATATACTGGCAATCCAAATGTGACCTTGAAATTGACCTTTGACCTACTTTTCACCATGAACTAAACTTTGCAAATTTTGCTTCCCTTTTATCTCCAAAACTGGCAGAGATAGGTCCGTAGTTATTATTGAACTTGAATAGGAAGTCATATACTGGCAATCTTACTGTGACCTTGAAATTAACCTTTGACCTACTTTTCATCATGAATTGAACTTTGCAAATTTTGCCTCCCTTTTATCTGGAAAGTTACACTGTATCAATAAGTACATATTGGTGGTGAAAGACAAATGTGTAGTAAGGTAATGGATAATAAATTTTAACTCTGGAAAAATAAAACATAAGGCTTGGCAAAGCAGACAACTTGTGGTCAAAAATGACATTATTTCATAAAATTTGAACATCTGGAACTTCAGAGCACCTCCCATCTCAAGAATTTTGACCAAACTGACCTTGTCTTTATTTTAATTAATTGACCTTTGACCTACTTTACACCATGGACTGAACTTTGCAAATTTTGCTTCCCTTTTATCTCCAAAACTGGCCTTTTCTTAATTTAGGAAACTTATGGCACATTATGGTAACTCCAAAATTATAACATTTAGTCCCTTATATCTCCAAAACTAGCAGAGATAGGTCCATAGTTACTATTGAAGTCAATAGGAAGTCATATACTGGCAATCTTACTATGACCTTGAAATGGACCTTTGACCTACTTTTCACCATGAACTGAACTTTGCAAATTTTGCTTCCCTTTTATCTCCAAAACTGGCAGAGATAGGTCCATAGTTACTATTGAACTTGAATAGTAAGTCATATACTGGCAATCTAAATGTGACCTTGAAATTGACCTTTGACCTACTTTTCACCATGAATTGAAATTTGCAAATTTTGCTTCCCTTTTATCTCCAAAACTGGCAGAGATAGGTCCATAGTTACTATTGAATTTGAATAGGAAGTCATATCCTGGCTTGACCTTTGACCTACTTATTATCATGAACTGAACTCTGCTTATTTCTTTCTCTTTTATCTCCAAAACTGGCAGATATAGGTCCATAGTTACTATTGAACTTGAATATGAAGTCATATACTGGCAATCTAAATGTGACCTTGAAATTGACCTTTGACCTACTTTTCACCATGAATTGAACTTTGCAAATTTTGCTTCCCTTTTATCTCCAAAACTGGCAGAGATAGGTCCATAGTTACTATTGAAGTTGAATAGGAAGTCATATACTGGCAATCTTACTGTGACCTTGAAATTGACCTTTGACCTACTTTTCACCATGAACTGAACTTTGCAAATTTTGCTTCCCTTTTATCTCCAAAACTGGCAGAGATAGGTCCGTAGTTATTATTGTACCACCAGCGTTAGCGCTGGCGGTACACATGGTTTCGGTCCCGTCCGGATCGTTCCGCCAGCTCCGCCGGACGCCTACCGTTACCGCTTCTCCTCCTAGGCGGTAAGGGCCCCCGTACCCATCTCATGGATTTAGGTCACCTATAATCTCAACTCGTTCCACGTAAAATTTGGGCTTTGTCGGTATTGGGGTCTGGGTGTGGCACTCATTGCAATGCACCCTTGTCTAAAAATGGCAAAATTAAATGCTTATTATCTACCCTACGGAAGGAGTTATGGGAAAAATTTCTATAGACGGCTTTCCAAAAGTCATATGTGTAGATTTCAAATATACCCTTGGATTTGACCTTTGACCTTTACTTCAAGGTCAAATGGGCCAAAATTTTTAAAAAAATGAAATTTTTTACGAAAAAAAATTTTTTTTCCCTGTTATTCAGACACCACACAGACTTAACCAATAATATTATTGGAAAGTGTTACCCTTCAGGTCATCTTTCATCTCCATGAATTTGGGGTCAATCGGTGCATTTTCATGGGAGTAGCGGCCATAAGATACCGAAACTGAAAACTATCTCTAATTCGGGAACCGTTAATGCTAGAGACCCATTCCTTTTTGCATTTTGTAGAGCATGTTAAGCCCAACACTGGATGTGGTCTCGGTTTTTTTGTATTCCATACGGTTTTCGAGTTAAGCTGTATTAAAAAGTACATATTGGTGGTAAAAGCAAAATGTGCAGTACGGTAATGGATAATAAATTTTGAACTCTGGAAAAATAAAACATAAGGCTTGGCAAAGCAGACAACTTGTGTTCAAAAATGACATTATTTCATCAAATTTGAACTTCTGAAACTTCAGAGCACCTCCTATTTCAAGAATTTTGACCAAAATGACATTTTCTTTATTTTAATTAATTTTTTCTGTACGAAATTTAAGGCACATTATGGTAACTCCAAAATTATAACATTAAGTCCCTTATATCTCCAAAACTGGCAGAAATAGGTCCATAGTTACTATTGAAGTTGACTAGGAAGTCATATACTGGCAATCTTACTGTGACCTTGAAATTGACCTTTGACCTACTTTTCACCATGAACTGAACTTTGCAAATTTTGCTTCCCTTTTATCTCCAAAACTGGCAGAGATAGGTCCATAGTTACTATTGAACTTGAATAGGAAGTCATATACTGGCAATCTAAATGTGACCTTAAAATTGACCTTTGACCTACTTTTCACCATGAACTGAACTTTGCAAATTTTGCTTCCCTTTTATCTCCAAAACTGGCAGAGATAAGACCATAGTTACTTTTGAACTTGAATAGGAAGTCATATACTGGCAATCTTAATGTGACCTTAAAATTGACCTTTGACCTACTTTTCACCATGAACTGAACTTTGCAAATTTTTCTTCCCTTTTATCTCCAAAACTGGCAGAGATAGGTCCATAGTTACTATTGAACTTGAATAGGAAGTCATATCCTGGCAATCTAAATGTGACCTTAAAATTGACCTTTGACCTACTTTACACCATGAACTGAATTTTGCAAATTTTGCTTTCCTTTTATCTCCAAAACTGGCCGAGATGGGTCCGTAGTTACTATTAAACTTGAATAGGAAGTCATATACTGGCAATCTAAATGTGACCTTAAAATTGACCTTTGACCTACTTTTCACCATGAACTGAACTTTGCAAAATTTGCTTTCCTTTTATCTCCGAAACTGGCCGAGATGGGTCCGTAGTTACTATTAAACTTGAATAGGAAGTCATATACTGGCAATCTACATGTGACCTTAAAATTGACCTTTGACCTACTTTTCACCATGAACTGAACTTTGCAAATTTTTCTTCCCTTTTATCTCCAAAACTGGCAGAGATAGGTCCATAGTTACTATTGAACTTGAATAGGAAGTCATATCCTGGCAATCTTAATGTGACCTTAAAATTGACCTTTGACCTACTTTTCACCATGAACTGAACTTTGCAAATTTTTCTTCCCTTTTATCTCCAAAACTGGCAGAGATAGGTCCATAGTTACTATTGAACTTGAATAGGAAGTCATATCCTGGCAATCTAAATGTGACCTTAAAATTGACCTTTAACCTACTTTACACCATGAACTGAATTTTGCAAATTTTGCTTTCCTTTTATCTCCGAAACTGTCCGAGATGGGCCCGTAGTTACTATTAAACTTGAATAGGAAGTCATAAACTGGCAATCTAAATGTGACCTTAAAATTGACCTTTGACCTACTTTTCACCATGAACTGAACTTTGCAAATTTTGCTTTCCTTTTATCTCTGAAACTGGCCGAGATGGGTCCGTAGTTACTATTAAACTTGAGTAGGAAGTCATATACTGGCAATTTAAATGTGACCTTAAAATTGACCTTTGACCTACTTTTTACCATGAACTGAACTTTGCAAATTTTGCTTCCCTTTTATCTCCAAAACTGGCAGAGATAGGTCCATAGTTACTATTGAACTTGAATAGGAAGTCATATACTGGCAATCTAAATGTGACCTTGAAATTGACCTTTGACCTACTTTTCACCATGAACTGAACTTTGCAAATTTTGCTTCCCTTTTATCTCCAAAACTGGCAGAGATAAGACCATAGTTACTATTGAACTTGAATAGGAAGTCATATACTGGCAATCTTAATGTGACCTTAAAATTGACCTTTGACCTACTTTTCACCATGAACTGAACTTTGCAAATTTTTCTTCCCTTTTATCTCCAAAACTGGCAGAGATAGGTCCATAGTTACTATTGAACTTGAATAGGAAGTCATATCCTGGCAATCTAAATGTGACCTTAAAATTGACCTTTGACCTACTTTACACCATGAACTGAATTTTGCAAATTTTGCTTTCCTTTTATCTCCAAAACTGGCCGAGATGGGTCCGTAGTTACTATTAAACTTGAATAGGAAGTCATATACTGGCAATCTAAATGTGACCTTAAAATTGACCTTTGACCTACTTTTCACCATGAACTGAACTTTGCAAAATTTGCTTTCCTTTTATCTCCGAAACTGGCGGAGATGGGTCCGTAGTTACTATTAAACTTGAATAGGAAGTCATATACTGGCAATCTACATGTGACCTTAAAATTGACCTTTGACCTACTTTTCACCATGAACTGAACTTTGCAAATTTTTCTTCCCTTTTATCTCCAAAACTGGCAGAGATAGGTCCATAGTTACTATTGAACTTGAATAGGAAGTCATATCCTGGCAATCTTAATGTGACCTTAAAATTGACCTTTGACCTACTTTTCACCATGAACTGAACTTTGCAAATTTTTCTTCCCTTTTATCTCCAAAACTGGCAGAGATAGGTCCATAGTTACTATTGAACTTGAATAGGAAGTCATATCCTGGCAATCTAAATGTGACCTTAAAATTGACCTTTGACCTACTTTACACCATGAACTGAATTTTGCAAATTTTGCTTTCCTTTTATCTCCGAAACTGGCCGAGATGGGTCCGTAGTTACTATTAAACTTGAATAGGAAGTCATATACTGGCAATCTAAATGTGACCTTAAAATTGACCTTTGACCTACTTTTCACCATGAACTGAACTTTGCAAAATTTGCTTTCCTTTTATCTCCGAAACTGGCGGAGATGGGTCCGTAGTTACTATTAAACTTGAATAGGAAGTCATATACTGGCAATCTACATGTGACCTTAAAATTGACCTGTGACCTACTTTTCACCATGAACTGAACTTTGCAAATTTTTCTTCCCTTTTATCTCCAAAACTGGCAGAGATAGGTCCATAGTTACTATTGAACTTGAATAGGAAGTCATATCCTGGCAATCTAAATGTGACCTTAAAATTGACCTTTGACCTACTTTTCACCATGAACTGAATTTTGCAAATTTTGCTTCCCTTTTATCTCCAAAACTGGCCGAGATGGGTCCGTAGTTACTATTAAACTTGAGTAGGAAGTCATATACTGGCAATCTAAATGTGACCTTAAAATTGACCTTTGACCTACTTTTTACCATGAACTGAACTTTGCAAATTTTGCTTCCCTTTTATCTCCAAAACTGGCAGAGATAGGTCCATAGTTACTATTGAACTTGAATAGGAAGTCATATACTGGCAATCTAAATGTGACCTTAAAATTGACCTTTGACCTACTTTTCACCATGAACTGAACTTTGCAAATTTTGCTTTCCTTTTATCTCTGAAACTGGCCGAGATGGGTCCGTAGTTACTATTTAACTTGAGTAGGAAGTCATATACTGGCAATTTAAATGTGACCTTAAAATTGACCTTTGACCTACTTTTTACCATGAACTGAACTTTGCAAATTTTGCTTCCCTTTTATCTCCAAAACTGGCAGAGATAGGTCCATAGTTACTATTGAACTTGAATAGGAAGTCATATCCTGGCAATCTAAATGTGACCTTAAAATTGACCTTTGACCTACTTTTCACCATGAACTGAACTTTGCAAAATTTGCTTTCCTTTTATCTCCGAAACTGGCGGAGATGGGTCCGTAGTTACTATTAAACTTGAATAGGAAGTCATATACTGGCAATCTACATGTGACCTTAAAATTGACCTGTGACCTACTTTTCACCATGAACTGAACTTTGCAAATTTTTCTTCCCTTTTATCTCCAAAACTGGCAGAGATAGGTCCATAGTTACTATTGAACTTGAATAGGAAGTCATATCCTGGCAATCTAAATGTGACCTTAAAATTGACCTTTGACCTACTTTACACCATGAACTGAATTTTGCAAATTTTGCTTCCCTTTTATCTCCAAAACTGGCCGAGATGGGTCCGTAGTTACTATTAAACTTGAGTAGGAAGTCATATACTGGCAATCTAAATGTGACCTTGAAATTGACCTTTGACCTACTTTTCACCATGAACTGAACTTTGCAAATTTTGCTTCCCTTTTATCTCCAAAACTGGCAGAGATAAGACCATAGTTACTATTGAACTTGAATAGGAAGTCATATACTGGCAATCTTAATGTGACCTTAAAATTGACCTTTGACCTACTTTTCACCATGAACTGAACTTTGCAAATTTTTCTTCCCTTTTATCTCCAAAACTGGCAGAGATAGGTCCATAGTTACTATTGAACTTGAATAGGAAGTCATATCCTGGCAATCTAAATGTGACCTTAAAATTGACCTTTGACCTACTTTACACCATGAACTGAATTTTGCAAATTTTGCTTTCCTTTTATCTCCAAAACTGGCCGAGATGGGTCCGTAGTTACTATTAAACTTGAATAGGAAGTCATATACTGGCAATCTAAATGTGACCTTAAAATTGACCTTTGACCTACTTTTCACCATGAACTGAACTTTGCAAAATTTGCTTTCCTTTTATCTCCGAAACTGGCCGAGATGGGTCCGTAGTTACTATTAAACTTGAATAGGAAGTCATATACTGGCAATCTACATGTGACCTTAAAATTGACCTTTGACCTACTTTTCACCATGAACTGAACTTTGCAAATTTTTCTTCCCTTTTATCTCCAAAACTGGCAGAGATAGGTCCATAGTTACTATTGAACTTGAATAGGAAGTCATATCCTGGCAATCTTAATGTGACCTTAAAATTGACCTTTGACCTACTTTTCACCATGAACTGAACTTTGCAAATTTTTCTTCCCTTTTATCTCCAAAACTGGCAGAGATAGGTCCATAGTTACTATTGAACTTGAATAGGAAGTCATATCCTGGCAATCTAAATGTGACCTTAAAATTGACCTTTAACCTACTTTACACCATGAACTGAATTTTGCAAATTTTGCTTTCCTTTTATCTCCGAAACTGTCCGAGATGGGCCCGTAGTTACTATTAAACTTGAATAGGAAGTCATAAACTGGCAATCTAAATGTGACCTTAAAATTGACCTTTGACCTACTTTTCACCATGAACTGAACTTTGCAAATTTTGCTTTCCTTTTATCTCTGAAACTGGCCGAGATGGGTCCGTAGTTACTATTAAACTTGAGTAGGAAGTCATATACTGGCAATTTAAATGTGACCTTAAAATTGACCTTTGACCTACTTTTTACCATGAACTGAACTTTGCAAATTTTGCTTCCCTTTTATCTCCAAAACTGGCAGAGATAGGTCCATAGTTACTATTGAACTTGAATAGGAAGTCATATACTGGCAATCTAAATGTGACCTTGAAATTGACCTTTGACCTACTTTTCACCATGAACTGAACTTTGCAAATTTTGCTTCCCTTTTATCTCCAAAACTGGCAGAGATAAGACCATAGTTACTATTGAACTTGAATAGGAAGTCATATACTGGCAATCTTAATGTGACCTTAAAATTGACCTTTGACCTACTTTTCACCATGAACTGAACTTTGCAAATTTTTCTTCCCTTTTATCTCCAAAACTGGCAGAGATAGGTCCATAGTTACTATTGAACTTGAATAGGAAGTCATATCCTGGCAATCTAAATGTGACCTTAAAATTGACCTTTGACCTACTTTACACCATGAACTGAATTTTGCAAATTTTGCTTTCCTTTTATCTCCAAAACTGGCCGAGATGGGTCCGTAGTTACTATTAAACTTGAATAGGAAGTCATATACTGGCAATCTAAATGTGACCTTAAAATTGACCTTTGACCTACTTTTCACCATGAACTGAACTTTGCAAAATTTGCTTTCCTTTTATCTCCGAAACTGGCCGAGATGGGTCCGTAGTTACTATTAAACTTGAATAGGAAGTCATATACTGGCAATCTACATGTGACCTTAAAATTGACCTTTGACCTACTTTTCACCATGAACTGAACTTTGCAAATTTTTCTTCCCTTTTATCTCCAAAACTGGCAGAGATAGGTCCATAGTTACTATTGAACTTGAATAGGAAGTCATATCCTGGCAATCTTAATGTGACCTTAAAATTGACCTTTGACCTACTTTTCACCATGAACTGAACTTTGCAAATTTTTCTTCCCTTTTATCTCCAAAACTGGCAGAGATAGGTCCATAGTTACTATTGAACTTGAATAGGAAGTCATATCCTGGCAATCTAAATGTGACCTTAAAATTGACCTTTGACCTACTTTACACCATGAACTGAATTTTGCAAATTTTGCTTTCCTTTTATCTCCGAAACTGGCCGAGATGGGTCCGTAGTTACTATTAAACTTGAATAGGAAGTCATATACTGGCAATCTAAATGTGACCTTAAAATTGACCTTTGACCTACTTTTCACCATGAACTGAACTTTGCAAAATTTGCTTTCCTTTTATCTCCGAAACTGGCGGAGATGGGTCCGTAGTTACTATTAAACTTGAATAGGAAGTCATATACTGGCAATCTACATGTGACCTTAAAATTGACCTGTGACCTACTTTTCACCATGAACTGAACTTTGCAAATTTTTCTTCCCTTTTATCTCCAAAACTGGCAGAGATAGGTCCATAGTTACTATTGAACTTGAATAGGAAGACATATCCTGGCAATCTAAATGTGACCTTAAAATTGACCTTTGACCTACTTTACACCATGAACTGAATTTTGCAAATTTTGCTTCCCTTTTATCTCCAAAACTGGCCGAGATGGGTCCGTAGTTACTATTAAACTTGAGTAGGAAGTCATATACTGGCAATCTAAATGTGACCTTAAAATTGACCTTTGACCTACTTTTTACCATGAACTGAACTTTGCAAATTTTGCTTCCCTTTTATCTCCAAAACTGGCAGAGATAGGTCCATAGTTACTATTGAACTTGAATAGGAAGTCATATACTGGCAATCTAAATGTGACCTTAAAATTGACCTTTGACCTACTTTTCACTATGAACTGAACTTTGCAAATTTTGCTTTCCTTTTATCTCCAAAACTGGCAGAGATAGGTCCATAGTTACTATTGAACTTGAATAGGAAGTCATATACTGGCAAAATAAATGTGACATTAAAATTGACCTTTGACCTACTTTTTACCATAAACTGAACTTTGCAAATTTTGCTTCCCTTTTATCTCCAAAACTGGCAGAGATAGGTCCATAGTTACTATTGAACTTGAATAGGAAGTCCTATACTGGCAATCCAAGTGTGACCTTGAAATTGACCTTTGACCTACTTTTTATCATGAACTGAACTCTGCTAATTTCTTTCTCTTTTAACTTCAAACTTGACAGAGATAGGTCCATAGTTACTATTGAACTTGAATAGGAAGTCATATACTGGCAATTTACTATGACCTTGAAATTGACCCTTGACCTACCTTACGAAGAACTTAAATTTGATTGTACCATATATATATTTTGCAATAGTTTAAAAATTCTTGTTGATTGCATTTTTACAGCTTGTCAAGCACAAGACTGGTGGCTGTGTCCCTTATTTTGTGTATGTGGGGGTCTATACGAATGCGCTTACTCCAGCTGGTGGTACAATATTCGGAGGCGGTATCGCCTCTCTGATCCTCTAGTTTTTATTAAATTTATGCATTTTTTTTAATTTCATTTTTCTCATTCTGGCACTTTCTAAGTATAAACTTGAACTCTGATGGGCCTGAAGCCTTATGCTTTCACTTTCATCAATGTTACCTGTTGTGCAAAATTCAAATTTGATGTTGACTGTGCAGTTAAACATGTATTATTGCATCAGAATTGGTAGTCTCCTATTTTGTGCATTATTGTTTTGTGCTTAGGTGTGACTTATGGGCCTGAAGACCTTTGAGAGGGTCAATCTATAAATTTCCCTTGTGTATCACTAGGCTAAGTTCAGAGTTATAAAGTCATTTGCCTAATTAATAGGCCATTAAATGAGATCAAAGGTTAAGCTCTCTGCTAGATTAATAATAAGGAAGCCGTGATAATTATGCAGGTAAATTTTGTTTAATATTGCAAATAAGTTTTATATATATATATATATATATATATATATATATATATATATATATATATATATATAACTCAAAGATTAAAAGTTGGAATAGCAGCTTCATTGGAATTATATTTACCTCTGCCAAGGAGGTTATGTTTTCACCCCTGTTTGTCTGTCATCAACATAAGTCAAAAAGTTATGGACCGATTTTGATGAAATTTTCAGGAACTGTCAGAAGTGGGTCAAGTAAGACAAAGATTAGTTTTTTGGTGGTGGTTCAGATCAATAATCAATCAATAATAATAAAAAATTGCTGCCTTGGCAGAGGTCTGCACTCTCGGAGTGCTTTTCTAGTTTTGATATATTTTCTTTTTAAATTTTTCTCAAACACTGGCTTTTGTGACTTTTAACTCCCATCCACCTGAGGCTCTGCACATTTTCTGTATTTCCAAATAAGCAGTTGTATTGGTTTTTATGTCTTTAAACATTATGTAATATTATTTTATGCATTTTTCAAATATTTGGACTTTCATCATGTGAATTTGAACTCTCATAGTCCTGAAACTGTAATCATATTGAATGGGTGGATTCAGATCATCCTCTGGGTCTTCCGGAAGGCGGTCAGGTTTTTAAGTTTATTATGTACAGACACAGATGTGTCTGTACATATAGCCATCATCTGCGTCTGTCGTCGCCGTCGGCGCCGTCGTCGCCGTCGTCGCCGTCGTGCACTTTTACCGATAACACGATAAGTGGAACACCGTTTTTGCTTTTGGCTTGAAACTTACAGAACTGGTGAATATTCCTAATACGCAGGTCAAGTTCGAAAATCAGCATGATCGGGCCATTTTTAGGGAAGTTATGCTGTTTTTTCACTTTTTTCAGCATATATGCAGCACCGATAACACGATAAGTGGAAAACCATTTTACCTTTTGACTTGAAACTTGCAGAACTGATGAATATTCATAATACGCAGGTCAAGTTCGAAAATCAGCATGATCGGGTCACTTTTAGGTAATTTATGCTGTTTTTTCACTTTTTTCAGCATATATGCAGCACCGATAACACGATAAGTGGAAAACCATTTTACCTTTTGACTTGAAACTTACAGAACTGATGAATATCCATAATACGCAGGTCAAGTTCGAAAATCAGCATGATTGGGCTATTTTGAGGGAATTTATGCTGTTTTTTCACTATTTTCAATATAAATGCAACACTGATAACACAATATAAGAAAAACGGATTGGCCAATTGTAATTATACTCACAGGAGTGGTCAATCTTACTAAAACGCAGGTTGAGTTCGAAAATCAGCATAATCGGGCCATTATTTTAGAAGTTATACTGTTTTTTTCACATTTCCTCAGATTCAATTCTTAAGCATGTTTACAGTCTCATTATTGAACTAATAAGATACGTAAAAGTGTTTGTTTGACATTTCCTGCATCTTTACAACATTGTTAGTTGATTTTGTAAAAATGATGGTAAACTTGTTATCATGTATTGTGTAATAAAGTGTCAAAAATGGAAATAAACTCATATCATTGCAGTTTTTCAGATGCATTCATCCACTATGTTCAGAATCTCAGAATGGAGTAGTTGGACATTTAACACTGTTCTATTGATACTTTTTCCATCTCATCAATTTTCTTCATTGGTCATATAAAAATGGCAGTAAACTGTTTATTTTGTTTTATGTTAAAAAAGTGTTAAAAATGGAAATAAACCCATTTCAGAACAGTGCTGTCTTGTTTACATTTTGGCATTTTCAAGGTGTGACTTTGAAGTTCCATGGGCCTGAAGACTTTTGCTAGTTACATTTTCTGAATAACCATGATACTAATATTTTATAATTAAAAATTGATGGTCATTATGCTGTAAAACATTATGTAATATTGCATCAAAATTTGAAGAAACCCCTATTTTGGGCATTGCTCCCATGATGACCATTTAAGGAAAATCATGTCACTTACTGTTCTCAAACTTACAGGAAAGAAACATGGGACTAAAATACAGCTTCAGTAGGCAATGCAGTCTGTTTGGTAAATTTTTCTGGCAATTAAACAGTTTTTTGTGAAAATTTAATTTTTCACATATTGGCATTTCCAAGGTGTGACTTAGAACCTCCACGGGCTTGAAGACCCATGCTAGTCACATTTTGTGAAAATCCATGACACTTATATTTTATTATTAAAAATCGATGGTCAGTATGCTGTTAAGCATTATGTAATGTTGCATCAAAATAGAAGAAAACACAATTTTTGGTGCTGCTGCCTTGATGACCATTATGGGAAAACCGTGTTACTTATGACTGTCAAACTTTCAAAAAAGAAACACAGGACTAAAATGCAGCCTGAGTTAGAAAAGCAGTCTAATTGGCTTTTTTTTCTGGAAGTTATACATTTTAGTGTAATATTCATTATCTTTTTGGCATATTCATTGTGGGACTCGCAGCTCCCATGGACATGAAGCCAAATGGTAATCATATTTTCTACATGTCCATCCTATTTATAGTCAATAAACAAAAATTGGTGATAATAATTCTCTAATTTATTATGTAATGTTACATCAAAATTGACAACAATCTTTTTGCACTGCTACTGCAAACATTATGAAAAGAAAACTGTGCTACTTATTATAATTTTAAACTTACAAGTACGATTTTTAGGATTGGCCTTCAGCTCATGAGAAAACCAGCTCTATTGGATTATCATGTTTATTGTATTTATGCATTTTTTTGTGAAATTTTCATTTTTCTCATTCTGGCACTTTCTAAGTATAAACTTGAACTCTGATGGGACTGGAGCCTTATGCTTTTACTTTCGTCTGTGTTACCTGTTGTGCATAAGTTGATGTTGACTGTGCAGTTAAACATGATGTATTATTGCATCAGGATTGGTAGTCTCCTATTTTGGGCATTATGGTTTTGTGCTTTTCTTAAGGTGTGACTTATGGGCCTGAAGACCTTTGAGTGGGTCAGTCTGTAAATTACCCTTGGGTATCACTAGATTAATTTCAGAGTTATAAAGTCATTTGCTTTAATAGGCCATTAAATGAGATTAGGCAAAGCAGACTTGTTGATATTTCCCTGTAAACTCCCAAAGGTAAAGCTCTCTGCTAGATTAATAATAAGGAAGCAGTGATAATTATGCAGGTAAATTTTGTTTAATATTGCAAATAAGTTATATATATATATATATATATATATATATATATATATATATATATATATATATATCAAACTGGAAGATTAAATGTTTGAATAGCATCTTCATTGGAATTATATTTACCTCAAGCTCTGCCAAGGGGGTTATATTTTCACCCCTGTTTGTCTGTCATCCACATAACACAAAAAGTTATGGACCAATTTTGCAGAAATTTTCAGGAACTGTCGGAAGTGGGCCAAAGAGGACAATGATTAATTTTTGGTTGCACTCTCGGATCAATAATCAATCAATTATCAATAATAATCAACAATTGCTGCTTTGGCAGAGGTCTGCACTCTCAAAGTGCTTTTCTAGTTTTGTTGTTTTCCTTTATAATTTTTTCTCAAACACTTGCATTTGTGACTTTTAACTCTCATCTGCCTGGGGCTCGTCAGATTTTCTGTATTTCTACATAAGCAGTTGTATTGTTTTTTATGTCTTTAAACATTATGTAATATTATTTTATGCACTGTCATCATTTTTCAAATATTGAGACTTTCATAATGTGAATTTGAACTCTCATGGTCCTGAAACTGTAATCTTATTGAAGGGGTGGATTGAGACCATCTTCTGGGTCTTCCGGAAGACAGTCAGGTTATTAAGTTTATATTGACTGGTATCTATTTTTTTCTGTTGGAAGACCATCAAAATGGAGGATGGATCAACATAGATACTTTGTAATACTGTCAGAAAATACCTCTGGGTCTGCTCCTGTTATTGACCATGTTACCCGTTGTGCAAGATTAAAATTCAGTGTTGACTGACAGTGCTATTATAAGCATTATTTATTATTGCATCAAAATTGAATGACCTTTTTTGCATCTTTATTTTCTGTTTTTTGTCTGTACATTTGACAGCTTTGCTGCCTTGTATTGACCGGTATCTATTTTTTTTTCTGTTGGAAGACCATCAAAATGGAGGATGGATCAACATAGATACTTTGGAATACTGTCAGAAAATATCTCTGAGTCCGCTCCTGTTATTGACCATGTTACCTGTTGTGCATGATTGGTATTATTCAGTGTTGACTGACAGTGCTATTATAAGCATTATTTATTATTGCATCAAAATTGACAAAATGACCTATTTTGCATCTTTATTTATTTATTTATTTTTTTTTAAATTTAATTTAATTTTTTTTTTTCGGCCATTCCACGAAAAGGGGTACAATTCCAAAACAAGAAATGCAGTGATATGAACTTTGCAAAACTGGAAAACTTTTTATATTATTTTGATGAAGAGGTATTCAGAGAGTAGTAGAAGAATTTTAACCCACACCATTACTGTATTTAAAGAAATATGCACGTGTAAACATGGTACAGTATTTTTTTCGTTATAGAGGTTAGGTAACATCTAAATTAGGTTATATTTCAATCATGCCAAAGGTCACAGGCTCCATATTTGATTCAATTATTAAGATTTTGTATGTATTCAAAATTTTATTGCCCATTTAAGATTTCTCTTCAATTATAGAAAATGCAGTGCAAACACATTGGTAATAAGTGGTTCGTTTTCTATAAATACAAAGCCTGAGATATTGTAATTTGAATATTTTATTAATCATTGGGGACAGACTTGCTTTTTTATCATACTATTTGTTTATGAACAAAGTGCTATCAATCCATTATGATATGAGCATTGATCAATGAGCACACACATATCCAATGTTCAAATGAAAAATGAGTAATTTCGTAACGGAGGTTAGGTCATTAATAGCGATCATATTTGTTTTGATATTTCTTAGCTTTAGAGGCTGAATTCGGAATTTGTAGTATTACAGATACGACAAACGTTACATAATAACAGAAAAATTGATAAAACATGTTTATTCAAACCAATAAATGGCAAATTGTTACAACGGGTTGTTTTGCTTTCTTTCAAGGACTACATGAATACATGTACCGCTACTGGATACATTTCACCGCAAATATGTTGATCGATGTATCTGTAGAATTCACATTCCATATTTTACCAGATTAAGAGTTTAATTTATAATCTTAGTAACAGAGGTTAGGTAAAACTCTATAGTCTAAATTATGTCATGCCTTTAAACAGTTCAAAATCTTTCACAAGAAAAGCTTCGCGGTCATTAGATTTTTTTTTCTTTCTCTGTAGTGTTTTTGTAGCTCTGTATTTGTAAGTGGCATATTGGTGTCTGTATAACAAAACATTAAACCTACTTGTACATGATCGCAGCTATAGGCAATAAAAAACAACACAATACCCGAGAAAGTTAATGTATACAATCAAGTATACAGGCCGACAATAGACACGTGTTTGCGGATAATTGTCCATTTAAAGTTACTGGAAGCATCTAGAAGATGTTAAAAACTATTATGTGCTACTAAAACAGTAAAACAGGGCCTAATAACCCCGCAGTTCTACCTGATAAATACAAGCGTTGCTTCAATGCTTAATATATTTCGCCATATGTCTCCCGCAAAAATAATGTCTGCTACATGTACGCTAGTACTGATGTCAGCTAGTACCATTTTTTTATGTACATATAGCCATCATCTGCGTCTGTCGTCGCCGTCGTCGCCGTGCACTTTTACCGATAACACGATAAGTGGAAAACCATTTTACCTTTTGACTTGAAACTTGCAGAACTGATGAATATTCATAATACGCAGGTCAAGTTCGAAAATCAGCATGATCGGGTCACTTTTAGGGAATTTATGCTGTTTTTTCACTTTTTTCAGCATATATGCAGCACCGATAACACGATAAGTGGAAAACCATTTTACCTTTTGACTTGAAACTTACAGAACTGATGAATATTCATAATACGCAGGTCAAGTTCGAAAATCAGCATGATCGGGTCACTTTTAGGGAATTTATGCTGTTTTTTCACTTTTTTCAGCATATATGCAGATCCGATAACACAATAAGTGGAAAACCATTTTACCTTTTGACTTGAAACTTACAGAACAGATGAATATTCATAATACGCAGGTCAAGTTCGAAAATCAGCATGATTGGGCCATTTTTAGGGAATTTATGCTGTTTTTTCACTATTTTCAATATAAATACAACACTGATAACACAATATAAGAAAAACGGATTGGCCAATTGTAATTATACTCACAGGAGTGGTCAATCTTACTAAAACGCAGGTTGAGTTCGAAAATCAGCATAATCGGGCCATTATTTTAGAAGTTATACTGTTTTTCACATTTCCTCAGATTCAATTATTAGGCATGTTAACAGTCTCATTATTTAACTAATAAGATGCCTAAAAGTGTTTGTTTGATATTTCCTGCATCTTTACAACATTGTTAGTTGATTATGTAAAAAACATGGTAAACTTGTTATCATGTATTGTGTAATAAAGTGTCAAAAATGGAAATAAACTCATATCATTGCAGTTTGTCAGATTCAATCATCCACTATGTTCAGAATCTCAGAATGGAGGAAATTGGACATTTAACACTGTTCTATTGATACTTTTCCCATCTCATCAATTTTCTTAGTTGGTCATATAAAATGTTTATTTTGTTTTATGTTCAAAAATGTTAAAAATGGAAATAAACCCATTTCAGAACAGTGCTGTCTTGTTTACATTTTGGCATTATCAAGGCGTGACTTTGAAGTTCCATGGGCCTGAAGACCTTTGCTAGTCACATTTTCTGAATATCTGTGAAACAAATATTTTATAATTAAAAATTGATGGTCATTAAGCTGTTAAACATTATGTAATATTGCATCAAAATTTGAAGAAACCCCTATTTTGGGCACTGCTTCCATGATGACCATTTAAGGAAAATCATGTCACTTACTGTTCTCAAACTTACAGGAAAGAAACATGGGACTAAAATACAGCTTCAGTAGGCAATGCAGTCTGTTTGGTATTTTTATTCATTTATTATTATTATTTTTTTTTTGGCAGTTAAATATGTGAAAATTTAATTTTTCACATATTGGCATTTTCAAGGTGTGACTTTAAAGTTCCATGATCTTGAAGACTTTTGCTTGTCACATTTTCTGAATCTCCATGTTACTAATATTTTATTAATAACATTTGATTGTCATTATGCTGTTAAACATTATGTAATGTTGCATCAAAATTTGAAGAAACCCCTATTTTGGGCACTGCTCCTATGATGACCATTTAAGGGAAATCATGTCACTTACTGTTCTCAAACTTACAGGAAAGAAACATGGGTCTAACATACAGCTTCAATAGGCAACGCAGTTTGTTTGGTAAATTTTTCTGGCAATTTAACAGTTTTTTGTGAAAATTTAATTTTTCACTTATTTGCATCTTTATTTTCTGTTCTTTGTCTGTACATTTGACAGCTTTGCTGCCTTGTTTGCCAAGACAGTCCTGAAAACTCCTCATTTCGCTTAAAATCAGAATGATAAATTCAAAAAGGCATCGTCAAGTGACAAATGGAAATCAATTTGAAAAAACAAATCACGATTTACCCTCGATTTTATAGCAAACTCGAGTAAAAACTTAAATGGTTAGCTTATCTTGATAGAATTATCAGCTATATATGTATATTTTATATCTATATTAATACGGGATGATGTCTTTAACAGCAAGCCGTATGAATGCATACTACATCAGAACATAGAAGTAGAACTACTTCTATGATCAGAACTTACTCACAAAACCACAGAAATAACGTTTTAAAGTATGTTAGTCATTTTTATAACAATTAACTTATTTCGTAACGGAGGTTAGTATAACGGATGTAAGGTGACACGCACTCTTTTTCAGTTTTTATCCTCGGGATAACTTTGCATAACTATTGAATGAATTTATTAGGAAGAAGTTGGTCCTTGCTTAACAAAAATGATGTTTTTAACTTTCTAAAGCAACATTTTCTTCAAATTTGGTCCGTTACTGAGGTTAGGCTCTTAAATGCGACACCCCGACTTTTGTGAGTTAACATTCTCTATGATGGAACGCATCATTCAAAATTAACAAATAGCACTGTTTTATTAAACTTCATGTATTAAGAAATTGAAAAATGCACAGGAAGGCCATTTAAGAGTATTTTCTTTTATTATTACACTGACTTAAAAAAGCGTTACGGAGGTTAGGGGTTACTGAGCGACATTGATTAAACTATGACAGTGACGTAACTAACCAACAAATTCGACAGAGAACACCATGTATGATAAAAAGAAACATGAATTCAAATTAGTTGAGGACTAAAAACACTAAAATACGGGAAAATATAAACTTTTTCTTGTGGCAAATCAGCTATAATACCGAAGCGACACGTCGAAATCGTGCTTTTTGCGGCATATAGACCCCCGGGGTTCCCGTCAAAAAGCAAGTGGTACTATATTAATTGTTGTTTTTTTAAGTAGAACACATCGGGTCCTGCTAAAAAAGGCTAAAAAAAGCTAAATTGCAGATGCTTTTACTACCGAAAATAAGCTGCGACAGGTATTATTCAGAATTGTACCCTTTCTCGTGGAATGGCTGTTTTGTCTGTACATTTGACAGCTTTGCTGCCTTGTTTTCTTTTTCAAGCCTTCTAGTGGGGTGTGCAGAGTCCAAAATAGTGGGAACATTCACAACGGGTCAGCAAACCCAAGAAGCTGGGTGCTAATAGCTAGTAACCTGTTGAAACTGGTATTATTTTTGGTGTGCCAGATGTTGCTTTTTAGTGACAACTTTTCCTGCTTGGGGCACCACTTCACAGCAGACCCTACCGTCTAAGCTGTTAGACTATTGGTGATGGGGGGATTGATTTTTTTTTTTTTTTTTTTGTGCCTGGGTCCTGAAATAGAAAGAACAAAACAAAAAATGACTATTTTGAAATCCCATCAAGGCCTATGTTCTCCCCATTTACCCAGTCAGTGCCAAAAGCTTTTTAGACTACTAGCAGCAGGGTCTAAAAAAACACTAGCCCAAATATAAATAATTCATTTAAACAGTATATATAGATGTTTTAAGAAGTTGTGCTATCAAAGTAGTTAAAACCCTTATCAGGTGAATAACAAAGTCAGACAGGTTGATCAAAAGGCTTTTATTCAAGTCCATGGGATTTTGCAGCATATATTGCCAGATTTTTATTAACTTTTAGTTTCAGTTATTGTACCACCAGCGTTAGCGCTGGCGGTACACATGGTTTCGGTCCCGTCCGGATCGTTCCGCCGGCTCCGCCGGTTCCGCCGGCTCCGCCGGACGGCTACCGTTACCGCTTCTCCTCCTAGACAGTAAGGGCCCCCGTACCCATCTCTTGGATTTAGGTCACCTATAATCTCAACTCGTTCCACGTAAAATTTGGGCTTTGTCGGTATTGGGGTCTAGGTGTGGCACTCATTGCAATGCACCCTTGTCTAAAAATGGCAAAATTAAATGCTAATTATCTACCCTACGGAAGGAATTATGGGAAAAATTTCTACAGACGGCTTTCCAAAAGTCATATGTGTAGATTTCAAATATGCCCTTGGATTTGACCTTTGACCTTTATTTCAAGGTCAAACGGGCCAAAATTTTCAAAAAAATTAATTTTTTTACGAAAAAAAAATTATTTGCCCTGTTATTCAGACACCACACAGACTTAACCAAAAATATTATTGGAAGTTGTTACCCTTCAGGTCATCTTTCATCTCCGTGAATTTGGGGTCAATCGGTGCATTTTCACGGGAGTAGCGGCCATAAGATATTGAAACTGAAAACTGTCTCTAATTCGGGAACCGTTAATGCTAGAGTCCCATTCTTTTTTGCATTTTGTAGAGCATGTAAAGCCCAACACTGGAGGTGGTCTCCGTTTTTTTGTATTCCATACGGTTTTCGAGTTACGCTGTATCAAAAAGTACATATTGGTGGTGAAAGCAAAATGTGCAGTACGGTAATGGATAATAAATTTTGAACTCCAGAAAAAAATATATATAAGGCTTGGCAAAGCAGACAACTCATGGTCAAAAATAACATTATTTCATCAAATTTGAACTTCTGGAACTTCAGAGCACCTCCCATTTCAAGAATTTTGACCAAAATTACCTTTTCTTTATTTTAATTAATTTTTTTCTGTAGGAAATTTATGGCACATTATGGTAACTCCAAAATTATAACATTTAGTCCCTTATATCTCCAAAACTGGCAGAGATAGGTCCATAGTTACTATTGAAGTTGAATAGGAAGTCATATACTGGCAATCTTACTGTGACCTTGAAATTGACCTTTGACCTACTTTTCACTATGAACTGAACTTTGCAAATTTTGCTTCCCTTTTATCTACAAAACTGGCAGAGATATGTCCATAGTTACTATTGAACTTGAATAGGAAGTCATATACTGGCAATCTAAATGTGTCCTTAAAATTGACCTTTGACCTACTTTTCACCATGAACTGAACTTTGCAAATTTTGCTTCCCTTTTATCTCCAAAACTGGCAGAGATAGGTCCATAGTTACTATTGAACTTGAATAGGAAGTCATATACTGGCAATCTAAATGTGACCTTGAAATTGACCTTTGACCTACTATTCACCATGAACTGAACTTTGCAAATTTTGCTTCCCTTTTATCTCCAAAACTGGCAGAGATAGGTCCATAGTTACTATTGAACTTGAATAGGAAGTCATATACTGGCAATCTTACTGTGACCTTGAAATTGACCTTTGACCTACTTTTTACCATGAACTGAACTTTGCAAATTTTGCTTCCCTTTTATCTCCAAACCTGGCAGAGATATGTCCATGGTTACTATTGAACTTGAATAGGAAGTCATATACTGGCAATCTTACTGTGACCTTGAAATTGACCTTTGACCTACTTTTCACCATGAACTGAACTTTGCAAATTTTGATTCCCTTTTATCTCCAAAACTGGCAGAGATATGTTGATAGTTACCATTGAAGTTGAATAGGAAGTCATATACTGGCAATCTTACTGTGACCTTGAAATTGACCTTTGACCTACTTTTCACCATGAACTGATCTTTGCAAATTTTGCTTCCCTTTTTTTCTCCAGCACTGGCTGAGATAGGTCCATAATTACTATAGAACTTGAATAGGAAGTCATATACTGGCAATCTAAATGTGACCTTAAAATTGACCTTTTACCTACTTTTCACCATGAACTGAACTTTGCAAATTTTGCTTCCCTTTTATCTCCAAAGTTACGCTGTATCAAAAAGTACATATTGGTGGTGAAAGCAAAATGTGCAGTACGGTAATGGATAATAAATTTTGAACTCCAGAAAAATAAAACATAAGGCTTGGCGAAGCAGACAACTCATGGTAAAAAAAAAATAACATTATTTCATCAAATTTGAACAACTCGAACTTCAGAGCACCTCCCATTTCAAGAATTTTGACCAAAATGACCTTTTCTTTATTTTAATTATTTTTTTCTGTAGGAAATTTATGGCACATTATGGTAACTCCAAAATTATAACATTTAGTCCCTTATATCTCCAAAACTGGCAGAGATAGGTCCATAGTTACTATTGAAGTTGAATAGGAAGTCATATACTGGCAATCTTACTGTGATCTTTAAATTGATCTTTGACCTACTTTTCACTATGAACTGAACTTTGCAAATTTTGCTTCCCTTTTATCTCCAAAACTGGCAGAGATATGTCCATAGTTACTATTGAAGTTGAATAGGAAGTCATATACTGGCAATCTTACTGTGTCCTTAAAATTGACCTTTGACCTACTTTTCACCATAAACTGAACTTTGTAAATTTTGCTTCCCTTTTATCTCCAAAACTGGCAGAGATAGGTCCATAGTTACTATTGAAGTTGAATAGGAAGTCATATACTGGCAATCTAAATGTGACCTTAAAATTGACCTTTGACCTACTTTCCACCATGAACTGAACTTGCAAATTTTGCTTCCCTTCTATCTCCAAAGTTACGCTGTATCAAAAAGTATATATTGGTGGTGAAAGCAAAATGCGCAGTACAGTAATGGATAATAAATTTTGAACTCCAGAAAAATAAAACATAAGGCTTGGCAAAGCAGACAACTCATGGTCAAAAATGACATTATATCATCAAATTTGAACATCTCGAACTTCAAGACACTTCCCATTTCAAGAATTTTGACCAAAATTACCTTTTCTTTATTTTAATTAATTTTTTCTGTAGGAAATTTATGGCACATTATGGTAACTCCAAAATTATAACATTTAGTCCCTTATATCTCCAAAACTGGCAGAGATAGGTCCATAGTTACTATTGAAGTTGAATAGGAAGTCATATACTGGCAATCTTACTGTGACCTTGAAATTGACCTTTGACCTACTTTTCACCATGAACTGAACTTTGTAAATTTTGCTTCTATTTTATCTCCAAAACTGGCAGAGATAGGTCCATAGTTACTATTGAAGTTGAATAGGAAGTCATATACTGGCAATCTTACTGTGACCTTGAAATTGACCTTTGACCTACTTTTCACCATGAACTGAACTTTGCAAATTTTGATTCCCTTTTATCTCCAAAACTGGCAGAGATAGGTCCATAGTTACTATTAAACTTGAAAAGGAAGTCATATACTGGCAATTTACTGTGACCTTGAAATTGACCTTTGACCTACCTTACGATGAATTAACTTTGATTGTACCATTTTAAATTATATATATTTTTTGCATATTTTGAAAATTCTTGTTGATTGCATTTTTACAGCTTGTCAAGCACAAGACTGGTGGCTGTGTCCCTTACTTTGTGTATGTGGGGGTCTATACGAATGCGCTTGCTCCAGCTGGTGGTACAATATTCGGAGGCGGTATCGCCTCTCTGATCCTCTAGTTTCATCTTCTGAATAGTAGACACTGTCATAACTGTCTCCAAAAGTATCTGGCATGTTCTGAAATATTCATCATTGCTTTTTATGTACAGACACAGATGTGTCTGTACATATAGCCGTCACCTGCGTTTGTCGTCGCCGTCGCCGTCGCCGTGCACTCAGTGATAACACGATAAGTGGAATACCGTTTTACATTTTGTATTCAAATTTACAGAACTGATGAATATTCATAATCCGCAGGTCAAGTTCGAAAATCAGCATGATCGGGTCATTTTTAGGGAAGTTATGCTGTTTTTTCACTTTTTTCAGCATATATGCAGCACTGATAACACGATAAGTGGAAAACCGTTTTACTTTTTGGCTTGAAACTTATAAAACTGATGAATATTCATAATACGCAGGTCAAGTTCGAAATTCAGCATGATCAGGCCATTTTTAGGGAAGTTATGCTGTTTTTATGTACAGACACAGATGTGTCTGTACATATAGCCGTCATCTGCGTCTGTCGTCGCTGTCGTTGCCGTCGTCGCCGTCGCCGTGCACTTTTACCGATAACACAATAAGTGGAAAACTGTTTTTTCTTTTTGTTTGAAACTTACAGAACTGATGAATATTCATAATACGCAGGTCGAGTTCGAAAATCAGCATGATCGGGTCACTTATAGGGAATTTATGCTGTTTTTTCACTTTTTTAAGCATATATGCAGCACCGATAACACGATAAGTGGAAAACCATTTTACCTTTTGGCTTGAAACTTACAGAACTGATGAATATACATAATACGCAGGTCAAGTTCGAAAATCAGCGTGATTGGGTCATTTTTAGTGAATTTAGGCTATTTTTTCTCTTTTTTTCAGCATATATGCAGCACCGATAACACGATAATTGGAAAACCATTTTACCTTTTGGCTTGAAACTTACAGAACTGATAAATATTCATAATACGCAGGTCAAGTTCGAAAATCAGCACGATCGGGTCACTTATAGGGAATTTATGCTGTTTTTTCACTTTTTTCAGTATATATGCAACACTGATAACACAATATAAGAAAAACAGTTAGGCCAATTGTCATTATACTCACAGGAGGGGCCAATCTTACTAAAACGCAGGTTGAGTTTGAAAATCAGCATAATCAGTTCATTATTTTAGAAGTCATGCTGTTTTTTCACATTTCCTTACATTCAATTCTAAGGCATGTTAACAGTCTCATTATTGAACTAATAAGATACGTAAAAGTGTTTGACATTTCCTACATCTTTACAACATTGTTAGTTGATTTTGTAAAAGTGATGGTAAACTTGTTATCATGTATTGTGTAATAAAGTGTCAAAAATGGAAATAAACTCATATCATTGCAGTTTGTCAGATGCATTCATCCACTATGTTCAGAATCTCAGAATGGAGGAAGTTGAACATTTAACACTGTTCTATTGATACTTTTCCCATCTCATCAATTTTCTTCATTGGTCTTATAAAAATGGCAGTAAACTGTTTATTTTGTTTTATGTTAAAAAAGTGTTAAAAATGGAAATAAACCCATTTCAGAACAGTGCTGTCTTGTTTACATTTTGGCATTTTCAGTATGTGACTTTGAAGTTCCATGGGCCTGAAGACTTTTGCTAGTTACATTTTCTGAATATCCGTGATACTAATATTTTATAATTAAAAATTGATGGTCATTATGCTGTTAAACATTATGTAATGTTGCATCAAAATTTGAAGAAACCCCTATTTTGGGCACTGCTCCCATGATGACCATTTAAGGAAAATCATGTCACTTACTGTTCTCAAACTTATAGGAAAGAAACATGGGACTAAAATACAGCTTCAGTAGGCAATGCAGTCTGTTTGGTAAATTTTTCTGGCAATTTAACAGTTTTTTGTGAAAATTTAATTTTTCACTTATTGACATTTTCAAGGTGCGACTTAGAACCTCCATGGGCTTGAAGACCCTTGCTGGTCACATTTTCTGAAAATCCATGACACGTATATTTTATCATTAAAAATTGATGGTCATTATGCTGTTAATCATTATGTAATGTTGCATCAAAATAGAAGAAAACACAATATTTGGTGCTGCTGCCATGATGACCATTATGGGAAAACCGTGTTACTTATTACTGTCAATCTTTCAAAAAAGAAACACAGGACTAAAATGCAGCCCGAGTTGGAAAAGCAGTCTAATTGGCTTCTTTTTCTGGAAGTTATACACTTAGTGAAATATTCATTATCTTTTTGGCATATTCATTGTGGGACTCGGAGCTCCCATGGACATGAAGCCTAATGGTAATCAAATTTTCTACATGTCCATGCTATTTATAGTCAATAATCAAAAATTGGTGATAATTATTCTATAATTTATTATGTAATGTTACATCAAAATTGACAATAATCTTTTTGCACTGCTACTGCAAACATTACGAAAAGAAAACTGTGTTACTTATTATTATATTTAACTTATAAGTATGATTTTTAGGATTGGCATGCAGTTAAAATTAGAAAGCCAGGTCAATTGGGTTATCATTTTTATTAAATTTATGCATTTTTTGTGAAATTTTCATTTTTCTCATTCTGGCACTTTCTAATTGAAAACTTGAACTCTGATGGGCCTGGAGCCTTATGCTTTTACTTTCATCAGCGTTACCTGTTGTACATAATTAAAATTTTATGTTGACTGTGCAGTTAAACATAATGTATTATTGCATCAGAATTGGGCAGTCTCCTGTTTTTGTGCATTATTGTTTTCTGCTTTTCTTAAGGTGTGACTTATGGGCCTGAAGACCTTTGATAGACAAATTTGTGTGGTCAGTCTGTTAATTCCCCTTTGGTATTCACAAGGCTAATTTCAGTGCTATAAACTCATTTACCTAATTAAGTAGCCATTAATTGAAATTTCATAAAGCACACTTGTTGATATTTCCCTGTTAAGCTCTCTGCTAGATAACATAGTGTCCATAATAAGGAAGCAGTGAATAACAGCTTCATTGGAATTATATTTTTGTTGTTTCTATTTCATTTTTTCTCCAACACTGGCATTTTTAAGATGTGATTTTTAGCTCCCATCCACCTGAGGCTCTGCACATTTTCAGTATTTCCACATAAGCAGCTGTATTGGTATTTATGTCTTTAAACACGCTGTAATATTATTTTATGCACTGTCATCATTTTTCATATATAGGGACTTTCATCATGTGAATTTTAACTCTCATGGTCCTGACATTGTAATCTTATTGAAAGGGTGGATTGAGACCATCTTCTGGGTCTCCTGGAAGACAGCCAGATTTTAAAGTTTATATTAATGGGTTTCTGTTGGAAGACTATCAAAATGGAGGATGGATCAACAAAGATACTTTGGAATACTGTCAGAAAATATCTCTGAATCTGCTCCTGTTATTGACCATGTTACCTGTTGTGCATGATTAAAAATCAGTGTTGACTGACTGCTATTATAAGCATTTATTATTGAATCAAAATGACCTATTTTGCATCTTTTTTTTCTGTTTTTTTGTCTGTACATTTGACAGCTTTGCTGCCTTGTTTATATGTTCAATTCACTATTTTTGTAATGTTTTTAATATACATCTTACTAATTTGTGCCATTATTGTAATTTTTTTTTTACTGATTTTTCAAAAAAAAAAAAAAATACAAGGACATTTACCTCTTCCATTTCTCCCTCTTCTTCATCAAAGTTTTTAAAGCCAAGATTCCAGAATTGAGTTTAATAAGTCCTCTGTTTAAGATAGAGAATTACCATATATTCACTGAGAGGGCTGGTGATATTGCTTATAATAAACTTTAACGTCTGAACATAACTGTTAATGCAATAACAATGAACATATGTCACGTCCTGTAGCTGACTCAGGTGACCCTATATAATATAACAATACAAAATATTAACTTTATGTACTTTTCCCAAGTTAACAGGCATTTATCCTTACAGACTATACAAGCTGTTTTTTTTTCCCAAACAACAAACATTCCCTTACACTTGAAAAGTAAAATATTACTTACCCATTACCATAAGACATTCCATAGCCCCATGGACATCGATTCTTATACTTCCTCGGTGTAGTCAGAGGTTCCATCAGTCGTTATGCTCACAAAATTTGCACACCTGAAAATGTCTCCTTTTCCAATGCTGTAATGCTTCTCTATCTTATCCTATCTATTAAACTATATGTCATCAAGCTATTTATTCACACTAAATTATGGGCCTCATAATAAAGAAGTGATATTTTTCATTCCAGGCAAGTACTTTACAAAGACAAGTATGATGCATTTTTGGCCCACAGTAATGTTGATGCTGAATTTGTGGAAAGTGTCATGGACACATTGGAGAAAAGGGGAGTCAGCTGCTGCTACTCAAAACGAGATTTCCGCCCAGGTACTTCAACAGTGACTTGTATTAATGAAGCCCTCGAAAAATGCACGTACATCATTTGTTTTCTTTCCAAGGACTTTCTTACAAGTCCTTGGTGCAAGCAGGAAAGAAATATGGCGCTGCATTATGCTGCCGAGATGAGTGAAGACATCGTTGTCCCTATCCTGCTGGATGCCTCCCTTGAGGATTTACCCAGAAATATGCGGCACTTGACTCATATCAGATGCAATGATACTGATTTTGAAAAGAAGCTGTTTTTTTCGCTTGGAGGTGAGTATCACATTATATATATATATATGTCTGCACTTCCACAATACTGGGTAACAGCAAGGGGTTATCATCTTTGAAAGTCTGTCAAAATATTCCTATACGTGTTAGATTTGTCATATTATAACAAACAAATTTGTGTTCCCAAACATTGTATTTTAAACTTTTTAATTATTAGCGGAAAATGACACTAATACAGCGCTTTAATCTGGGAGACAGATATACCAGGCCATTTTGTAGCTATTCATTACGGAAAAGAAAGCTCTCAGTAAAGTATTGTCATGTTTTTTTTCATCATATCAGGGATCATTTAACCCACACACTTGAAAAAAAATTACTTTGTCACAAATTTTGCTGGGTGAAGAAAACGGGTTGTTGTGCTTTACTCTGTTTTCAACTTAATTACAAAGCTATCTAAACAAATTTTTCATTTTCAGTATTTAAACATCTGAAATAGTCTGCTTTTTATTAAACAACAATGTGTAAAGACATCCTGTCATCTGAGCATGCATGTAATCACAGATGTTATGACCCAATCTTGTTTTGTTTCCTCCAGACTCGCGGGACAATGAAACCACAGCAAGCATGTAGTTTCATTCCCTCGTTCAGATACCAGGGTCTTAATGTAAAGAGTTGAAATTTCCGTTGATGACATAATGACCCGGTCACATGAATATTAAATGAGCTAATTAAGTGCCATTTAACGAGAAATTCAACCAAATTGGTGTGAAGATGTGTCCTAAGAAGTTATAAGCTTCTGTGAAGTAAAATGAAAAAATATCCATTCTTGGCAAAAATATGGGATCGGGGGGGAGACTCATGAAACTTGGCACGATTATCAACAAAGGATATACTAATAGTTTTATCAATTTAAAAAAAAATATTACTGCACCTTTTATGGGTTGGGAGATATATGCCCTAGAAAATAGAGATTTTTGACCTACTTTTTGTCTTTCCTCACTGCCTATGCAGGTGGAATGCACTTCATCCAGTGGAATTTGTTACTATAATAAGAAGTGTTTCCCCAAATAAACATAACAAATGTATTTAAAAAATTTCAACATATGTTTATTTAAAGGGATTAAAGCTCTTCGTTTCGGCTAAAAAATGAATTTTCCTAGAGTAAACAACAATTTTTCCATACTAACCAATGGTTAATGAATCCATTTTTACATTCAAAGTTAGTCCCTGGTTTTTTTCTAAAAAGCTTGGTTTTTTGTTAAAATCTCTTAAGAGATTTTAACAGAGTATAGCCATCAGTGGAGGTCACGTGGTCTAAAGACAAGCTCAGAAATCAGAATAATAGCTATAACTGCCATTTTTGTGGTAAAACAGAATATATTATATTTCCATGAGTTATTCACAATGTTTTTACTGTGAAATACAGATCTCATATGAAGAGTTATTATCCCTTTAAGTAATTTGAAGACTTTTAAACTTGGACATAGTGATCTTTAAGCTGGGGCCACTCAAGGAAATGTGTGAAAAATTGGATACCTCTCAAAATGTGGTAAAAATGTAAAAAATATGGGCTAGCCAGTGCTATGGGCACATTCTCAATGATGCTTTCATTCTACCTTGATCAATCCAACCCCACGGGTACTCTTGCTGAGTGCAATCAGGTTAACAGACTATCACGTCTCTTCTTGTTTCCTATGCATTCTTACCATCACCATCTTTTCTGTATTCTACTCAATGCAAGTACTGTACCTGTAGGTGGGTGTATATCTGATAGCATTCAGCCAGAGTACCCCTGGAGTTGGATAGGTCTACCTAGAACAAAAGTTTTATCAGGAATGAGCCCTATGACTGTTGCATAATGCTACCTTGGTTGTGTAATATTAGCACCCCCATTAAGATTCTGTACAAAGTGCCATACTTCATCCATTTCAAACTCTCAAATACGGGGTACATTTGAACTGTGGTCTTACCACTTATTAAATGGGTTAGATTTCAACTCTCCGATAAGTTTGGGTTACAAAAAAATAAAAATAAAATAAATATAAAAGGTCCACAATTTGTTTGGGAGGTTAGTAGCAAGGGACCCAGTTTCCCTGTCCCCAAAAGATGGAGCCCAGATCATATTATGGACTTTTCAAGTTTAACTTATTGTTTTATTGAAACACTCAATTCAGATGCAATTTAAATGATGTTTGTTTTTATGTACAGACACAGATGTGTCTGTACATATTGCCATCACCTGCGTCTGTCGGCGCCGTCGCCGATGCCGTCGCCATGCACTTTCCTTCAAACACGATAAGTGGAGGGCAGTTTTACTTTTTGGCTTTATATTTACAGAGCTGATGAATATTCATAAAACGCAGGTCAAGTTAAAAAAACAGCATGATCGGGCCATTATTGTAGAAGTTATGCTGTTTTTTCACTTTTCAGCATATATGCAACCCTGTAAACACATTTTAAGGAAAACCGTTAGGCCAGTTGTCATGAAACTCACAGGAGTAATCAATCTTACTAAAACGCAGGTCAAGTTCGAAAATCCGCATGATCGGGCCACTATTTTAGTAGTTATGCTGTTTTTTCATTTTTCAGCATATATGCAACACTGTAAACACAATATAAGAAAAACAGATAGGCCAATTGTCATTAAACTCACAGGAGTGGTCAATCTTACTAAAACGCAGGTTGAGTTCGAAAATCAGCATAATCGGGCCATTATTTTAAAGAAATGCCGTTTTTTCACATTTCCTCAGATTAAATTCTTAGGCATGTTAACAGTTTCAATTTTTAATTAATAAGATACGTAAAAGTGTTTGTTTGGCATTTCCTGCATCTTTACAACATCATTATTTGATTATGTAAAAATAATGGTAAACTTTTTAATGTGTATTGTGTAATAAAGTTTCAAAAATGGAAATAAACTCATATCATTGCAGTTTGTCAGATTCAATCATTCACTATGTTCAGAATCTCAGAATGGAAGAAATTGGACATTTAACACTGCTCTATTAATATTTTTCCCATTTCATCAATTTTCTTAGTTGATCATATAAAAACGATAGTAAACTGTTAATTTTGTTTTATGTTAGAAATTGTTAAAACTGGAAAAAAAAACATTTCAGAACATTGCTGTCTTGTTTACATTTTGGCATTTTCAAGTTGTGACTTTGAAGTTCCAAGGGCCTGAAGACCTTTGCTAGTCACATTTTCTGAATATCCATAATACTAATATTTTATTATTAAAATTGATGGTCATTTTGCTGTTAAACATTATGTAATATTGCATCAAAATTTAAAAAAAAAAACTATTTTGGGCACTGCTCCCATGATGACCATTTAAGAAAAACCATGTCACTTACTGTTCTCAAACTTACAGGAAAGAAACATGGGACTAAAATACAGCTTCAGTAGGCAATGCAGTCTGTTTGGTAATTCTTACTGCCAGTAAAACGTTTTTTTTTTTTTTGTGAAAATTTAATTTTTCACATATTGGCATTTTCATGGTGTGAATTTGAAGTTCCACGGGCTTGAAGACCCATGCTAGTCATTTTTTCTGAAAATCCATGATACGTATATTTTATTATTAAAAATTGACAGTCATTATGCTGTTAACCATTATGTAATATTGCATCAGAATAGAAGAAAACACAATTTTGGGTGCTGCTGCCATGATGACCATCATGGGAAAACCATGTTACTTATGATTGCCATGTTACTTATGAGTTGGAAAAGCAGTCTAATTGGCTTCTTTTTCTGGAAGTTATATATTTTCAAAGTGTGAACTTGTTACACATTTTACTTACATTGGTATTACCTGTTGAGCATAATTAAAATTTGATGTTGAATTTGCAGTTTAACATAATGTACTTTAGCATCAGAATTGACAGTAGCCTATTTTGTGCATAGTTATTTCCTGTCTTTTGTCTGTACATTTGACAGCTTTGCTGCCTTGTTTAAATATTTCCATCTCTTGTTCAAAGAAAACTTAATTGCTTTAAAAGAAAAAATATATGTTTATTATGATTTAAAAAATAAAAAGGCACCATGATCAACTATGAGAAATTAAAAAGACAACAGCCATTCACTCGACTGAAAACTTCTAGTGCAAATACTTATACAGGGTCACATTCTACACATCTTATATGTACATTATATACATCATCACAAGTTTTAAAAAACCCAATGAAAAAAATTGACTTATTTATAATCTGCTCTTAGCAGAATGACACTGTGCTAAAATATCTAGAATTTATGTGGCCACAGAATTAAGTTAAACTAAAAAAGCCTATTATGTATATTTGTCTTTTCATAAACCTAACATTTCCTTGATCTGTTTCTTTAATGTTTGCCTCTAGAGGGCATTCTTCTTTGCTTCTTCATTATAATATTTAAACATGAAAAAATAACCAATGGTTTGATGAACATTCAGCCAAGCATCCTTGTTGAACAGTTTCATGTTTGTTTTTTATTCAACATTTCTTGAAAGGCAGCAGTTGGATCTTTTTTCTTTTCTGATGTAATTCGTTTCTTAAATTCACTGAGAAGAAATGACTTGACTAGAGAATCTCTTTATCCTCCAACTTGCTTCAGTCCTCAACCAACTGGAACACTATCATGGCTTAAGGCAGCTGACATAGGACCTGTCACTTATACAGTGAAAATTCAAATTGACTGTGCACCTTTCCCTATTTTCCACAACAGCTGCATGGCAGTCTGATAACTCCAGATGAAGACAAAGCTGTGTGCATGTAACTGGCTGAAATAACATCATGTCCTTCATCAACATGAGGTCTTATGAGAGATGAGAGTCAATTTTTGTTCACATTTGTCCTTGCCTGCTTGTGCCTAACAAAGAAGCCCGTCTGTTCAGATAAAGATGGTATTGATCACTATGAACAAAATATAGGAGCACAGTGGTAGCACCCAACATCATCTAAACTAATATTTCTCCAAGGCCATCCACTTTTGTTTTCAGCTGGCAGACAGATTTATCTAGCAGAAATATAACTGCATATATCAGTGATATATAGTACCACGATAAGTGGAAAAACATTTCACATTTTCACCTTTTGACCCCATTTCCATAGATTTTAGATCGATCTGTCCCTGTGGAGAGTCTCACTAGCTTAGCCAGCTTAAGCGTCTGTCCCGCCTACTTAAAGCTGTAGGGGTGTGCGCTCGGCTGACTGCAATTTAGCGTGAACCCCCAGGGAGTTAGGTCCATCTAAATCTAAGGCTTCATTCACATGCAATGTCTATTTTCTAAATTCTATTTTCTATTCGCGGTATGTCTTATGATCACGGTCTGTGCACTGAATATCGTAATTACTGGCAGCGGCGTAATTACTGGCAACGCGAGCCAGTTACTATAAGTTACTATAAGTAACTGGCTCGCGCTGCTAGTAATTACGCGGCGGGATATTCAGGGCACAGACCGTGATCATAAGATAGCGCGAGAAAATAGAATTTAGAAAATAGACATTGCATGTGAACGAAGCCTAAATCTCTGGATCAATCTAAAACTCTGGGAATTCACCCTTTGTCTTCATACTTACTGAACTGATGAATATTCCTTAAATACAAGTCAAGGTCAACAATCAGCATGTTGGGCCTTTTTTCAGCATTTATGTGTCACTTATAACACATTTCAAGAAAACCGATAGGCATATTGTCTTGAAACTCACAGGAGTGATAAATCTTACAAAAATACAGGTGAAGTTCATAGATCAGCATGATCAGACCATTTTTGCAAATTTCTTAAGTTATGCCATTTTTTTCCAATTTGCTTTAATGGCATATCATGGTGTTTATTTCTTTTTTTATGGTAAGTTTTTCTAAGACTCGAAGATGAAATGGAAGGACAAATTTTAGTATAACATGAGAAGGAAAGGGGTACAGTAGGTTCTTTCAAATTTAAACATTTGTTACAATTTTCTTAACTTATAATTAACTTCCATCATTATGCAATATCAGATTAGGATGCACAGTGCGGCAGGTGGTCCATTTTCCCTTGATCAAAATTAGTATGACAATAACACAAGACAACGAATACACCATGCAGTATTATACTGGGTGTCTCTATGTGCTACATATTATGTTAAAATTCCTTGTCAACTATGTAAAAATTGGTAAAGGAAAGGTGGCAAAATGTTTTATCCTAAATGTGTCTCACCCACTTTAGCAAAGCATGTTATTGCATAATTTAATGGCTTGATCATTTCAAAAAGGGAAAATTGTGAATTTAAAAGATTCTGTTTTTTATGTTATAAATTCATTAACTTCGTACATTCCTATTGAGTGGTAGCAGCACAATTGAAAAGCAGACCATTTTATACAGTAAAAGCACCAAAATGCTTTATTTACTTAGTAATTTTTAGTTATTCCAAAATTATTTTTCTGATTAAATGATCAAGCCATCACCATGTACAACCCTCTAGCTTTATACTGTAGTTCATACATTTAAATGATTAAATTTGTCTTTAATCTTTTTTAATACTGAAACATGTGAACTTTGTTCATTTATATTTTAAGAACATCAGCCCAGCCCTAGTAGTTCCAAGGAGGCTTTGGAGCTCCCGCCTGATGTCTTAAAACATTTGACAGAAAGCTCGTACGACATTGAAAATCCACCAGCTCGTCTAGCAGTCTGGGATTTTGGAGGGCAAAGTGTGTATTACAACACCCACCACACATTCCTTTCTTCCAGAGCTATTTACATTCTTGCCATTGATATGAGCCTTGCTTTAACAGACAGGCTAGATGACCAATGGCAAGGAGCTGAACACTTCTCAGGAACTATTCTTGGTAAGACACCCACCAGCTCACAACTGTTTGTCAGCTAGTGAGTATATACGCTAATGTGCCATGAATTTTGTAAAGTAAAAAATAATTAAATTTGGGAAAAGATTATTTTGGTCGAAATTCATGAAATGGAGGTGCTCAGAACTTCCAAGCATTTCAATTTCATGGAATTCTGTCAATTTTGACCAGAAGTTGTCTGTTTGTCGCTAGACCTTATGTTATCTTCCCCCAATGATCTATTTACAGTTACCATAATGTATGATGGGTGAGTGTCAGTATTTGCAACCCAAGGGATACACGTACGGCCCAAGGTGCTAGATAATGAGCGGTACTGTTGGCTAGGGATGCAAAACAGCATTGTTATCAGTAGTGTAATTTTTTTGAAAGTCATTCTATCAGCCAGAAACTTGTCTTGATTTTTGAAAAGAATCTTGGTACACCTAATGAGACAGAAAGGCCATTTTCATATTCGTTCAAGGGACTGGAAGTTCGTCAAGGGAGATCGTGAGCGATCTGAGCGTGACGATAAGGCAATTTCCATACTAGTTCAAGGGACTTTGTTGCTGTATTCATCAGCAGGAGATCTTCATCGATCCAAGCAAGCCTAGAAGCTTGGAAATTTTGTCCATGCTAGAAGGCAATTTTTATATTTGTTTAGGGGACTTTGTTAGCGGAAGATCATCAGCAGGAGATCGAAATGAGAAGGCAGTTTTCATATTTGTTCAAGGGATTTCATTAGCGGGGGATGTTCAGCAGGAGATCGTGAACAATCTGAGTGAGACAAGAAAGCAATAATGGTAATCTTAATTGCAGCTGTTAATTGCTTCTTTTGTTCTGTTACTGAAGTCCCTACTGTTGGCAATGCTAATGTGCGCCTCAGAAAAACTACCGATTGCTATCTCACGCCAAGTACTCCGGTTAAGAAACGACAGAGTGACAGTGCAACTCTTTATAGATTCTCTTGTTATCTTAATGAATTGTGATGACAATGTTGTTTAGCATCCAAAGCTAACTGTACCGATCGTTATCTTGCACCTTGGGCCACACAGCACTTGGGTAAATGCAGGCTAGGGCTTTTTGAGCACAAAAATAGCTCAATTGCTGATTTTAAGGTGTGTGAGATTCAGGAAAATCAAGATCCCGCAAAACTGCTTACTGGTCAAAATTAATTTTAAGATTTTTGAAATTTAAGAGCAGTATGAAATTCATGGCTCATTACAAGCGTTTTAACGGAAAGGGCTTTTATGTTTATAAAATCATTTCACTACCAATTATGTTGTTAAATACCAGCTAGCAGTTATGAAATGTCAACTATAATTGTAACACCAGTGTAAACACTGCCGGAACACGTGGTTTTAGCCCCGTCCCATCTTGTCCACCATATCCGCTGTATTTGCTGCCATACACCATCACCACTTGTCCTCCTAGACTTCAAGGGCCTGTGTACCCATCTCTTGGATATAGGCCACATATGATCTCAACTCAATCCATGTAAATTTTGTTATCTGAAGCAGGGGCGGATCCAGAGATATTTTCTTACAGTCTTCCAAATTATCTTTGTTAATTCGTCCTCAGTTTTTGACCGTCTTCTGACAGAAAATATAAGATACCCGTCAAAGTAAACTTAATAATCTGACCGTCTTCTGTAAGACCTAGAAGACGGCCTAAATCCGCCCCTGTGAAGGTGCACTGGTCTAGGTGTGGTGCTCATCACAATGCATCCTTGTCCAGAATTTGCTCTTACAAGTAAATATTTTTGCTAAATATGAATAATATATTTTGCCTTAAGAATATTAAAAAGTTATCATATAACCAGACATCTTTCTGTACTCAAACAGTTCAAACAGCAAAAAAAATGTTACTAAAGTACATTTTGAATTTTGTCTGATATATTTCCAGACTTCACTTATTATTGGATAGACATAATCCATACTTATGCACCACAGCAAAACCTAAGTGAAGATGGGGTATTGTCTCCCCGAATAATCATCGCTTGCACGCATAAAGACAAATTCCTGGAAAATGTTCCCAAAGAAAAGGTAGGCATAATTACTGAAACAAAAAATAAAAAAAATTTAAACTGTTCTGAAAAAAAGCAATTATGATGATTGATAGAATATGTGATTGCAGCTTACAATGTGTTGAAAAACTGTTTCTCCCATTCTCTTATAGCATGAAGAAGAAATAAATGCGTACTTTGCTAAATTGCGGCATCATATACAACAGAAGAAAAGTGGTGTGCATGTTGATCCTCGTTTCTTTGCAATTGACAACACATGTCAAGATGAAGATCAAGAAATATCAGATCTCCGTCGATATGTTATGAAAATTGCTGAAAGCCAAAAATCTTGGGGAGAGAAGAATCCAATAAGATGGATTAGATTAGAAGAAGATCTTCAGCTGCGTCAAGCACCTGAGAAACGAGAAAAAAGGTGGATAAAGTATGAGGAGCTGCAAAAATTAGCTCTTAAAGTTGGAATGCAGGATGCCATTGAGCTGAAGTCATTCCTCCAGTTCCATCATGACATTGGAGATCTTATGCACTTTCAGACTGATGATCTCTCAGACATAGTCATTTTGAATCCACTGTGGCTGATAGACGCATTCAGGTCTATTATAGCAGTTGATAAACACCATGTCAAAACCAAAGGGACTCCATATTGGTCTGCATTAAAGAGGGGCATCCTAGATGAAAGACTTTTGGATGAGCTTTGGGGAGATGACAGTGAGTTGAAGCCCATTTTAATCGGTGTTATGGTGCAATTCAACATTCTTTTGCAACAGGACATCAAGCCAGGTACAGCAGAAAAGCCTACTTTTCGACAGTTCTATGTGCCCAGCTTACTCCAGATATGCAAGAATCCGGAATTGGTTGGCAGTGAAGGAACACTTTTCATACAAGGGAAAGAGAACTTTATGCCACATGTGCTTTTCAACCAGCTTACATCAAAATTAGCCCAAAATGACACATCTTCAAGTAGGAAAGGATTAAGAAGAAGAGGGGACTTTTTTCTCATTCAAAATGAGCTGTATTATGATTATGCTGTTTTTGCAATTGATCCACGAAGAAGAGCACGTTGTGCTTTGAGAAAGTCAGCAAAATCCTCTTGCATTGAACTGATCCCTTTATATCCCACAGGGACAAAGTTTGACAGAACAATCCGAGAGGCATATGTGAAGTGGAAGAACCATGTCTTAAACCAAATTCAGCAAGTTAAGCAGACTGTTTGCCCACATTTGCAGTTAGAATGGTGTGTCAGAGACCCAAGAAAGCCAAAGGTCAGAGATGAACTGATGGCAATAGATCCTAAAGAGACTGATCTCACAGAATGTGGGATGCCAGAGGATTCAGTGTACAGACTATGGTTTATGCCAGGCACAAGTGAGAAGGTAAGTTATGAAAATATGTAATGGAAGCATAGCTCAGTCATAACTTGTACATAAATATTAAATGTATCTTAGTGAATTGCATTTGTCTTGTAAATAAATGAATAATCTAACTATCTGATCACCAGGGTTTCTTTTTTTCTACAGGAGCATGGTGTTACTCCACCTGTCACTACATTACCAAGTGATACTGAAGGTAAATTACCATGAAGCTCTACAGGCTCATGAAACATAAATTTTAAAAAGCCTTATTAAATCATTGATTTCCTGTTTTTGTTTGCTGAAAATTCCTTGATACCGTGGTGTTTGAGTTGGATTTTCTGCTTTCTTCCCCTCTTTAAAATTGCAGCACTGATGAATATTGATAAAATATAGGTCTTGTTTGAAAATCTGCATGATTGAATTATTTTTCAAAAAGTATGCATTTCAAGGAAAACTGATGGAGCCTACTGTCGTAAAACTTTGAGGATTGATCAACATATGTAAAATACAGGTCAAACTTTTGGGTTTGATAGACCAATCATAAATAATGTTCATGGGTAATTTGGAAATTTTAGTGGAGTTGGGATTCGAATTTTGAAGTCTGCCCAACAGTCATATGTGGAGATTCCAAATATGCCCTTGGATTTGAACTTTGACTTTTATTTCAAGGTCAAAAGGGCCAAAATGTTCTAAAAATGGGAATTTTCTGCAAAAAAATTTTGTTTGTGCCAATTTTCAGACACTACACAGACCTAAGCTCTCATGTTATGGTGAGGGGTTACAATTAGAGATAAGTCCTTAGTTACTTTTGAACTTGAATAGGAAGTCATTTACTGCCAATCTTACAGTGACCTTGAAATTGACCATTGAGCCACTTTTCACCAAGAACTGAATTTTGAAAGTTTCTGGCCCTGGTGTTGCCCCTGGGTTTCAATAATTTTGTTTTACTTTAAATTTGCTGAGTGGCTTTGTTTGGCAAAGAAGCAGGTTGCTTTCTAAAGTCAGCATGATCTGTTTACATTTATGGTAATTATTCTCAGACTGTTTTTTTGCACAATATTGGTGACATTTGCCCCATAACTACCAAATCATATTTTTGTTTTACTCTAAATTTCTTCTAAATATTGTAGCGTTTCAAAGTATCAATTAAGTAAATTTTGATTATATTTTAATGCTAAACATTGTATCTAAATGTATATATTATCTTGGTCATATTGCTTTATTTCTGATTCTTTCTTCATAGCTGAAAGAACCGTGGAGAAAGAAGTCTTAGATATGATGACAAGAGAGCTCATTTCCCGTGATGAAAGGAAGAAAATGGGAGCTATCATCGAAAAGAATTGTGATGAACTATTTGATCAATTTTCCAACATCTCGTGTATAGATATCTCTCTTTCAAGAGAACAAGCAGATGAAGATGGAAAGAGCAGTCCTTGCATTGCAATATACTGCAGTGACATGACTAATATTTCAGACTTTCCAAAAAAACTTCAGGAATATCCAGTTGAAGTCAGGCAAGGAACATTTGTACTTCATGCTGACAATGAAGGAAACAGAGATGATCATTGTGAGTTGTATATTGGAAGTGCTGTAGGTTCTGATAAATCTGGTAGTCTTGGTTTATTTGTGGAGAAAGATGAGGGTAACCATGCCTCAACCAGGCCAAAGGCATTTGTTACATGTTCCCATGTATTTTGCCCTTATGATAGACGTCCTGAAACAGTAATTGGCACTCCTGTTTTTGTTGAAAACAATTTTAAAAGATGTGGCATTGTTAGCAAATGCTATGTAGGTAATGTTGAACATGATGATGGGGATGGCAATGTGATTAAATGTGGTGTAGACATAGCACTCGTGCAATTGCATAAGAATGCCAAAGGCAACTTATTTCCATTAGAATCACTTGAAACGTTCAATGATGTGGTTACTAGACACGTAGATCTGCTTCCTGAGCATGCCTTGGCATACAAATATGGAAAAACCACTGGGTGGACAGAGGGAAAACTCGGCCTTGGGGTTGCTTGTTGCAGAGAGATTACCTTTGTGGATAAGACATCTGGTCATAGTGAAAGATTTAAAAATATGATAAATGTTTATGCCACACATGATAAGCCATTTTCTCAGAAAGGGGACTCTGGATCTGCGGTGTTTGTGAAATTGCTTAATGGCCAAATGTGTATCATTGGAATTGTAGTTGGTTCAGTTTTGGAACCGTTTAATGTGCAGAGAAGCATTGTTTCTAGGATCCACCCTTCACTACATCAGATAAAAGCTTGTATTTACAAGCCACCACAGATTCCACAGAGGGAGGAAAATGATATGGAAACAAACTAATCTTCATGATCAGGTCTCAACATTAAAGCAATAATAACTCTTCCTTTGAGATTCAAAATTCTGCAAGAAATACATTCTAAACAACACATAAATATTTACTATATTGCATTTCAACACTAAAACGGCTGTTATTGTAGTGAAACTAAAAACTGTGCTTGACAATAGGGCTTTCGGTGCCTTTCTTCCCGGTCGTCAAGGCATTCGTTGCCAAGGATGTTGGTGCATCACGCGGATTCTCGCGTGCATTCGAGACCAAAATAACATGTGGCTGGATAAGATATAGCAGGTGCATGACACAATCCTCAGACGTAAGTTGCGAGTTTTTGTACAGTGTGTCGGATAATGAAAAGCCCAGAACTGCACACATTGTAGATATACAGTGTAAATGCATTCTGAGCAATAAGATGATTATATCGTATGAATCTTATTTTATTGTAATAAAGTGTTGTTGTTGTCTGCTTTTCCCTCGGATTTATGTACCCGGTAGGTCATCAGAAAACCCCGCTCGATATCACGTGACTATTTAATATGTCAGAGAGGGCTCTGTCAGTTAAAATCTCTTAAGAGATTTTAACAAAAAACCAAGCGTTTAGGAAAAAACCTGGACTAACTTTGAATGCAGGAATAGGGTCATTGACCATTGGTGAGTACGGGAAAATTGCCGTTTTGACCAGCAGTTGTCTGACAATGCAACTAATTTCCTGGCAGTTACGTTGATGTACATTGTGAAAAAAATTGTACGTTTTCTATATTCAACCATTTTCAAACAAAAATGCAAGTAATGCATATATTCTACACAAACCATAAGTATGATTAGTAGCTTTGTGCATATGCCAAAACTAGGAACGCAGTAAAGTTTACACAGGGCTGACTTAAGAATTTCAAGAGACTTACCTATTGATTTTCGACCAAGGCACATGGATTATGTGAAACTCTTCAGGATACCAGTGGCATCATATCATTGGACATAATCCTAATGTGGCAAATTGACTTAGTTATTATAACAAGGAAGTGAAATGCTTGGAGTTCTGTCTTTTGTGTAAGAGTAATAGTTTTTTTATATCAGTGCTTTTTCAATATTTTATAGATAAATCTCTCTATTGCATAGTGTGTGTGTATTTATACTAAATGTTTTAACACATCTACAATATTTTTATTCTGCATATAGTCTGAATCAATTTCTTTACAAAGCACCAGTTAACATCAGACTGAGAATTAAGGCCTGTAGCCAGCTAGTTCATAGGGGGGGGGGACTTTAACCATAATGTACCTACCAGTAGATCAATTTTACAAGGAACTAGTGGACTTTTTCCCCTGCCAAAAAAGGTGCTTGTTCAAACCCTTTGAACCCCCCCTTACCCGCCCCCTGCCCTGGGTCTTCCTTGTCTCTGGAAACTTGGTTAAGAATGCAGCTGGAGCTATGAGGTGTATGTTGGCATTTTACCAGAATATGATTTGTCTACCTGTACATACATGTGGTGTCGTACATGTATGTGCTGTGCATTGTCATAAGTGTTCTCTCTTCTAAAGATGTACTTGTTAAATGTGTATATTAGTCCCCTGCATGATGCGTGGACATATATTGCATATAGAAAACTCTGATTTGATGTAGTTATTTATTATACATGTACTGTATACCTTGAATTTGAAGATTTGAATAGTAAAACAAATATTTATGTAATTCATTTTTAAATGTATATGCAGAATACTTTATATTAAATGTAGCATAATATAGTTGTGTTCAGTTTATTGCGTGTGTTTGTGTTATATTTTGGAGAGCATATTTTAATTTATCTTTGATTGCATGGACAATTCAACTGTCACCCTACTTATATTAAAATATAAGATTTAGTAAAACCAAAACATTTATGTAATTAATTTTTAATGTATGCAGAATACTATATATTAAATGTAGCGTAATAAACTTGTGTTTAGTTTATTGTATTTGTGTGTCATATTTTGGAGAGCATATTTTTATTTATCTGTGATTGCATGAACAATACAAATGTCACCCTACATGTATTAAAATATAAAGTGTAGTAAAACAAAAATATTTATGAAATTAATTTTTAGATGTATGCAGAACAATATATATTAAATGTAGCATAATATAGTTGTGTTCAGTTTATTTTGTGTGTGTCATATTTTGGAGAGCATATATATGGACAATACAAAGCATGTCACCCTACTTATAATGTCAGTTTACCTGAAGCAGTGCTCGTATGTTGTCACTAGTATGAAATGTGTGCATTCTTGGCACATGCATGGGGTGTAGTTTAGTTATCTAATGATGCAAGAGAAAGCATTTAGATAATAATTTCTCATATATGCATATGTTTAGTTACAACGATCATAAATATAATAGATTGATAAACATAAGAGGAATTTTATTTTAAGCAACAAGCAATTGGCACATACTTCAAAACACAGTTGATGTTCATATTCATTATCTATACTACTTAAGTGGGAGTATTTGTTTTAGGCTCATTAGATGTGACAGATCCTTATGATTTAAGGTTTGAAATGGTAAACCAATAAATAATGTAATACTATATAAACTACAGAGAGAATGGTGCCGCATATACTGGAGAAAGGTGACACGTGTAGTTACTGAAGGTGGAAGTATTTGTGCTAATAGGATAATGAAAATCCAAAGAAATTATGCGTTCTATCTTGACATTATTGTTATCAGTTATTAATACAAATATGCATGTAAGATTGGTGCAGTATTTTGTGTTAGTATCTTGTACTGCTTTTGCGGGGCCCTGTAGTAATAATTCTAAAGTTTGATAGTCTCAATTAATTAATGCGTGAATAAAGTGTACTGGTGATAAAGTTAAGTTCATTCAGAGAGGTGCATGAATACAATTTTTTCGGACCAATGAACTTTCGGAACACTAAACCTCCGGATTATTGAGACGGCCCCACTTTTTCAACCTGGAGGTTATGCTTTTGGTTGTTTGTTTGTCTGATAGATTTTGATGAAATTTTAAGAAACTGTCAGGATTGAGGGACCAAGTAATTAATGATTGGATTTTGGTGATGATCCATTAATTAATTAATTAATGTCTGTAAGCAACATTATGCAAAAGGTCATGAAATTTCCAGTGTGATCCCTAAATTAATTAATAAATCAATAATTAATTAATTAATAACAATTATGAGAATTGAATCACCTTGGCAGCTAGAGGTTTGTGCTCTCTGAGTGCTTTCCTTTAAATAAATGTCCATTCCTTTCCTCTTTTCAATTTTGTATAACTACGTTTTCAAAGTCATAATAAATCTGGATTGATTTTATAACTGATACACTATTTTTGTTGTTATTCAATACTAGTCCGGTTGCTTAGGGCAAAAAAATGGCCAAACCGTGACACAGCGGATAAAAGCACCAAATTTTGCATGTGGGTACCTTTTGACATACTAAATCAAATTAGAGCCGTAGCCCACGGAAAAAATTTACCGTTTGGCCAAAAAATCCAAAATGGCCGCCAATTTGTGAAATTTTGTAGAAATATATACATATCTATGTTGATTTTTATCAAATTAAGTATTTTCTCAATGTTTTCCACATCGTTATTACCCATATTATGCATATGTGTCAGGTATCAAACTAGTGTCCTTGGACTTATTGAAAAATTCAAGATGGCCGCCGTATGGCATAGGAATACTAGAACATGTACAAGGGTGTTCAACTAACTAATGCCAACTAGGAAGATGCATTGCCCACTATCTAACTAATTTTGTTTCTTATTACACAAATAATATATTTGTGGTGAGTAACTAACCTTTATTCACAGGTAATTCGAGAAAAATCCAAGATGGCCCCCATATCAAAGGAATACTAGTATACACATAGGGCTTCTTCTGCCATGGAGATATAATATTAATTGATAAATTAGGTTTGTTTCTGAGTATTTTCCACATCTTTTTAATTCATATAATATATATGTGATGAGAATGTTATGTGTATCCTTTTTGAAAACAAAACAAAATGGCTGCCATTAGCCATAGAAGGTGGGGTTCAGTTAATACCTGCGAGAGATAGGCTTACAAATAAAATGAAGCTGAATTCAGTTGTTATTCTGTTTTTTAGTATTATTATTATCCCATGATACATATCTGTTAGGTAATTAATGTCCATATTTTATCATTTTGGGGAAATCCAAGATGGCCTTCTTTTCCCCATAGGAAAAGTGGTGCATTAGATTTAATAGGCACTTCTAAGGCAAATGAGGGTAATCATGATATTTTTTCAAAATACCTAAGGGTATACACTTGTTATCCACCAGATAGATATCTAAAAGTCCAAAAAGAATGTGGGAAATACAGAGAAACAAAATTCATTTTATATTGAACCCAATGTCTCTCTGGCAGTAGTTGACTGTACTATTCCTATTGTGAATTGCAGCAATCTTGAATTTTCTCAAATACGCAAGATGCACACTTGTTACACACCAGATTTATAAAGAGTAAGGTTAATAAGGTTGTCAACATGTTTAAACATCAAACGGCTTTATTTCATGTTGGCATCAATGTCTGAACTGTTTTATTAATTGACACCTATGTGCATTTGAATGATATATTCCTATGACAACTGGCAGCTATCTTGGGTTATCTCCGAATAATACTCAAGGATACATACACTTTCAAAACACACAGAGTCTTTCATAAGGATAAATAGGATATGAAAAACATTAAAAACGACCCAACGTTAACTATGTTTAAATCGTACTCAGTGTATTTCTAGCATTATTTGATTATGTGTTCGAATATTCTAATGACAAAAGGCAGACATCTTGAATTTTTTCAGAATACCCAAAGATACACACATGCTACAGACCAGGTATACATCATAGGAGTAATAATAAATGGAATGAAAAACATAAATTATTTTTAAAACAAACCCATGGAAATGTCATTGTATAATGAACCATATGCCTCTCTAGCAGCAATTGAAACCCACCCATTAGTATTCCTATGTTAAATTGTAGGTATCTTTTTCTCGGAATATCCAAGAATGCACACTATTTACCTACCAGATATATATCATAAGACTTATAAGGATGGGCAAAACTTGATAAGCAAACACAAATTCACCCTGGTAGTAGATGAAAAGCCATGGATGTGCAGTTGTAATTCCAGTAGTATTCCTATGGCCAGTGACGGCCATCTTGGGTTTTCTCAAAATGATCAAATATGCACATTTATTACCTGCTAGATATGTATCACAGTGTAATAATAATGTGTAAAGCACTAAAAAATAAACTGAATTTGATAGTTAATTAGCTGGCATTAGTTCCAACCCTTTGTAATACCATAAGTATTCCTATTACATATGACGGCCATCTTGGATTTTCTCAAAATGCCCAAGAATACTGTTAGTTACTCACCACATACATATTGTGTGGGTAGAAAGGATGTGGAAAAACACTCAGAAACCAGCTTAATTTGACAGTGAAAAATTAATCTTTCCAGTTGCCATTAGTTGAATCACCGTATACTAGAATTCCTGTGGCACATGGCACCCATCTTGGATTTTCCAAAATGCCCAAGAACACTTCGCAGTTACTCACCACAAACATATTATGTGGGTAACAAAGATCTGAGAAGCAGACTTAATTTAATAGTGGACAACGTATCGTTCTAGCTGATAATAGTTGTGCACTAGTATTCCTATGGCTGTTCCGTTTCTATGGCAAATGACAGACATCTTGGATTTTTTCAAAAAGTCCAAGGGAACTTGTTTGCTATCTGACATATATGAATAAAATGGGTTATAAGGGTGTGGAAAACTTTGAAAAAGTAATTTATTTGATAAAAATCAACATAGGCATATACATATTTCTAAAGAATTCAATAAATTGGCGGCCATTTTGGATTTTTTGGCCAAACGGTAATTTTTTTCCGTGGGCTACGGCTCTAATTTGATTTAGAATCTCAAAAGGTACCCACATGCAAAATTTGGTGCTTTTATCCGCCGTGTCACGATTTTTTCCTTAAGCCACCGGACTATACATCATAGCAGCTGCTTTAAGATACCTTTTTTTTTTGCCTGGTATTACATCTAGTTTTTTTAATTTTTTAATTTTTTTAAATTTTTTTTTATTTTATTTATTTATTGTTTTTTTTTTTTTTTTTTTTTTTTTTTTTTGCCTGGTATGGCATCTAGATATTGGCCTTGGATAACACAATCCGCCATCTCTTGACCTGACATGACTCGACCCACACTCCAGTCAATATATCGCGGCATTCACCGCCGCTTAACCAGCCAATATAATATAGCTACCGTATTTGACATAAAACCCAGCTCCCCAGTGGCAACAAATATGGATTCCACTGGCGTCGGTAAGTACAGGGTTATCATCGTAGGAGCGGGGATGGCAGGACTGTCCGCGGCAGACGTCTTGATCAGTGCAGGCATCCGAGACATCGTTGTTCTGGAGGCAAGAAACAGGTACGTACCGAACGCTGCCTCACCAGTAGGTCTACGTGGCACGTGCTCAGAATACTGTTGTTCTTAGAGCGTGTGGCGCTCACTGGGCTTTAATAGGACGCTCTTTTCGTGTTTTTATAAAACACCTTCATTTTCTTATTACATGCACAATATATTCCTCACATTAATTAATAAATTTATTCACCTTTTTATTTTGATAACCTTAATTAATGTGCATAAATCTTTTATTATGTAGGCCAATGAAAGATGGCGCTTTATTTTATCCCATTTCATTTTATTTCGTAGGCCTAATGTGTTTAGGATGGTCTGTTGGTGTTTTGGTTGAGGTCCCGACTACTTTGAAACCTTAACTAAAATTTCTTGTCGGCTTATGGAATTCCATCTGTTCTACGGCACCTCTATGGGAATTCTGTGGGACAAAAACCCAATAGAAATATCATCGGGAATCGTGTGGAGATTCTACAGAAATTCTACGGGGCCATGTTGTTTTGCAGGCCTCAGAAAAGTACCTGAAGTACTAGTCTTTAAAATAACATATTAAGTCAACAGAATAATTTATACACTGACCCGATTTCACCCTCAACTACAAATACATGTACAAATAGAGGCCTTACCGTTTACCCCCCCCTCCCCTCGACGCGTTCGTCACATCTAAATGTAAACCTTCTGTAGTTTCTGTTCACCCTTCTGTTGTTATAGGCCAAATCTTGTATAATTACTTTTTTACTAAACGCGTTTAAATTTTATAGAAAGAAGGTTACTCTCTTCCTTTTTCCCGCCCCCCCCCCCCCCCCCTTTCCCAAATAAATTCTTTAAAAACTCACTATGGCAGAGTATGGCAACATACAGTATCTATATGTTCGTTGCTTTCTACCTCTCTCCCGCACGGTGGCTGCGGTCCTTCCCATCCTCACAATAATATTTTTTTTTAAATAATAATAACCTGTTCACCACGTGTTTCAGGGTAGGTGGAAGAATCCACACAGTAAAGGAGGGTGACGGCCTTATAGAGCTGGGGGCCAACTATATCCACGGAACGACTGCCGAAAACTCCGTGTACACTCTGGCACAGAAGCATGGCCTCGTGAGAGAAGGGTTCTTGTCCACAAGGTGAGGACAGCGGTGTTTGTGTAGATCTAGAATAACGGCGCGTTCCCAATGAATCTATTGTACTAGGTACCAGATACTGCGCACTAACTCCACGGGGACTCCCGCCGAATGCAGTCAGATCAATACGCTTCCTTTTGTTTCCAATTAAACTCGTATGATCACCAGCTTTTCTGCATTCTGCTCATCGCCCTTTTATTTGTGTAGTGATTTGTTATATTACGGTGCACGTAATGCCCCTTTCGTACGGCGTCTGAGCGGAGGTATAGACGGTGGCCGTGCGAAATCGCACGGAATCCTACTGATTTAAGGCCATGTAATGTAGACATACTCAGCGTAGCCCATAGCTCCCTACGATTTCATAAAAAATCGTACGGACAATATTTCATCGCACGGCGCCCGTGTAAATGTAATCTAGGCTTTATGATTGACCATGTTTGTTAAGGTGTGCCGTATATCAATAAAGCAATGCACCGTGTCTTATCAGGTGCTCTATATTTAACGCAGTGGTGTTTACGGTAAATCAACCCTGTCTTGACGCCGGTGGCATGTGTTTGATATGCATGCTTAATCAAATGTGCTTTAAATAGTGCTGAGTCAAGGTGATTTTAGTGTATAAGCTTTTAAAAGCAAATTGTCAGGCAAAATTCCTATTGACGATGAACTCTTGAAGAATCTCATATCCTTTATATTGGCGTGTTTTGTTGGGGGCAACGTAACCACAAACATGCATGTGAACTTAAATTTAAAAGTGTTTTCTATTTATCATATCAAATGATATATAAATGGTCGTTAGGCCTACTTGCAAAAAAGCGCTTAGAACTATGGAACTATTGAATTCCATTTGAACTCATATTTTTAACAACTTTGTACTTTTGGTTACAATGATATTTAATAAATTTATATCATCATTATGTCCCTTTGTCTTTTTTGCGACATTTTCTTAGTCTTTGCTCTACATTGAGTAATTAATTTTTTTATATTATATTTTATATTTTTACATTATAATATAATTTTATACTATTGATGGGTGTAGTCATCTTGTGTCTTGTGTGTGTTTGTGGAGGGGGGGGGTCTAAGTTTTTGGGCTTAAAGTTCCTCTTAAAGTTTTTAACCTTAAGTTAAAACTTTCTAAGTTAAATCGATGTTTCACATATGGTGTTACCGTATAAACAGTATATACCCCCCTCCCCCGGTGGTGTAACAGTGAAAATGTTTTATGGTATCATGAGTTATTCTCGGTTTGGAAATTCTGTTAAATGACGAACTGTTCATAAATAATATTATATTTTCAGACTGTCAGACGGCGCATTCTACACGCAAGATGGCTTGGAGATCAACAAAGAACTGAGCGACAGAGTCTGGACGGTCTACACAACCATCAGTGACGAGGTTTATTCCCCAAGCACAAGCAAGGACAAATCTTCAATGACAGTTGAAGACTACTTCAGCGTGAGATACGAAGAGGAGAGACAGCAATTCCGGGACGACGAACAAGAAACTGCGGCCGCCATTTTCAATTGTATTAAAAATGGCGAACAGGTCTACGTTGGGAGCGATCTTCCGCACGTGCCGGTGCTCGACTTGGAGAATTTCACAGAAATAGTCGGAGGGGACGCGCTGGTCGCCAAAGGGTTGGCATCTGTTCTTAAGCCTCTATCGAGTAATCTACCAGACGGGTGTGTTCGACTTAATCGAGAAGTGACGAAGATTAGGTGGAAAAATGACGTCAAGGATCGCGCTGACGTCATTGTCGTCTGCTCAAATGGTGAAACGTACACGGCAGACGTATGTCTAGTCACAGTGCCTCTGGGTTACCTGAAACAACACGCCCATAGAATTTTTGAACCTTCCCTTCCAGTGGATAAGTTGTTGGCAATAGACAAAATAAATGCTGGCTGCGTTGATAAACTTTTCCTCGTGTACGACAAGCCTTTCTGGAAAAGGGGACAACTGGGGAGCGTTAAATTGGCGTGGAGAGGGGAAGAGGGCGTGGTCAGAGATCCATATAAGGAGTGGTACAAACGGATCTTTTCATTCGACGAATACCCGACCCATCCCAACGTGCTAGTAGGCTGGATATCTGGATTCATAGAGGCGCGGCAAGCGGAGCTCCTCCCTGAAGCCGACGTCAGTCGAAAATGCACCGAAATTCTCCGATCTTTCCTTGGCGACCAAACCATCCCGGAACCGAGCAAGATAATCCGCTCCCAGTGGGGGACGGACCTGTACACACTGGGGTCATACGTCGCTCTTACACTACCAGGCTCTCCTGAGGATTTTGCCAAACTTGCGGAGCCGGTAGCAGACGACCGGGGAGAAGTTCGTCTGCTTTTTGCAGGCGAGGCGACCGACGTGGCCTTCAACTCTACCATGCACGGAGCGAGGAACTCTGGGATACGCGAGGCGGAGCGGATCATTAAGAGTTTATCATGAAAGAAGACGTACGTAGAAGGCGTGCGCTGCTATCGTATGACGTGAGCCACTGAAGTATTTGATTAACTTGATGATTTTGACATAAACGAACAATACAAGTCGTAGGGCCTATATTTTGTGGAGGCCCACAGTTAGTAATCAGCAAACACCACAATGAAACACTAACGTAGGGCCTATTTACACTGATATAATAGTGGAGTCAAACATTGTGGATTTGGAATCAAAAATTGTTTATTGCACATATTGATGGTTTTTAAATATTTAAATTAATATTAAAATATCTAAAAAATCCAGAATGGTGCATGAAACGGGAGAAGTGATCGTAGGCCTATTATTGGAGATGATGGTAAGAATGATGGTCCATGTTGTGCCTACTGTATATCATATACAAAATTTTATGTTCCATAGATAAAAGTTGATTTAAATGTACGTTCATGTGGATGTATTTTTTATCCTGCCATTGTATAATCTTTACATTACACATAGTGCCAAGTATATTTTCTTATAACCAATTAAGGTGCATGGTGCTTACAGAAAACAATTTAATATGCCATGGAAAACAATAATAATGTTATTGTACTGCCAATTATCTTCCATGGTATCCCATTAAGTGATTATGTATTTTATTTAACTTTAAAGACGTGAGCAATTAAACAAAACAGCATTATGATAAAATAGATATATCTAGTCAATATCGTATAAACGTTAACAGTGCGACAAATTGCAGTCAGTATACGATTCTAAAATGTGGAAAAAGTGTGTATAGATAAAGTGATAACAACTCTTAAGTGTGATTCATTTTTCACATTATATACATTGTGAACAGCTCATAGAAATATAATGATACATACCTAGGGATGTTATGTGACCGTGGCGATATGCTGGTCACTGAAGCCTGTCCATTTAGATAAGCTTCAGCAAAGATCGAGGGCAACCTCGCTTCACTCTACATCGGAAAACTCGGATTTAACCTCGATGAAGTCTAGAATTTCACAACTACATCTTGGTTATATAAGTCGAGGTTTCTAAAATGCTGAAAGCCGAAGCCAGAGCTTCACATGTAACCTTTTGGCAGCAAGAGAATAGCGACTTTGCTTGCGTTATATATCTAGACAAATTTAAAATCTCTCACACTCTTAAAAATCAGCATAAACTTTTCATGTTCAACAATTAATATTTATCATTTTATCTCACTAAGTCATATCATATGTGTATGGTTTGAAAGCGGGAATTATTTTACATTTAAACCACACGTGCATACACAAAAACATGGCAGCAAAGCTGTCAAATGTACAGACAAAGAACAGAAAATAAAGATGCAAATAAGTGAAAAATTAAATTTTCACAAATAACTGTTAAATTGCCAGAAAAATTTACCAAACAGACTGCGTTGCCTATTGAAGCTGTATGTTAGACCCATGTTTCTTTCCTGTAAGTTTGAGAACAGTAAGTGACATGATTACCCTTAAATGGTCATCATAGGAGCAGTGCCCAAAATAGGGATTTCTTCAAATTTTGATGCAACATTACATAATGTTTAACAGCATAATGACAATCAAATGTTATTAATAAAATATTAGTAACATGGACATTCAGAAAATGTGACAAGCAAAAGTCTTCAAGATCATGGAACTTTAAAGTCACACCTTGAAAATGCCAATATGTGAAAAATTAAATTTTCACAAAAAACTGTTTAACTGCCAAAAAAAAATAAATAAATAAATAAATAAAAATACCAAACAGACTGCATTGCCTACTGAAGCTGTATTTTAGTCCCATGTTTCTTTCCTGTAAGTTTGAGAACAGTAAGTGACATGATTTTCCTTAAATGGTCATCATGGAAGCAGTGCCCAAAATAGGGGTTTCTTCAAATTTTGATGCAATATTACATAATGTTTAACAGCTTAATGACCATCAATTTTTAATTATAAAATATTTGTTTCACAGATATTCAGAAAATGTGACTAGCAAGGTCTTCAGGCCCATGGAACTTCAAAGTCACGCCTTGAAAATGCCAAAATGTAAACAAGACAGCACTGTTCTGAAATGGGTTTATTTCCATTTTTAACACTTTTTTAACATAAAACAAAATAAACATTTTACTGCCATTTTATATGACCAACTAAGAAAATTGATGAGATGGGAAAAGTATCAATAGAACAGTGTTAAATGTCCAATTTCCTCCATTCTGAGATTCTGAACATAGTGGATGATTGAATCTGACAAACTGCAATGATATGAGTTTATTTCCATTTTTGACACTTTATTACACAATACATGATAACAAGTTTACCATGTTTTTTACATAATCAACTAACAATGTTGTAAAGATGCAGGAAATATCAAACAAACACTTTTAGGCATCTTATTAGTTAAATAATGAGACTGTTAACATGCCTAATAATTGAATCTGAGGAAATGTGAAAAACAGTATAACTTCTAAAATAATGGCCCGATTATGCTGATTTTCGAACTCAACCTGCGTTTTAGTAAGATTGACCACTCCTATGAGTATAATTACAATTGGCCAATCCGTTTTTCTTATATTGTGTTATCAGTGTTGTATTTATATTGAAAATAGTGAAAAAAAAGCATAAATTCCCTAAAAATGGCCCAAGCATGCTGATTTTCGAACTTGACCTGCATATTATGAATATTCATCAGTTCTGTAAGTTTCAAGTCAAAAGGTAAAATGGTTTTCCACTTATCGTGTTATCGGTGCTGCATATATGCTGAAAAAAGTGAAAAAACAGCATAAATACCCTAAAAGTGACCCGATCATGCTGATTTTCGAACTTGACCTGCGTATTATGAATATTCATCAGTTCTGTAAGTTTCAAGTCAAAAGGTAAAATGGTTTTCCACTTATCGTGTTATCGGTGCTGCATATTTGCTGAAAAAAGTGAAAAAACAGCATAAATTCCCTAAAAGTGACCCGATCATGCTGATTTTCGAACTTGACCTGCGTATTATGAATATTCATCAGTTCTGCAAGTTTCAAGTCAAAAGGTAAAATGGTTTTCCACTTATCGTGTTATCGGTAAAAGTGCACGGCGACGACGGCACCGACGGCGACGACGGCGACGACAGACGCAGATGATGGCTATATGTACAGACACATCTGTGTCTGTACATAAAAATTACGACGGTTGTGTTATTTACCTTTTGTATTTAAGCTGTTCATTCTTCCTCTTTATCAGTAATATCGGTAAAAATCAAATCTATTCCCCCTTTGAACTTGTAATTACATGTAGCTCATGGATGCTATGAAAACCAGCACATGGATGTTCAAAAAAACCGCCTCGCAGTAAAAATGTCACTAAAACGTAGAATTATCAATCTTGTGGACTGGTTATAAACATCCGTCTGCCTTGTTGTCAGAAATATCACAAAAACGTAAATTTCTTCCTACTTTGCACTTGTGAAGAATTAATTTGACTATATTCCGGTCCGACGCTCCTTGTTTATCAGAAATGTCACTTAAAAGAAGTGGATTTGCCTTGGGACCTTTTTTCCGCAGCAGTTCCAGCTAGGTGTGGCTCAGCTGACACGCGCATGGTCAGTGTCGACGGTTGATTAAATACTATTCAAGCGAGTTGAACTTCCACAACAAGTATTTAGCAAAAATTGACCAAATTGGTCAGACATTACGTAAGAATTTGGCGGGAGGTGACCAGTGCACGTGGACGAGTTTATTCCATATAACATCTCTAGAGCGTGATATAGGGTCACTTTATTCGGTTTTAGGGGTGTTTTAGGGTGAAATGACTATATTTTTTCTCTGTGTTTGTCAAATAATAGGGCCTACACTGTCACCCTCTCGCGATATATGCCATGACCACCTCTCACTGACGCACGAAGTGTTATGGCATACATCGCACGGGTGACAGTGTATTATCTCACACTTAACGTTTGACGTTAGTACTAAACAGAATGTGGAGGTGGTGGAATCTATAGGCAACCAGCTAATGGCAGAAGCCTACAACATAGACCTTTTTGGCTACACTGCAGGTAGAAAGAGAGGCATTTTCTGTCATCAAAAATGAATATCTACTTTTATTATTAGGAATTTATGGGTTTAGGATGAATAATTTACAACTTATATTAATCCAATATCGGACATTTAAAAAATAATGAGAAACATGCCTTCGTGAACATTTTACTATATCAAACTGTCTGCCGGTGAGTGAACTAACCAAAAGGCCGTCTGGGCTCCGTATCGCGAAAGGTTCGCTATGTTGCGCACGTGCGCAAGCGTCTCGATTCCATAACTCGCCCATACTCGTCCCATATAATTTTACAGTTAAACGAGACTTACCTGTAAGTTGAAGTTTGACTGGGATTCTGCCTCGTCTTCAGGAACATAGGGTTTACGTGAGATAGAACTAGTCCTGTACCCTCTATTTGATATAGCGATTCGCAATACGCGATGCTTTCGAGATACGGGCCCCGTATCTCGAAATAGAATCGGTTATGGAATCGAGACACTTGCGCACGTGCGCAACATAGCGAACCTTTCGAGATACGGAGCCCTGGCCCCCGTTTCACAAAGAATCTTAAATCCGTAGACGTCTTACTCGAGCTGGGTGGCCTAGCTAGGTCGACTTAGCCGAAGTCGACTTGGAGTGTTTCACAAAGAATCTAACGTCTTAGCTTGGCGTGCTTACCGTAGTCGACGCGCACGAGAAACTCTTCAAGAAAAGGAGGTGTAAAATTGCAAAGTTTCACAAGACATGACGTTTCATGCACGCTCGGCTGTGACCTTGATTGGATAGTAAACGGTTGTCGTAAAATCGCTAAAAGATATTAAAACCCGGTGCATAAACTTGAAAACCACCTAGGACAACCTTGGACTGCCACATTAATCCAATACAACGCACAAATAAACTATAACAAGTGGTTAGAATATTCTATTTTATTGTCTCTATGGAGGTATATGGGGACTTTACGACATTCGGTTTCCCTGACTTAGGGCTTGGTTACCAACGTAATTAAGTCGTTACGTCATTAAGTCCCGTTTCACAAAGAATCTAAAAGGTCGCTTACGTCGTTTTTTTCTTAGCTGTAAGTCGACGATGTCAAGCCTCCTCGGGAGGAGACTTAAGTCGGCAAGCTCAACTAAAACTCGGTAAATGAGAGCATAAACAACAAAAATTTGGAAAGAACATACCTCCTTCAAGATATTGTGTTATAATATCCTTGAATAGCAGAGTCGGCCCCCGTATGGTGATTGCAGTTTAGGAGCATCGAGAACATATTCAAGATTTTCTAATTATACGCTTTACTATACGTTGAAATTATCTGCATCTTGAAAAAATGACGCATAATAAATCGATTTACGCTAAGAAACGGAAGGTTAGAAGAATTCATTCAACGGAACAGCACCTTCATACAATATACCATTTTCAATGAAAACACGTTGCAATCAAATCAGGTCTTTATTTAGTGTTTTGAGCTAATATTTCCCAGTTTGCCTTTGAATGTATTTCTTCTATACACATTTCAAGATCGGCAGGTATATGTGAGCTGGTTTTCAAAACATCCAGGCTTGTCAGTGTGTACAAGAAACGCAACAAACACATTGATAAATTTAAAAGAAGCATTATATATATATATTGAAAATCAGTTCCTCAATACATAAACATGAGACCCTTCTCACACTGAGTGGTATAATTAGTCTGTAACAGCCATTTGTAAGATTGACAACTTAATAGTAATTTTAACAGTAAGAGAATCGCCTACACGCCAATCAATTAAGTTAACCAAGCTGTAGCAACTCTACCAGGCTCACATACTGATTTTTCACAAGAAATTCACAGACATGTCTCTGGCCAATTCATTGCAAGATTCTAGCCCGAGAAAAGTGCACATAATTTAAACTGGCACATGTAGCAGCAACAACACTTGCGGGGAACTTGTAAAAGAGAGATCCCCTGTAACGAAATTACATGCTAGGAATTGTCAAAGTGTACAGGTAGACTGTATGGCTCAAGTATACCACTCGCTAAGAAAAGGCTATTAATAACGGTACTGAATAAATGTACTACAATTACATAATACAGTGTCTAAAACAAAAGAGTACAAATTAGAGGTAACAGTCATGAGTCTATGGACACGTTCCCATCGAAACTATCGATCTACACATATCGATCCAACTCTGCTGAATGCAATACTAACCTGCTAAAGTGACTGCATTCAGCATGAGTCCCCCATGAGTTGGATTGATCTACCTAGAACAATAATTTTAATGGGAATGAGACCTAGCAACCTTAATTATCAACCTGATCACTGGTTTTCAACATAATCTAATTGACTAACAAGATTAAACCTTCTACAAAATTTGAAGTCATAAAACATTTCTCTGGTTAAGCATTACATTTGTCTGGAGAGAGAATTATTTGATTTTAAATAACACACACAGTGTAAAATATTGCCCTTATCTAGTCAAAAATTTGAGATAATATTTCTTTGGTTTTTAGAGTGAAGAAAATATAATCTTTTCTCAGAGTTTTTATGATGGAATCGTGGAATGCATACAAATTTTCAAGTTGATTACAACATCTGGTATGGAACATATTAATGAACAGCGTTTCCTGTACAGGATAAAATACAATAAACCCATTTTTACTATCTTCAAGTTGGTCAATTTGTTTGACCCTAATAGCATTCAGTTGTAAATTTCCCACTAGATTTGCAGTATGGAAATTAGAAGTTATTTCTTTTTCTTCAACATTGGAGTAAAAATAAACTTATATTTCAGATAAAACAATTTTTTTTATTTCACACTCCAGGAATGTCCTCTCCAAACTTGCTTCTGTGTGCTGCTCTCTTGTGTGGCACTATAATCTAAAAAAATAAATTAATAATAACAATTATTATTCATTTCTTAAAACCAAGCTACTCATGAGCCTCAGTGCTGTTTACATGTTTACATAAAAACTCTTAGACTATATTCTACATCTATAAATTCCATACATGTTTAAATAGATATGAAATACCACTGAAACTTTTGAAAATAATTTATCACTCAGCCAGGTTAATCTCTCTTAAAGATTAGTTATAAATCATACATCTGCCTCAAATAAGTAATTTATCTTGTAAGCTACAAAATTACTATAAACAATTAAAATTTGAAAGCAGAAGTATAGAACTACATTTTAATAATAAAATGAAATATCTAAATGATAATTAAAATGTCAATAAAAATAAATTAATATTGATTTCTAATGGTTTTCCAGGCTAGAAGAAAGACAGGTCTAACTGGACTGACATTTCCCATTAAAAACACCAGATTAAATCAGTTGGTAGAAAGACTGAGAATAAGAATCACACCACAAAGACAGGTCTAAATGGAATGATAGCTACCTCATTATGTATGTAGGCGTCACATCCATAACACCACACTGAAAGGTCTGAATAGCTTAATACCATTTTGTGTTCTGTACTCAACCCATGAAAAAGCATGTGCTCATTGACATATCTTCCACAGCAAACCTAGAAAGTACAAAACAGGTTGAGTGGCAATAATTCTAACAGCAGAGACAGAAAAACAGCTTAACAATCACCACTAAAATTATTATAATTAAAAAAAAAACTGACTATGTATACACAGGATTAAGCTTTTGTTCCTTAGATTGTTTATATTATATACCAACCAAAAATCTATTCCACCTGCAGAGTGCTATGAAATCTCTACTCACTTCATAACATGTGAGGCAGACCCAGTTTTCTTTCGTGCTTTCACACATGGAGCATGCTGCGAACACGTCCAGGCCTCTCTCTGGTAGAGGAGCCACCATTTTGAGATGTTCACACCATGGCAAGGGAACAACAGCAAACATCTGCAGGTCATCCTATGATAAATGAAACAACAAAAATATTATTATTATCTTTATTAATGTAATAGTCTTAATTATATGTACTAGTTACAACATGGGTTGTCCACTGTATGACATACAAGAGTATAATTATATTGAGGCGCAGCAGAGATATAATTATCTTTTATATGTCCCATTCAGTGGATTGCGAGTAATTGTAATTGACTTATTCCACTTAGAAAAATAAGATGCATACACTGAAACATATGAAAGTGCAGGCAAGGGTGTAAGCAAAATACAGTTCATATGCAATTATCCAATTTATTGAAGTGCCTGCCGTGGGGTAAAAGAGATCTTTAAATTGTTACAAAGTCAACACAACAATAACTCGTTTACTGTTCCAATAAGTCTTTATGGATCAGTGCTTTCTGACACGACCAATAGATGGCACTGGTGAATTCAAACAAACACTTTACCTGGTCAGCTAAAGCCCCTCCCAGCAGCTCGCGTACAGTCAAATTCTTGGCGTCTGATCCACCACAAGCTCCTAGAGGAGAGTCTCCGGTGCAGTCACTAGATGTCACTGTAGGCGAGGACAGAAAACTGCCTCCATCTGAACAGCTGCTGACTGACTCAGATTTTACTGAATACAATAAAGTGATTGCAATATATTTTTTTGTTGTTTGAGGAAATAATTTTTTTTGTAATAATCACACACACACACACACACACACACACACAAGCTATTTATTGCTTTTGAAAGAGGAAACAATACAAGCTTAATCTATTTCTTTACACATTAATAAAGTACTTAACAGACAAGATAAACAACGAGAAAACACGAAGCCTTGATCCTAAAAATGAGATCATGGAAGTAACAGGACTAAAATACAAGTACATAAAAAATGGAGAAAATTTTTGTTAAAATATTCCGATTGCCATCTCTTTGCAGGCATCTAACAAAATAAATATTCACACAAACAAAAAGTGAGTTCAGATAGACCACACTATACCTTGTAGAGCTCCAATGGCCGTGGTAATACTGTCCATATCTGAGGTACTGGTCACAGCATTGTTCTGGACACCTGCTGTCACTGGGTTAACTGGGGCAGGTAAATCAACTGAAACACAGGATATATGGCTTTAACAAGGCAGCAAAGCTGTCAAATGTACAGACAAATCAACTGAAATACAAGACATATGGCTTTTAAAATGTTGAATAATAATATGGGTGAGAAGAAAGTAAATCAACACATAGAAAGACCAAAATGATTGAAAAGAAACTTTTTATTTAATTTCTCAATTAAATCAAATCCAGTAACCTCACCCCTAAACTGAAGACACTTCCAGTACTTCTTGTGTGTGTCCAGCACATTACATATGGACTCTACGGCCATTGTCTTAGGTACCAGAGACCCCAGGGGCGGACATGTTCCTCCCAGGAGAACCTTGGTACACATAGCCATGCTTTCTGATATGGAGTGGAGGTTGTAGCCACCCTAGAAATATACAGGAAAGATGTGAGATATAATACATGGTTCAGAACTATATGGCAAAACTGTTGCCCAGATTCGACATATATTAGTGTGTGTGTGTGTGTGTGTGTGTGTATGTGCATGTACATGTGTTCGTGTGTGTGTGTGTGTGTGTGTGTGCGTGCGTGCGTGCGTGCGTGCGTGTGTGTGTGTGCAAAGAGACTTTGACATAAGAAGAAAACCAGTCTTTTTTGGTCAAAATGTTTGAAATTTGAAATGCTAGCATCCTATGGAATTCTGATCAATGCATTTACAGTATTTCACTTCTGTTCTCTGTGAAGGTGCCATACAGTGAGTTTCAGAGGTTACTAAAAAATCACAAAAACAACAATTATTATCAAATTGCTCCTGGGGGTGAGTTTCCAGTAATCTCTGCACCTCATGGTGAAGTACCTGGGTATACTTTACCTCTAGTGCTAATATGACTCTCCCATTGGCCAAGCTCATCAACATCTGGGTCATGTGACCATAGCCAGCAGGGGTGACATCACAATGACCCTGAAATAACATTGTTTCAAATAACTTTCATAATACACATGACTTATAGTGGCTGAAGATCGAAACATAATTAAATCTGAATCATGAAATTCTTAAATCATGTAATTTCTGAAATATATTTCTTTGAAAAATTATGAAAAATTATGTCTTTTAACCCATGATCTTAAAACAAAGCAATATAACTACATGTATTATTTCATGACATCAAAAAGAGTATAACTCTTTAAAATGTCAAATGTAATAGTCTCATTTTTCATACTGGTAAGTCTATATAAAGTATAAATAATACTAAAATGAAAATAAAACTGCACCCCCTCTTGTTCCAGCCCTCTTGTTGTGCAAGAACCTTTAACAATGCTCCTCCCAGGTTTTTGCAAACTTAGCAAAAGTTGCAGATATTGGGTACTACCGGGTTACATTAAGACCACATTGTGGCTGTCACAATTCAGGTCCACTTACCAAGGGATCTCCCCTTGCTGCATCAAACCCAGCAGATACCAACACCAAATCTGGGTCAAACTGAAAAGAAAAAGAGTCATCGAGTAGAAAAAGGCAACCAGTAGAAACAATTTCATTAAGATTAAGCACTCAGAAATCCACGAAAAATCATCAACAAACACAAATTACCAACTTATTTAACTTATGATATTAACAATGCAATCAGAATATGTTAAACCATAAGAAAAAACTACAGCTGCAATTAAGTAATTATAAAACATTTACGCTCATAAAATCTATCTATCTATCTATCTAAAAGCAAAGAGCTAAGAAATACCCTCACCTCGTATGCCACTGGCATGATCACCTGGAGGAAGGCTGCCACGTACTCTGCGTCACCCATACCATACTGTAAAATAACAATCAGTTTTTATCTTAAATTGTACTAAAATAGACACGCCTTTATGAAGATTATTTCTTGAGATAATACACATCGCTTAAAATTAATTTATTTCTGTATTCAAGAAAAGTTTTTTAAAGAGTTTGAAAAAAGTTTTTCTTCACCTTGTTCCAGGGAATGTTGATGTTAAAGCCAGCGCCTGCTCCATTTCCCACTTTATCATAGTTTCCATCTGGTCCAGCTGGGAAGAAAAACCCCTGGTCATAGCGATGGATTGATATGTACAGTATGCTGAAATGACATTAGACATAAACTGGTTAAGTTTGGATCTTATACACTGCACTTTGGGGACACAATAGGGAAAATTGTGAAATTTACACAATGTGATACTGTGACTGTATTTTACAAGTCATAACTTCTTTAAATCAGAACATTCCTATTGGTTGGTGGCAACATAACTGAAAAGCATGATACCTTACAGAGTAAAAGCACCAATTTTTTAAAAATATTCTATAAAGAAATATAAATTTTAATGAAATCAGAATCGTTTTACTTCAAGTTTGACAATTTTTCTTCATTGAAGAGATGGAGTCATTAACATATGTTAACTTTGCCCATGTGTAATATCTACTGTCAACAGTACCTTGGATCATCTTCAAAGATGTGCTGTATACCATTACCATGGTGGACATCCCAGTCCAGTATTAGAACTCTGACAATATAACAGATATCACAGTGAGGACTGGATTAATTTTAATGGTAAAGTGTAGAAAAAATAATGATAAAAAAGTAAATGATTTTTTATGTGGCTTAACATGATTTTCTGCCAAAGAAACAAGACTGGGGTTTTCACCCTCAGGCTTCCTTAAATGGCCTTAATCACATGAATGACTTACCAGTAAAATACAACACACTGGTTAATACAACACACTGTCCTTACATTCTAATATCTAAGATTTTCTTTTAAAAACCTTTTAAGAATTCAAAAACACCAAACAACATTTAAGTTCCTGAAATTCCATGTCCCCAAATATCTCAGCTGTCTAGTAGGACTACATACTTTTTCACACCAAACGTCTTCTGAGCATAGCGAGCTGCTATGGCAACATTGTTAAACAGACAGAATCCACATGCCTGGTTGATCTCCGCGTGGTGACCTGGGGGTCTTATCACAGCAACACCATTCTGACTCTACAGAAAACACCAAATTACAAATATTTAATCCACATGGAGCATAAATGTTCTGTCACGTAACACACCTATCAAGTTGGATCATTGTGGCACAACTCTGTAGGTTCTATCCACTATTATACTGACTGCTACTGTTACATTTTACTTAGCTGTATAATCAGAAGTATTACAAGTATTATAATGACTCTTGTAACTTTCAATTTCCTACAGTAAATAAAAAGAAATAAATATTAATTATATAAAAAAGAAGAGATCAGATAGAGCTCCTTCGGACATTTCATATTCAATAATAGCAAACAATGTGGTTTACTCACTTCTAAACCAAGGAAGCCTTTATATATCTCACCTTGTTAGTTAAGACTGCCTCCACCACATTCAACAGACTACCTACAGCCAGCAAGGCACAGTCATAGGACTCCTGGACAAAGATATATTCAGTCAGTTTATTATTATAATAATAATAATAATAATAATAATAATAATAATAATAATAATAATAACTTTTAAAACTGTAAGCTGAACTTCAAAAATATACTGAAGTGTATGTGGATATTAAATAAATTAAACATACATAAATGAGAAGTTTTCTTATTCTTTAACACAATATGGTACAAATTAAGTCTTAAAACAAGTTTAGGCCACCCTTTTTTATTTTTATGGATGACATCCTCTGGGGACCCCAAAATCGGTGCGAGCGGGCGAAAAAAAAAAAAAAAAAAACAGTCCAAAAAAAAAAAAAAAAAAAAACTGCTTAAGAAAAGTTATGTTTTCAGTACACAGCTGGAAACACTAATTTACCACAGAAACACGTATCAAACTAACAACATGTCTTTATCCATGTTCTCAAAATATTAAAGCATTGTGAATAGGGCCTACTTCGTAGAAAGGTATAAATTAAGTCATGAATATATATATGCTGCATATTACCAAATCTATTTAAGGTTATTTCATGCATTCTGTTGGTATAGCAATCAATAAAACAAATATCAAATAAACAGCGTGTCTTTATTTGTAGGCCTACTCTCAGAAAATTTAAGCATTGTGAACACTTCACAGAATTGCTTCCTACTACCAAATCTAAAAAAGGTAATTTCGGTCGATGCCATTTTGTCTACTTCGACTCACACGTAGCAGCCAACTATTGGGTGGCCTGTCCGACCTTCAGTCCACCAAATACCACGACGCTCTTGTCGACCCTTTTTTCGCTACAAAAAAAACCTGGTAAGCCTATGTGCTGCTTTGGACAGAATGTCACTGAAATTTTCCGGGCAATGATCGCTGGCCGCGGCCAGCCTTTCGTATAATCGTAAAAAGGTGATATCTCCATGTCCTATATCAATGGCAAACCAATCCAAAACGACGGCCCCCGTTCTCTTTATGACTTTAATTGTCGTGTATTTTGAAATTAATGCTAGAGATGAATTTGACGCCAAAGCGGCCATATTTCCACGTGGTGATAATACGCATGCGCAGAAAGCTCATTTTCCGCACTCGGAACTACTCGGATGTCTCCGCAGTCGACAATGACAGCATGGAGCTTGCGGAATTAGCCGAGGATTGCCGATTACATTTTCCGGCAAATTCAATAACGACGTTTGCGACAACCGACTTCCTTGGGGGGGGAGGGGGGGGGATTTTTTTTTTTTTTTTTTTTGGAGAACGGATGAAAATCGGTGCGCGCGCAGGATGTCATCCATAAAATTAAAAAAGTGTGGCCTTAGGTTTAATAATTATCAATTTTGTTTTCAAAAAAGAATTAATTTAACATTAAGCTATAAAATGTATTATATTCAATCGTTCAAATCATCATTTGTTATTTGGCTGATGCTGTTTTTTTTTTAATATGATTAGAGAAGCTAGTAATTTAATCTGTCCTGGTGGCATTAAATCTGACTAAAAGATAATAATTGTGTGCAAAAGATTGAAAGACTGAACATCTTACCTGGCAGAGATAGACTGAGTTGTACTGCAGCTGAACTTCTTTGAGTTCTCTGGGTTTGGTCTCTTTGATCTGCTGCATCTTCTTAAAGTGCTCCATCCTGGAGTGAGATATAAAAATTTTGCTGATCAGTCTTACCTCAAAGCCCCATCAGTAGTAATGATTATATAAATGTTTTAATTTCTTGGCTCTGAAAGCAGCCAGACAGTACAATTAAATAATCAAAAAGGATGGCTAACTGACCATAGTGGTAACGTAAAAAGTCACAGATGAATTAAGTTATATTTAAGTTTAAATGAAGGTTTTAGATAAAATGTAAATAAATATGATTATTTTTAAAATGTAATTTGGTACATAAAGGATATTAGTTGAAGAGAATATGTTGTACTTTAAAATCTTCTTTCATAAGTATAAATTTGTTTATCTTTTAAAGTTTGTATGATCCACAGAATGTTTTTGGCATGAAACAATCCTTGATTTTGACACCTTTGTGCATGCAAACTTTTATATGACAAATAGCAGATGGGGGCAAGAAATAAATTCAAAGATAAAAAAGTTCTTTAATTGTAAAACAGTCTTTCAGTCTGACAGCTGTGGCAGTACAAGGAGCAAATTGATAACATGATTGCAGCATAACTGGTGGTTTAAAATTCTGTCAAAATCACAGGCTTAATTTTTATACATGTTTTCAATAACCTATCCGTCAGGGTAAAGATATCTTTGTCATTAAAACAATTTTTAGAGCCTAGGCTTACTTGTGACATGTCAGTACCTCTTCATCTGTTGCCATCCTTGACTGGAAAATACAGAGAAATACATAATACAGTTTTGGAAAGATTCAAGCCTTTCTGAAATATACAGAAAAGCAGTTGATGAAAAAACATGCCTATCATAAGTAACTCAATCTAATAAAGCTAAGTATTGGATACTAGTACATATCATTATTTAAGCTACTGATTCTGAGTGAAACTTTCTACTAGTAGACAATTATATTACCTCCACCCTTAGGCAATGTTTCAACAACCTATACTCCTGAATCTTGTTATATATCTTGGTTATTCTGTCAGGTCTCTCTGGGTGACCCCTGGGTATAATAAAGAAGTATAATGATTATTAACTTAAAACTTGAAGGTTGAGTGAGGCCAGAAAGTGAGAAAACCATGCCAGACACTTCTTGATAACTGGTTGAGACTGCCAGGTTTCAAATTTTGTGTAACATGAATTGACCTCATTGTCTCACAAAACTGGAAGAATATACCTCACTTAATATGCTAACAAAGATATGATGTCATTAAGCCCAATAGGACTAGGTATAATTAATTCTTTTAACACAAAAATTTTGCTTTTCTTATATTTTTTATTATACTACAAACACATGTCACTTAAATAAATGATTTCTCTCCCTAATACTCTACACAAAGTTGAATATTTTGCTAACTGATATCTTAATTTCAAATATTTGCACTGCATCATTAATTCCACAATTTCTTTTTGAAAAGAAAGCTCACTTACGGATCAACATGGTTCTTGTGTTTCCTCATGACTTCGTCATAGACCAGGGCTGTCCTGTATACATAAGAGAACAGAAACCATTTATAAACACAATATCAGTTGAATCCAAGGGCTCATTCCTAATATAACTATCATTTTACATAGATCAATCCAACTATGTGAGGCCTCATAATCAGGGATGAGAGTGCCTTTTGGTGAAAAAGTCAATAAATATGACATAGGGTCCAGGGAGCGACCTAGGCCAATTATTATTATTATTTTTTTTTCACTCCCAAAAAGTCAGAATTCTACCCATAGTCGGAAAAATCTCATCCCTGATACACTGATGCCCATTTACCTGTGTGGTGCCTTGCCCAGGTAAGTGTTATCTATCAGCTCCTGTATTCTGGCACTGTAGGCAGCCTTTACCTCTGGCTCCTGGACTGGGTAACAACACTCGTCTATTGGGTACACCTCGGGACGGTTCTCGGGGGTGGAAAACGGCACAGTTCTCCTAGGAGATGGAATGAAAAGTTCAAATCACTTGGATATGCCAATTTATGTTGATTTTTAAAATTAAATCTGAATAATAAAATAGAAGTAGAGGGATGGTTAAACCTGATGGATAATGTTCTCCAAACAGATGCATTTGACCATAAGAATAACTTCAATGATAAATTATATTTCTTAAATATTTACTTATCAACCCAGTATTTATTTAGCCTGTGATGAAGAGAAAAAAAAAATGCTGAGCTTGCTTATTTTAAATGTGTATTATGCAAGACATTGTTGTTCAGTTTAATAGTAACATTTATTAATTAAGTATTATTTAAAAGGCCTGTTAGGTTATTTATAAAATAACAAACTTACAAGTTATCATCTTCCCGCGTGGTACTGGATACCTCAGGACTCTGTACTGGCAGCACCCCCTGGAACTGGAGACACTGCCAATATGGGCGTAACACGCGGATAGCATTCAGTATGGTCTTCTTGATACTGGAAAGTAGGAATAAAGAAAGATAAAAGACAGACTAACGGCCCTGATATGGATGATGGTGAAGTTAAAAACACTGAGTACTGTAATATAATCTGATAATATGAACTCATGACTACCTTACTGTCCTCTTGCCACATCTGTCTCCCATTTCACATCTATTTAGTAAAATATGAACATCAAGAAAATTCATAACACTGGTCTACAATTTCTGACTATTTTTTTCACAGTTATTGCTGATAAAAGTAAGAAAAACACATCACTAAATTACCATGCATATGATGTGAATATAGAATTCAAGAATCGATCATCCTGCTTACAGAAATTTATGTTATAAGTGAATCCTGTCTTTAATTTGTCTGGTAAAAGAAAATGAAAAAAAAAAAAAAAAATCACAACAAGAGGGGCAGAAGGCATGAAATATCTTACACATCATTAGGCTGCTGTAGTGGTCCTATCCTTGGTGTCGGGTCTCCCAGTAGAGCCCTCAGTGTGAGAGCCACGCCCTCAGACAGAGACTTCAGGCAGTATCCTCCCTATGGAGAGCATAATGTCCAGGTCATATATTTTTACTTTAAACAGTGGTGATTAAAATGTGGTGTTGCTCAACACTTTATCAAAGTTTAAAAATTGATTTCTTAAAAAATATGGACATTAAATATTATGTCTTATGTAGATGATTTTTGGAAGGTACTTGTTAAATTTATAACAACAATTCACGTCAAACTTCCACACATTTACCAAGTGCACTGTTCTACCAAACACAGTCAAATCAAACACACTGTCACACCCAACACACTGTCACATCTACCACACTGGCACATGTTTCAACATATTTATTTACCTCTAGTATAACAGCCAGTTTGCCATCAGCCAGAGCACTGAGCATGTTGATAAAATGAGCATAGCAAGCTGGGGTCACCTCCATCTCTCCCTACAATACAACAAAGGTAAACTAATGAATATGCAAGTGCATATTTTTGGACAAATGATTGAAAAAACTGTGTACTTGTGAGAAAAGAACTTATAACAGCCAAGTAAACAGCCTGAGGTTTAGCAAAATATAAGCTGATGTTATATTTGTCTGTATTAAAATAGTTTTTAAGTTACATTCAATCATATTATAAAGAGATCAGAATTCTATCAAATGTTTTTATCTTTCCATACTTGTGAGTGCCACAAGTGAACTTTTAACTCTTTACAAATTTAAAACATTTACTAGTAAGTAAAACTTTTAAAAACATTGATTACATCAATTCATGAATCTTTGTAAATAAATAATCAAAAGCAGGAGCAATCTGTCAAATGGAAGGGTAAGACATTACAAAACTGAGCAGTTTCACAAAAGATACTGCAGTCATTCAAAATTGGGCAAAACTATTGGACTAAAATATATGGTCTGCCTGATCTGCAGTTTTCCACTAAAAAAGTGTTGGTTTGAAACATCAGTCATGTCTTTCTTCTTACAAGAAGAGGACAAACACTTCATAAAATTAGACTAATACTACGGAATAAGATTATCGTGGGGCAAAATGCTGAGATCTAAAAATTTAGACCAATTTTTTTTTTTTTTTTTTGGAGGGGGGGGCAAAACAATCTTTTGTGAAACTTGTATTCAATATCATTACAAAAAAGTAACTAGAAAATAGTAAGTAGAAACAAGTTAAGACAGTTAATGGTTGTTCAAAGAACACAAAAGTAGCATCAGGTATTATACCTTCTCGTCTCCAAGTGCTGAGTCAAATCCACTAGAAACTATAACCAATTGGGGACAAAACTAAAGGAGGAAAAGGAAGAACACTAGTACTGGCACTGTAATAATTAGTACTACAAGCATAACACTCATGCTATGGGACTAATTGCAATCTCCCTGTTCAAGAAACTGATTGACACCCATGCTGTTTGTGCAATATCAATTGCTCCTTTATCTTTAATAAGAAAATTGTTTTGGTGATGGTGATCTAGAGTAATATAACCTATGATTATTTCAAGTAAGAGATCAAAATGTCACAACTTCTGGTCGAATAATAGTGCCATGCAACTGCCTGCTTTTAAACAATATCTACTTTTGCCAAAAAATGTGTTTCACAAAAAAAAAAAAAAAAAAAAAAAAAAAAAAAAAAAATGCACTTGGCTTGACCGAGAAGTTTGAAATAGTAAAACCAGTCTCTTTTTGGATTGAAAAAAAAAAGTGATGTCTGAACATGCACAAATAAAGTGGACCACACCCTTATTGGTCTGTGTACAATAACCTAAGCAGTGTAAACAATGAGTTTCTTGAACAGGTGTTGCTATTTCTAACACAGGGGAAACTCAGTATATAGCATGCACATCTGTACCTCTGGGCATCCTATAGCTGCATCATAACCAGAGGAGACCAATACCAGCTGAGGGTTGTACTGTAATGTATGGGGGAGAAGTGTAAAGGGATGTCCAATATCATTGTTAATGGAGCATTCAACACACTCAGCTGTCACATGTGACACACTGTCACAGCCAACACACTGTCACACCTAACGCAATGTTAACCATATCACTGGCACACCTAACACAATGTTAACAATATCATACTGTTATACATTTTAATATAATGTCAACTTTATCATTCACACCTAACACAATATTAAACTTGTAACAATCAAACCTGCCATACTGTAACACCTTATACAATGTCAACCATATGACAATGTCACAACAAACACAATGCCATCCACATCATACTGTCACACCTACCACAATGACCACAATATCACACTGTCACACCTAATACAATCTCAATCTTGTCACACCTAGTGCAATTTCACAACTAAAACAACAATTTTCAACTTAAAATAGTTTATACAGCTGTATTACACTTTTAAAATAATAAATATTGCTCTTAGCCATAAGCAATTGTTGTTCTCTACTTATCATTTGCTAACTGTATGAACAAATATCTTACTTAATGCAATTATTCAATATCATTACTAATTGCAAAACATAATATCTTACTAACACTGCAGTAACCTAATTATTACAGAAAAAGGTAAATTTTAATTGAAACAAGATTTCCATTACCTCATAGAATATAGGCATGAGTAGTTGATGAAACACAGCCATGTAGTCACTGTTAGTCATACCAGTCTGAAACCAAAGTTTTCATTTATAAATTCACTGAAATGAATAAACAGTTAAACTCGTCTTCCCTGCGTTTAAATGTATTAATTCGGTGGATTAAATTATGAGTTGACGTGTAACACAGTTCTTGTCTAGTTACTTGTGTTTTCATTAAGTAATTCACTGGACTGAATAAACAGTAGTATTCTTGTCTTGTTTTTAAATTTATTAATTTGCTATATTAAAATTAGCAGTTATGTCCTTTTCTAACTGCACGTTCTTTGTAGCCACCTTGCAAAACAATTGCACATTCCAACAGACATATAGTCAAGTTTATACAATATCAAGAGCAGAAAATATCTATATACATAGGGTTTTACTTATATATCAGGGATGAGACTTTCTGGCTCCCGATAAGTCAGAAATTTGCAGATATGCCAGAAAAATCTCATTACTGTTGTAAGCATCAACACCACCTAAAAGGTCTGAAATCTGCCAATAGTCAGAAAAATCTCATCCCTGCTTCAGTCACTATAATTATTTCAACTCACTTATATACACTTTTTCATTCCAACTTTATTTCTGTCACCAAGATATCATATCAACTGATCATGCACAGCATCAGGACAGCTGTGTCTATTTTGAATAAAATCAAATCCCTTTCTCCAATTTTATGCCAATAATATCATTTGATGAATGTGATAATTACCTTATTGAGAGGTATATTGATGTTGTAGCCTGTACCTCGACCCTCTCCTATATAGTCATAGTCGGACTCTCGAAGGTTTGGCCAGAAATTGCCATACTCATAGCGGTGGATAGACACATACATCACTCTGAAAGACACAAAATCACCAGGATTATTAAGCAAACATGTTCATTAGCTTGGTAGTTGTATCATATATGATAATAATTAAACACAAGCTGAAATACTTGCACCAGGATTATTATTTATGAATAGCTTATTAACATTTTATATTTCATGTGCAATATGACAGTATTTAGGCTCTCAGTCTGACATATATAAAAACTACCATTTCCTGTTTCATCTTCATCCCTCACAGGTCACTAATTTTTCCAAGTTTCTTACAAAATCAGACTTTCTCCTACGAACAAAACTTGCTTTTCAAAACAATTGAAAGCATCCCTTTCATATATCTTTTACAAAGCATTACATCAAGTTATAAATACCATCAGTTTATTATTACTTTTAATTCAGCAAGTTAATTCCATCTATTTCTCTTACCTTGGGTCATCATAGAACATGTACTGTGTGCCTTGACCATGGTGGACATCCCAGTCCACTATCAACACCCTGACATATCAAATATACAGTCAGTTAGAAATCAGTGGTTTTAAATATTGACAATTTTTGGCATTATGTTCTGTAAAGCAATAAGTATATTGGCATGGACATTTCTCTCTCTCTCTCTCTCTCTCTCTCTCGATACATTGAAATATATCTCAGTAATTATTAGACCATACCACACCAAACACATACCTGATTTCTATATACTTTCCCTCAAACCAGCTCACCCATTCCTTGAATACTTGACATTATAGCACTATATAAAACAAACATGACAAAGAGCTTAAGGCCCATTTCCACTGAAAGAACCGTACCAAGTAGATCAATCATGGGGACTCTTGTTTAATGCAAACAAACAAATTGAAACGCCTCCACTTGTTTCCAACGTACTTGTATAATCACCAGCTTTTCTGAATTCTACTCAATGCCAGGAGGAGGGGTGTTAATCTGTCAATCTGATTGCATTCAGCAAGAGTCCCTGCAGAGTTGCATCAATCTAAATCAAACAAAAACTTCATTGAGAATAAGCCCATAGTGAGTACCTTTCCAGACCAAACTTGTCCAGAGCGCGTTTTGCAGCAATGGCCACATTGTTAAAGAAGCAGTATCCACAGGCCTCTTTGTACATTGCATGGTGACCTGGGGGTCTGGAAAGGAATTAAATAGCAAGTTTAAAAATTATTTTTTAGTAATATTAAAGAGATACAGAAGCCCAGCTCTGAAAGTCTCAACCTTTTAAACATGTTAAATGGCTATGGACTACTTAAAGAGTTTTTTTTTTTAATATTGAAATATCTGCAGTGAGAAGTACATTCTAATGATATTTTAAAAAAATGGGTATGTTTAAAAACTTAACATTTTAATTACTGGTACAAGATAATCTTTATAACTTTATTATTCCTCCTTTAATGCTTACCTTACAATGGCAAACCCATTTCTAACCTGAAATAAATAAACTTCATAAACAGACATACACAAACAATACCATCTATAAATATATATGCAATGTCATTAATTTTTCCACATAATCTATACATGTCTTTAAAATAATATTCGGACCTCTACACGATGAATCAAACACCCCATTTCCATAGATTAGATCGACCTACTTTAGATCGACCTAACTCCCTGGGGGTTCACGCTAAATAGCTGTCAGCCGGGCGGACACGAAAGTTAATTACCTCCTTACAGCTTGTAGTAGGCGGGACGGACATTTAAGTCGGATTATCTGAAAGTAATCTAGTGAGACTCCCCGCGGGGATAGATCGATCTAAAACCTATGGGAATAGAGCCAAAGTTAACATGTCTATAACAATATGTGTAAACTGACCTTTTCTTGCAAGATCTGTTCTGTCATTTCTATGGTACTGCCTAGAGAAAGCTGTGCACATTCAAATGTTTTCTGAAAATTGGCAATAAGAACTAATCATTCTCTTTTTTTATTTCTATCAAATATATTCTCAAATGATAAAAGACTATACTATTTAACCATTATTATAATCATTAATTTAATAATTCAGTTAAAAATTACTAACAAGTACAGACCCAAAACAATTTATAATGAATTTGTCCATTATTATACCTTTATTAAATAAAGTTAAAATCAAATCAAAACATTTTTGAAACAAATTTACAATAAAAATCTAAATAACTAGAGGATCAGAGAGGCGATACCGCCTCCGAATATTGTACCACCAGCTGGAGCAAGCGCATTCGTATAGACCCCCACATACACAAAATAAGGGGTGCAGCCACCAGTCTTGTGCTTGACAAGCTGTAAAAATGCAATCAACAAGAATTTTCAAAATATGCAAAAAATATATATAACTAAAAATGGTGCAATCAAAGTTAAGTTCATTGTAAGGTAGGTCAAAGGTCAATTTCAAGGTCACAGTAAATTGCCAGTATATGACTTCCTATCCAACTTCAATAGTAACTATGGACCTATCTCTGCCAGTTTTGGAGATAAAAGGGAAGCAAAATTTGCAAAGTTCAGTTCATGGTGAAAAGTAGGTCAAAGGTCAATTTCAAGGTCACAGTAAGATTGCCAGTATATGACTTCCTATTCAACTTCAATAGTAACTATGGACCTATCTCTGCCAGTTTTGGAGATAAAAGGGAAGCAAAATTTGCAAAGTTCAGTTCATGGTGAAAAGTAGGTCAAAGGTCAATTTCAAGGTCACATTTAGATTGCCAGTATATGACTTCCTATTCAACTTCAATAGTAACTATGGACCTATCTCTGCCAGTTTTGGAGATAAAAGGGAAGCAAAATTTGCAAAGTTCAGTTCATGGTGAAAAGAAGGTCAAAGGTCAATTTCAAGGTCACAGTAAAATTGCCAGTATATGACTTCCTATGCAAGTTCAATAGTAACTATGGACCTATCTCTGCCAGTTTTGGAGATAAAAGGGAAGCAAATTTTGCAAAGTTCAGTTCAAGGTGAAAAGTAGGTCAAAGGTCAATTTCAAGGTCACAGTAAAATTGCCATTATATGACTTCCTATTCAAGTTCAATAGTAACTATGGACCTATCTCTGCCAGTTTTGGAGATAAAAGGGAAGCAAAATTTGCAAAGTTCAGTTCATGGTGATAAGTAGGTCAAAGGTCAATTTCAAGGTCACAGTAAGATTGCCAGTATATGACTTCCTATTCAACTTCAATAGTAACTATGGACCTATCTCTGCCAGTTTTGGAGATAAAAGGGAAGCAAAATTTGCAAAGTTCAGTTCATGGTGAAAAGTAGGTCAAAGGTCAATTTCAAGGTCACATTTAGATTGCCAGTATATGACTTCCTATTCAACTTCAATAGTAACTATGGACCTATCTCTGCCAGTTTTGGAGATAAAAGGGAAGCAAAATTTGCAAAGTTCAGTTCATGGTGAAAAGAAGGTCAAAGGTCAATTTCAAGGTCACAGTAAAATTGCCAGTATATGACTTCCTATGCAAGTTCAATAGTAACTATGGACCTATCTCTGCCAGTTTTGGAGATAAAAGGGAAGCAAATTTTGCAAAGTTCAGTTCAAGGTGAAAAGTAGGTCAAAGGTCAATTTCAAGGTCACAGTAAAATTGCCAGTATATGACTTCCTATTCAAGTTCAATAGTAACTATGGACCTATCTCTGCCAGTTTTGGAGATAAAAGGGAAGCAAAATTTGCAAAGTTCAGTTCATGGTGAAAAGTAGGTCAAAGGTCAATGTCAAGGTCACAGTAAGATTGCCAGTATATGACTTCCTATTCAACTTCAATAGTAACTATGGACCTATCTCTGCCAGTTTTGGAGATATAAGGGACTAAATGTTATAATTTTGGAGTTACCATAATGTGCCATAAATTGCCTACAGAAAAAATTAATTAAAATAAAGAAAAGGTCATTTTGGTCAAAGTTCTTGAAATGGGAGGTTCTCTGAAGTTGCAGAAGTTTAAATTTGATAAAATAATGTCATTTTTGACCACAAGTTGTCTGCTTTGCCAAGCATTATGTTTTATTTTTCCGGAGTTCAAAATTTATTATCCATTACCGTACTGCACATTTTTACAGAAGCCGACTGGTGCCATATGTTGAAAAAAAAAATTATCTCGAAATTTCGAGATAGCATTTTTTTTGTTCAAATTTCAAAATACTATCTCGAAATTTCGAGATAAATTTTTTTGCTCAAATATCAAAATGCTATCTCGAAATTTCGAGATAATTTTTTTTTTGTTCAAATTTCAAAATGCTATCTCGAAATTTCGAGATAAAAATTTTTTTTGTTCAAATTTCAAAATAGTATCTCGAAATTTCGAGATAATTTTTTTTTCTACATATGGCACCAGTCGGCTTCCGTACATTTTCCTTTCACCACCAATATGTACTTTCTGATACAGCGTAACTCGAAAACCGTATGGAATACAAAAAAAACCGAGACCACCTCCAGTGTTGGGCTTTACATGCTCTACAAAATGCAAAAAAGAATGGGTCTCTAGCATTAACGGTTCCCGAATTAGAGACAGTTTTCAGTTTCGGTATCTTATGGCCGCTACTCCTGTGAAAATGCACCGATTGACCCCAAATTCACGGAGATGAAAGATGACCTGAAGGGTAACACTTTCCAATAATATTATTGGTTAAGTCTGTGTGGCGTCTGAATAACAGGGCAAAAAAATTTTTTTTCGTAAAAAATTTCATTTTTTTGAAAATTTTGACCCATTTGACCTTGAAGTAAAGGTCAAAGGTCAAATCCGAGGGTATATTTGAAATCTACACATATGACTTTTGGAAAGCCGTCTATAGAAATTTTTCCCGTAACTCCTTCTGTAGGGTAGATAATTAGCATTTAATTTTGCCATTTTTAGACAAGGGTGCATTGCAATGAGTGCCACACCCAGACCCCAATACCGACAAAGCCCAAATTTTACGTGGAACGAGTTGAGATTATAGGTGACCTAAATCCATGAGATGGGTACGGGGGCCCTTACCGTCTAGGAGGAGAAGCGGTAACGGTAACATGGCGGCGGAGCCGGCGGAACGGACCGGACGGGACCGAAACCATGTGTACCGCCAGCGCTAACGCTGGTGGTAAATTTTTTTTGTTCAAATTTCAAAATAGTATCTCGAAATTTCGAGATAATTTTTTTTTCTACATATGGCACCAGTGGGCTTCCGTACATTTTCCTTTCACCACCAATATGTACTTTTTGATACAGCGTAACTCGAAAACCGTATGGAATACAAAAAAACCGAGACCACCTCCAGTGTTGGGCTTTACATGCTCTACAAAATGCAAAAAAGAATGGGTCTCTAGCATTAACGGTTCCCGAATTAGAGACAGTTTTCAGTTTCGGTATCTTATGGCCGCTACTCCTGTGAAAATGCACCGATTGACCCCAAATTCACGGAGATGAAAGATGACCTGAAGGGTAACACTTTCCAATAATATTATTGGTTAAGTCTGTGTGGTGTCTGAATAACAGGGCAAAAAATTTTTTTTTCGTAAAAAATTTCATTTTTTTGAAAATTTTGGCCCATTTGACCTTGAAGTAAAGGTCAAAGGTCAAATCCGAGGGTATATTTGAAATCTACACATATGACTTTTGGAAAGCCGTCTGTAGAAAATTTTCCCGTAACTCCTTCCGTAGGGTAGATAATTAGCATTTAATTTTGCCATTTTTGGACAAGGGTGCATTGCAATGAGTGCCACACCCAGACCCCAATACCGACAAAGCCCAAATTTTACGTGGAACGAGTTGAGATTATAGGTGACCTAAATCCATGAGATGGGTATGGGGGGCCTTACCGTCTAGGAGGAGAAGCGGTAACGGTAGCCGTCCGGCGGAGCCGGCGGAGCCGGCGGAACCGGCGGAGCCGGCGGAGCCGGCGGAACGATCCGGACGAGACCGAAACCATGTGTACCGCCAGCGCTAACGCTGGTGGTACAATTATGCAAGCAAAAGCTGCAAGGTATGATAAAAAGCAAGGGAAAAAACAAAATTAAAAGTACATAAATTCATTTTTATCTAACTCAATTTTGTTAAAAACGGAACAGCACAAATTAATCCTAAGTAATTGGTTATTATAATTTAACTTTGTTTAAGTTAGTCACATTAAAGCACTAACTACGTGGAAGCCATGCAGGTGCTTGCTTGCACAATGAAAAGCTATAACAGCACTTTCTTGTAATTTACAGTGCTGATTTGGCCATTATTCTTTTTAATTCTCAGATATCTTGTTTTCCATTCAAAAGTTTTTCTTTTTTTAAATAATTCAAGATACCGTTGTCGTGCACCTACGCTGTTGAAGTAAATGGAGTCATATTTCCCCGAGAGGTCTTGGAGTGTCTGGACCCCCCTTGGTAAGAGGGGTTCTGGGGAGTGCCCTTTCTCTGAAGTCATTTTAGGCTACAAATGATCACAGATTGTCAGAATAAGTGGAGGAATGGTTTTCTGGTGAGGAAAAATCATCCAGTGAAGTTTAATGGTAAAATATCTTAGTTTAGAAGCTAGTGGAACTGAGATGTTGTTTGTGCGAGTGCTAATGTGGACATTGGTGCTGGGGTTTAATACTGCTGCCAGAAACATTACAAATCCACAGGACTTCCCGTCATTTTCAACAAATAATGCCATCAAGGATTTCTTTAACTTATGCCATAATAACAGCTTGGTGACCAAGATACAAAAATGTGCACACATATATTCATAGCTACAACTATTAGCAACAAAAAAAGGAAGCAAATGGACAAAAAGATATAAAATACATTGACACCTTAAACAAGGAGGCAAAACACAAAGCAAAACTAAATAGGATAAGCTAACAGTATTGAAAAATAAACTTCTGTTATATTCAGAAACTGAACAAAAGCTAGCAGTCTTTGTTTCTTAAGATAAATAAAAAGTTAAAATAAGTTCGGTTTTTACAGATATCACACTCAGCACTGTATACTTAGAGAGAGAGAGAGCACACACTTTGCCAGAAAAAAAAAAAACTTTTTCCAGGAAAATATATTTTGTTGTGTACATACACTGTTAAAATAAATGCCATGATATTTTTCTGAGAGGTCTTGAAGAGGCTGGATCTCACTAAGGAACTGAGAATCCTTCAAAAGCTTCAGGTATTCTGGACTATGCTGACTTAGAGCAGCTTCATCAACAGACTTTTTGGGCTACAAAATGAAATATTCATAAAAATCAAAAGTTCATAGTAATTTAAAAGCAAGACTTGTCTGATATTAAATAAAGAATATAAATTAATGTAAATATGAATATAATATTAATTGCTGAAATTACCCAAATCACTTAAATTAAAACAGAAAAAAATGTGTGTGCACCTCATAATTGTTTTTATGTTTTAAAATTCCTAATTTAAATATGTCAAGTCAACCTGAGTATAAATTCTTTGAAAATCACCAATGATTGAGCACTGAGTTTCTTAAATTAAACTGCCTCAATCTGATTTGCTGTCTTCCTCTGGGTGGAAATCAGAAAACAAAAGAAAACTCCATAACTTCCAAGTCAGATACATTAAAGCCTTGGTAATGATAGGCAACTCAGAACACTATAAAGTAACCTTTCACTGAATGGCAGAATTCCCTTTTCATATTTGCTAAGTTACCAATTGTGCTCAGAAAATGTAAGACAAAAATTTGAGCTCATTTTGGAACAATCGGTAGTATTTGAAACGACTAATTCCCCCACCCAATGATGTTAATTAAATTCAGAGAGATGGGGAATTTTACATATTGTCATGGTAACAGTGAGGCTCATCAGTTTTGTTGATTTCATGGCAATACTAAGGTTCAACGTTTTGTTGTCCTAGCAGCACTTCATATTCATCATTTTTCTTGTCTTAATGGCACAATTAATCTTCAGGAATGTAAAACTGTGAAATTGGACATGTATATAAATGGATTTTTTCATACGTCATTTTGACCTCAAATGACCTTCACCTTGGAAATTTGCCATGACCCCCAGCTCAGACAAAGATACATCGAGTATATATCCTTACATTTTTGAAATCCCAACATAAAGACAAACAAATGTGGCATTTTGGCCAAAATAATATATTCTCAATCATGTTTTGGACATAATATGATATCAGCACTGCATTTCTTTCACCTAAAGGATCCTAAATAAATAGAAATTGATGATTAAACTGCAAATTAAATGCTACAAAATCATGCAACCACTAGGGGAGATTTGCTACACTCCTATTCTAAACACCTGTCTGAAAAACAAACAATACAAACAAACATTCATCAAAAAGATAAACATTAAATTCATGCTGCACTAATGCTAGTCTACTAATATGCAAGCAAATACAGAAAATACTGCACAGTGGTGACAAGTAAGAAAATGGAGAAGGCTCACTTACAGGCTATTCAAATATTTTCCCCGCAGGTCACCAGAGCATACTCAAATGTATAAAATATCAAAGATAGCATACAAAGCAAAGTTTAACTTATTTAGTTGGGTAAAAAGTGAAAATCCAGTTTTTATTCAGGCTTATATTGATTATTATCATATGTACCAGTATGTCCCCTTTTTTCACCAAATAACAGCTGGTTTCTTGTTCTACTTTGTTTTCTCGTGTATCATGTAAGTACCAGTAGCTTTTGAGGAATAAGTTCACCACTGAATCAGATTAAATATTTATGTTGGAACGTAAACATGTGGAGAAAATGTTAGAATAGCCTGTTCGAAATGCAAGAAAATTATATAAAATCTAAACACACCAGTGAGCAAGATGCCTACAGTACTATAATTTATCTTTTTTTTTTTTTTAATTTGCACAGTTGAAATACATATAGACATTGCTCTATCCATTTAATATTGATCAATTTGGCAGCATCCATACTTACTTGGCAATACAATGACATATACAAGAACACATGTTGTTTTAAAACAGGTTAATGTTGAAGACCAGTTTTTTTTAATAAATAGGCATCAAGTAAGAAATGTAAAAAGCTAAAACTAGGCTGACTTGGATAAAAACAATACCAGCAGGGACAGCTAGGGTAAAAAGCAAGCTGTTAAAAAAAACAGATGTGACAAGGCTAAGGTAGCATTACAAGGACTGTCTGTTAATATTAATGTGAGAACATGTAATAATCAATGAAAATAGGAAAATTTTATCAGTTAGTTATGTTCTCACAAATTGGTCAAATTTTTGGTTAATTGGCCAAAACAAAGTGTGTTCTACAGTGACCTCTAGTGGGAACGTACATTATGAAACACAACATCATCATACAACGAACTGGAAAGCTCTCTTAACCCCTTAACATCCTGATCAGAGCAGGATTTAACATTAGCAACTAATTCTGGGTGATGCAGAGTTAAAATAGTGTCTTCACTTGCAGTCCGTGCCTGGAATTGAACAGTAGATCAAGGTTGTGAAGTCAAGATCATCACCGGGTTAAATTCATCAGATTACATTCACATATCACTGATATCAGTGATTCAGTATTCACTTTAATTGCTCAAGTGGCTAGTATGGCCCAGTACACTTGAGAGCTTACAGTGTATGTAAATATGCTGAAAAAAAATAGATAATACTCTGTAGACATGCAGTGTAATGCCACTTAATTAACTCTAACTCATTTTTTGTACTCATGATGAAATTATCAATAGGAATTACAATAACACATTTTAGCTTAACTGAAAATGACGCTTGAAGGCATGTCAGCCATACTAACTTGTTATGTCATTTATCAAACATCTGCTGTAAACATATAATCTAAACTAGAGGATCAGAGAGGCGATACCGCCTCTGGATATTGTACCACCAGCTGGAGTAAGCGCATTCTCATGGAAACCCCATCCCCAAAAAATGAACACCACCACCAGTCTTGTGCTTGACAAGCTCTATGAAATGCAATAAACAAGTGTCCTCAAAATATGAAAAAATATATATATATATATCGAACAAACATAACTGTTCAAAACAAGCAACTGTTCAAATTGAGCTGTATTTTCCTAACACTGATCACTCCTGTGATTTTCTAGACAATAGACAATTGGTTTTCCTTGAAATGCGTTATCAGTATTGCATATTTGCTGACAAAAGAGAAAACCTAGGGACAACAGTGGGCAGATCTCTGCTAGCTTTGAAGATATGAGGGGCAAGAAAATATGCAGAGTTCAGTTTGTGGTGAAAAAGTAGGTCAAAGGTCAATTTCAAGGTCACAGTATATGACTTCCTATAAAAGTTCAATAGTAGCTATGGGCATTTCTTTGCCAATTTTGGAGATATGAAGGCCAGGAAACATGCAAAGTGCAGTTCATCATAAATAGTAGATCAAAGGTCAATTTCAAGGCCATAGTAAGATTGCCAGTATATGACTTCCTATTCAAGTTCAATAGTAACTTTGGACTTATCTCTGCCAGTTTTCGAGATATAAGGGATAGAAAATTTGCAAAGTTCAGTTCATGGTGAAAAGTAGGTCAAAGGTCACTTCCAAGGTCACAATAAGACTGCCAGTATATGACTTCCTATTAAAGTTCAACAGTAATTATGGGTGTATCTCTGCCAGTTTTGGAGATATAAGGGTTGAAAATTTTGCAAAGTTCAGTTCATGGTGAAAAGTAGGTCAAAGGTCAATTTCAGGATCATATTTAGATTGCCAGTATATGACTTCCTATTCAAGTTCAATAGTAACTATAGGCGTATCTTTGCCAGTTTTGGAGATATAAAGATCAGAAAACTTGCAAAGTGCAGTACTGAAAAGTAGGTCAAAGGTCAATTTCAAGGTCACAGTTAGATTATCAGTATATGACTTCCTATTCAAGTTCAATAGTAACTATGGGCGTATCTCTGCTAATTTTGGAGTATTTCACATTTTCCCCACTGAATATTGTGATGTTGTAATTTTTGATATAGGGCAACGCCTAAACCATATCATAAACAAAAAAATGGACACCACCGCCAGTATTGCACTTGACAAGGTCTACAAAATGCAATAAAAAAGAGGTCTCTGGCATTTACCGTTCCAGATTTAGAGCGAGTTTTCAGTTTCGGTATCTAATGGCTGCTTCTCCCGTGAAAATGCACCGAATGACCCCAAACTCCCAAAGATGAAAGGAGTCCCCAAAGGTAACCCCTCATTATAACAGGAGAGCTTAGGGCTGTGTAGTTTCCTAAAATTAGCACAAACAAATATTTTTTTACAGAAAATTCCCATTTTTAGAAAATTTTGGCTTGTTTGACCTTGAAAAAAAGGTCAAAAGTCAAATCCAAGGGCATATTTGGAATCTCCACATATGACTTTCGGGTCACACTTCTTTAGTAATTTTTCCCATAATTCCTTTGGTTTGGGAGATATTAAGCATTGAATTTTCAAAAATTTTGACAAGGGTGCGTTTCAACAAGCGTCATGCCCAGGCCAGTGCACCGATGGAGACAAAAAAACCAGGGTGTTCAAGTTGAGATTATATGTGACCTAAATCCAAGAGATGGGGACACAGGTCTTTGCGGTCTAGGAGGAGAAGCGGTAACGGTGACTTGTTTCCGGCGCCCGACTGCGGAGCCGCAGGAGCCGGCGGAGCCGCAGGAGCCGGCGGAGCTGTACGAGACGGGTCGGGACTAAAACCATGAGTACCGCCAGCGTACACGCTGGTGGTACTAATAAACCTGAAACTTGTTAATACAGCTGACCATTTTCAAATTTGTTTATATTTATCTGAATAAAACAATAAACAGGATTACAAATATGATGAAAGTAAAACCATACTGTTTAAATAAATGTTCAAAAACGATAGCTATACCATTACTGTAATTCTGGTCATTCAACCAGTGTACAAAAGAAATTTATGCCCTTCTCTGAAATTTATGCCCTACTTGGTCCGCATTTATCCCCTACTGGGTCTGTACTTACCAATATGGGTACACATCTGGTGACCAGACCATACTGTAGACATCTTAGATAAGGCTCTGTTATCCTGTCAGGACATTCGGGGTGCAGGAGGTCCCACTCACACCTGTGCTGGGTCATGAAGTGATCATAGATCAACCCCGTACTATATGAAAAAGAATTTGACACCGATAAAATATAAATTTTAAAAAAACAAACATGTAAACATAAAATATACAGTGAAGTTGCCTTGTACATCTGATTCATTTCAGTTTGAAATTTTATCAATAAAATGGGTTTTATGTAGTACTGTTTACTCAAAGGTAAAATATTTATTTTGTATCATAACTGTTTCCATTCAAGCCTGCTGCATATTCTTATATTCATACTTATTAAAATATTGTAGGAAATTTTGAAAGTAGTTACTGTGCCTTGATTTTCTATCTTGACAAATTTTTCCAATCTTGAAAATAAAACCTGCACAGGAGTGGAAGCTAGTGTAATTTTCAGCAATAATTCATAATTACTGAGAAGGAACAACTTGTAACAAGTAAAGTCTAATATTTATTTGAAAATTTAATCTTACCCCAGATTTGTTAATTTCATTGATTTCATGGACTGCAAATAAAGAAAGTTCAAAGAATTATTTATAAGTGAAAAACCATATAATTTCACACAGAAAATTGTGTAAAAAGCGTTCAGCTATAAAAGACAAACATGCTTTAAGTGTTATTTTCCCAATTACCCATAGCAATTATACATGTATGTTATTAACAATCAGTATCCCCCCCCCCCTCCCCACCACACACACAAACCTCCTGAGCTAAATTTAAAATCAGTTATATTCAGAATACACTAATCAAGTGTATTAGAACTGCATAGACCAATTATAAAACTGGCAAAGATTACTAAGATAACATTAATTAGATTAATTTAGGAGCTTGGATGACACTTCATGTTTTCAAACATTCTTAAGTCACAGCTTCGGTCAATTCTGAACATGGCAAACATCATCAAGAAGTGTCAAAACAGCCATAACATACCAGGTCAGCCATCTTGTCCATGATCTGTATATTATCTTGGTGGGGGTGCTGGCGGGTGTCTCGTCCTCTTCTCTTCAGTTCTTCCAGTGTGGGTCCCTTGGACTGCTTGCCTTTCTTCTTACCCGTACTAGCCGATTTCTGGGATCAATAAATTAATGTTTGTAGCAATATGCGTGAAAAAGCGTGAAATGATCGCATCAGAATTGCGAACACTTCATTTATATGTTCATATAACCAATGGAAAAATCTGTCTACAGATAGCATGTGGTGTTTCTATTCTAATGAAAAAAAACAGCAACAATGAATTATGCAACATACAACAACATGTACCTGCATATGGTATGTATTTACCTAGTGCACACAAAACAGATGTACCCGGATCTTATCTGGAAAACCATCCCGCTATGACTTTTTACATGTATATATACATAATTTAAAAAACTGTGTTTTATGATGGCAAACATTTTAGTTATTCTGTAAATTTGAACATGTCAAAGACTTGGTTTTTGTAAAATTTACTGAAGTCAGGGGCAGACATAAAAATGGAAGAAGCTGCAACTAATAAAGTCTGTTGAAATCGGAAGAGGTGAAATTTCTCACATAACTTAGTGGGTATATCAGGTCTGAAGGCAGAAATTTCATATGGGGCTTCTTTTTCTGAAAAAGTGAACTTTTAAACCCATCAGTCAATCAAAATTGAAAAACTGCAAAGACTTGAGAAGCCTGTCGTACATATTAAATTTAATTCATAATTTGATAATTTAAAGCAGACCTTTTCCAGCTAAAAGGGTGGTTCTTTCAGGAAAAAAAAAGAGACAAAATGAAGAAGATTAATACGTAAAGCATTTCTTGCCCTAGCTGATACCCAGGTACATTGCAGAGATAGTCTTGATATATATTCAATCTTTTACAAAATGTCCTTGAATTCCTACCTTTGGTTTAACTGACTGTGTCTTAACATTGGATGGGGTCTCATCACTCTTTGTCTGAAACAAACCCAACAATATGCCATAAACTACACATAGCACTGTGCCTAGATTATAAAGTCACATTATAAACAAATTAATTTGCACAGTGAAAGTCTAATGGTACATTCACAACAAGTAGATCCGTGGCCTAATTATCAGATCCGAGGACCAAATACGGCAGATGCCCCTTGAAAGCTTGCTGCATAGTTCCATAATAGACACTGTACAGATTCCCCACTGGTAAGATTTCAAGTCGGTAGGCCATGCATGCTTGATCCACTGACCTGTTAGGCTGAGAATCAACTTCTGTTGTGAATGCTGCCTAAGTCTTCTATTGACTTCATAAATGAACCATATTAGTAGACATAATTCAGTGTCTATAAGAACCAACTGCTCAGTTGCAGTGAATCAGGCAAACTTAACATCTTTACAGGCAACGAACTGCTACCTGTATGTCCATGTGTATTGTAGAGAGATACATAAAATACAATATAACAATTAAGAGAATTAAGAATTGTCAAGCAATATGAATCTGAAAGCAAAATTGAAAGTTATAATATTCCCATATATATCAGTATCAACCTTATATCAAACTAATCTGTCTAATCAGGTAAATTTGACAATAACAAGTAGGAACATGTTATCAGTACTGATCAGTGCATTACCTGTGGTGCAGGGGCTGGGGCATCCCCTACACCCCCCTCGCAGGAATTTGGTGATGGATTTTCAGTCTGCACTAGTCCTGTGGCCTTGGGATCAGAGCTCGCTGAATCTGGCTCTGATGCTGGAGATCCTTTGTTTATGATCGGTGGATCCATCTGAAACATATTTAAATGGGCAAATTATTTTAAGTCATAAGTGATTTTTGAATAGATCTTCCACTTGCACTGGCCCCCGAGACTAACTCTGCTGCCCCTTTGATCGGTTCATGAAGCTAAAAATCACATTTAATAAATTCATTGTTACCAATGGCAGTTTACTCTTTATGTTGCCTCATTTTTCTATCTTAGACATTCTAGACGTGCACAACATGCGTAAAACGAAAGGAACTCGCTTCACTTTGAGGCATCGCTACACAAACATGAAAATGCATCCAACTTCATTCGTGTGGAGAACAAGAAAAGTTGAACTTCTCATTGAAGTTATTTCTCATTAAAATTATTTTTCACAGTGGATAGTAACAAATATAAAATACCTTTATTGCAAAATATCTCCAACCGGCTTACAAAGTGCGGAGTATTACATGGCAGCAAATAATAAATGAAAACAGAGCGGCTTTTCCGCTCTGATAACGTGATTTCGTCGATACGTGGCGCGCAAGCAAAAAGGCAAGAGGCGAGCAAACAATAGTTACGGGTTTGACAAGTTTTAAAAGTTATAATGTATATGTTAACTTATCCTGCAAAGCTACTAATCTTTCCAAATTCAGACCTTAAAAACTATTAAACATCTTAAATAAAAGTACTAGACGTCAAAAGTTCCTTCAAAGTCAGGCCGCTTATAAAATAGTAAAAATACCGAAAACTGCATTAAACAGGGGCCGACGGATCCAGAATTATTGAAAGAGGGGTCCGCGGATGAGAAGCCGTCCCTTCCCCTCCCCCCCTCCCCTTGGCGTGGGTTTGGTATTTTAGAGGGCGAATGGTGCCATTTGGTACAGTTTAGAATTATGATTCAGCTAGTCAAAATAAAAATTTCAAGAGGGGACCATTGATGTGATTTTTTTTTTTCAGAAATTGAAGGGGGGGGGGGGGGTCAGGACCCCTCTGATGCCCCCTCTAAATCCGCCACTGATTAAATATGCTGTACTGCCTATCATTCTCCTCACGGCTATTTGAGAACGTAACATTGGATAGCAAACCATATTTTTTATCATTATTATTATATTTTCTTAAGTAAAAAAGTAAATTGGAATGAAACATAACGCAATGCATGGTTTAATCTTAAAATATAAGAGGGGGAGGGGAAGGAGAGAGCATTTACATAAATTGCAATACTATTTTTTCTTATTTTTCCCAAAGTAGCGTTCTTTATTATACAGTGGCGGATTTAGAGAGGGGGGGGGGGAGGGGGGGTTCCTGACCCCTCCCCCCCTTCGGTTTCTGAAAAATACATCGCACCAATATTCCCCTTTTGAAATTAGAATTTTGAAATTTTAGTTCTAAACCGTAGGCCTACAAAAGGGCACTGTTTGCTGTCCAAAACACAAAAAAAATAAAAATATTTCGGGGCCCTTTAGCAGGCCACGAACCCCACGCCAAGGGAGCAATAGTCTGCTTCGCATCCGAGGCCTGTCGATCCGCCCCCCCCCCCTCAAATAATCCTGGATCCGCCCCTGATTATATGAAGTGCAACTTCTAGATTAACAAAAACCATCATGTGTTTGGGAGGAATATGAAAAAATCGATCATCGAACTTGATTTTTCGTCGACAGCCTCTTAAATTGTCTTAGAGTTTACGACAAGGAGGGCATGTTCTGTCGTCTGCGGGCGCAGTGCCTTGCGCAAAGGGTGATCAATGACAGGCAATCTTACTCAAGATCGTCGTTCAAAGAAAGGGATTAAAATAAGGCGCATTATATCAGAAAAACATTTTTCTCTGCAAGCAGTAAAATGTAAACGGAAGACTGTACATTTATAAACGGTGATCAGGCTCAATCCACGCATAAGATCAGCAAATAAATCGAGTAAATCTTCATCCAAAAATGGAAACGGCAGTCCTTCTTAATCCAGATTCTAATTCATTGGAAACTCGTCCAAATATTGGTACGTTTACTTGTCTGAATTTGGTTTCTTTCCTGGACTGTGGCACGTGCATGCGTGCGCACGCACGTGCCTGGCCCATAAATGAAATGCAGTAAAAAAAAAAAAAAAACATGGATACAACGAATAACCATATCTCATTTTTTGGATATAGTTTATTTTATATTTTAACCTTATAACAAATCTGGTGAATTAAATTGGTTAATAAAACCAACAGAATAAGTTTCAGCAAAGACAGTGAACACAAATGAATTCACATTACGAACCCATATAACTTTGTAATTTTAGTGGAGGTATTACATATGTATGGTATAGACTATGGACTAGATATCACAAAACATATGGAATAACGTTTTAAAACTTGGGTAGAAAAATAATGGTAAAATAATCCTCCTATATACCAAGGAAGTTACAAAATATACACAATGAATCTGATTAATGGCTAACTTTGGAAAGGTAAAAAGATTTCTTTTAATTGCAATGTGCATGTATTGCGATGTGTAATAAATGTAGATGTGTATTTTCCTACAAAACCATGTAGCAACAAAATTGACAAACAATTCATTTTAAAGTGATAGAGTTATCTACAGCAACTACTACAAAGGTATCGTTTATAATACAACACATCGTTTCAGACATCACAGACCACACAGAATTCTTATATGAGCATTAAAATGTGACCAGAAATTTGTTATTACACACTGAAAATTCCTGGCGCAACTGACATCTTTGTTCAGTTTCAGAAGACAGTATCCACAAGCTCAATCTTTTCCATTTGAATTCATAATAACGGGGTAAACACAATTTGAGCAGTCTCATAGACATAATAACTAATCTTTTTTGTGCTCTTTCATAATTTTTTGAGGTCCTTCTTTCAAGAGAAAGGTAAAATAAAGTCTTGAGATTGCTAATTGGGATGAAGATCGTCTCTTAGCATATAACAATTTTCACAAATTGAACTTTTTTTTTATATTTTAACAAACAACAATCAAATGAAATATTTACAAGGCCATGATCTTGACATCCGAAAATTAAGGCAACTATATTCTGTTATTTAGCACATAATACATAAATTTTAATTTTATTTTATAATCTGTGAGAAATAAAAATAATTTAAAAATGATTTAATATCATTCAAAAATGATAAAATCACAGAAAAATGGAAGACAATGTAAAATATGCAAGGGTATAATTATTTTTCTCTCTCCTCCTTTCTTCATATTTCTGTCATCAAAACATTTAAAAGAAATCACTCAACATTTCATAAAAGAGTGTGTGTTTTCTTTGCATGGGATTCATACATAAGTTATAAATGCTTTCTGTGCTCAGCTAAATAATTATTGCTTCTCTGTCCCCGTGCCTCCTAAACTGGTCATGGGAAAATAATTCTGTGCTTAATCCCTAGATGGCAGCACTGTTTACAACTAATGATAGGACCTACAATATTGTCTGTGCAGTCTGAACTACTGATAACACAGTGGCTTTCATGCCTCCAAAAACATCTTTGATTTGTCAACATTTACAAGGTGTTATGCTAAAGAAAATGTTACTTTTTATAAATAATAATCTCTAGTACAATACAAAAGAGATAGTAGTCTGTTTACGTACAAGTATATACAATTACCGGAATTAAAACAAGGCAGCATGTTTGTACATAAAAATGAGACACTGAGGTTAGGAGAGATTTATACATTATCTATGTACAACAACTGGGAATGGGGAGGGGGTCTGTTTATAATGTACAAATGTTACCATGCCTCCGCTATGAAAAAACAACATCTTTCTCCTTGTTTAAAACAAATGATTTCTAATGAATTATAAATCTGTTATTTCTTGCACTTCATAACCATGTACTGTTCTTTGTGCTCAATACTCCATGTGGTACGTGATCTTTTCATGAAACCAGATCTGTTTTCAGCTAGAGAGCAGGTGGCAAACTCTGCACTGCTTGTGGGGGCTGTGGCTTGATGTTGTGTTTCTTCATATATGAGATGAACTGGTCTGGGATTTCTTCCAAGACTTCTTTGGCAAGCTGTGCCTTGCTGATGCCCATGTCAGAGTTGGAACGGATGAAATCTCTGAACGGCACAAACTGATGAAATGAGAAATTCGAAACATTATTACTTGCAAACATTTAAACTTATTTTATACTAAAAGTTGGTCAAGCTTACAGATGAGTTGGTATAATACCAAATATCAGTAAAGCTTAGCATTCATAACAGACAGACTTTTTAACAAGTGTGCTTGCTTTAACTTTTATACATTTTTTTTTGCAAATGTCATGGATACACAATCACAACTTAAAATACTACCCCTGACTGAACTGCCATGTACCAATCAGAACATATCTTATTGGCAAAACATTTACCGCATTTTACCAGTCTTACCTGTACAATATCTCTCTCAGCATACCTTCCTCTTGAAGACACCCTGATATCATCTCCATCCAACTCCACCATAGCTGAAATACAAAAGATTTCCTTTATTCCCCTGTGTAATAACAAGACTTGGCAAACACTCAAACTATTCTGACATAAATATATGTGAATATTGAATATGATAGTGTTCCTAATCCATGAAAACAACAACATATTATTACATAAAATATACAAACAACATACAGAGAAATGACTGTGAAGTATTTAGGATGGTAAATAGCTGAGGTAACCGCCAGTTTGCCTACATGAACCACAATATTTGGAACAAGTCAATCACCCGCATTAACACTATTATAAAAACTCAATACAACTTGGACTATTACCATCAAAATCAGCTTCTCCTATTCCTACTATGATAATAGACATGGGCAAGGATGCAGCCTGAAAAGATCCATACACATTTGTAACAGTTACAATTTTAAAATTAGAATTATATTTCAGATTTTCAGATTACCTATAATTATCTTTAACTTGTCAATGACAAAATTAACATGAACTGAAATGCGATTTGAGAATTTCATGAAATATCATTTTCAATTTGCAATTACAAACTTTTTCTTGGTCAAGAATACATGTATTAATCAGAATAAAGATATAGCAATGTAGGCTATAAATCAAGTAATTTGGTGGTATTCTGATAAGAACTGATGTGTGCCACTTTTAACAGAGCCTTATTACTGGAGGCAAAAACACATGGGAGCACATTCTATAAGTCCTACTACAAACACCTACATTTACTATGGCTTCTTTGGTCTGAGGCATATCCGTGATAATTCCATCAGTTAATATCAACAAAATAAAATAATCTGTTCCATTCCGCCTGGCAGATGCAAACCTTGAGGAAAAAAGGATTAAATGGGAAATTCATTTTTATTTGTAGTTTCTATAAATTAAGCTACCTCTGGCCACCAAGTATTATTTTCCATACCAATCAACATAATATTCAAAAGAAATTCTTCAAAGACTATGTAAAACTGGGTAACAGTATAATTTTTTTCTCAAATTTTCTACTTCCATTTTTAAAAGGCAAAAGCAATGGTTATAATATTCTTTCAAAGTGAGCACTGGAAATTGTTAGTAATGCATACCTGGCCACATGGTTGATAACAGGAGCAAAGTTTGTGGGCCCATAAAGCTGAACTTTCTGTAAAGCATTGGAATATGCCTGCATCACTCCTTGTAAGCCAGCACAGTAAGGATCCGTGGGATGCATGTTCTGGACGGGAAATAAATACAATATAAATATTGATTATACCTTACCTGCCAGTAAATACTGGCAAAAATTTACAGATGTGTGTGTGTGTGTGTGTGTGTGTGTGTGTGTGTGTGTGAAAATGACACTCGAACTTTACACTAGACTACAATATGACCATATAATTAAGAAATTTTACCATAAAAATGACAGAAGTGGGATATAAACTTACAGAAAGTGATTGATATATGAAGATAACCATTATACATCCAGAATACTAGTATATAATACAAAACTATATATTAAAATCTTATTCTGGATTTAACAATATCTCCCATTTTTTTAGTAAATGGTTACCATGACAATGACCAAGTCTATAAATATTCTATTGCCATGTCAATCATTCCTCTGGTAGAACATATCTCATGAGATAAAGTGAAAACATATTTGCCATATATCCAATTCCTAGGTATAATTCAAAATCTCAAAAGTCCTTCATATTGACACATTAGCAGATTTTTACATTTCTTTGAATGTGCATTACATTCCACTTCTTACCACAAAAAATTCATGTGAAATTCTCCCATCAGGCGGCAGACGTGCCCCAAACCCCAGCACTGGGAACAACTTATCACTGGAAAAAAACAACAAATTACTATCAAAATTACAAAATGGCACTATGGTATAATTCATGTGATACAACAAAAAGTGTTTCTAGGTGTTATACTTAGTCTAGTTATTTGTATAATTCACAGTTTGTATACATCTGGGAAGAGACTGTCATTCAGTAAAAGTAGTCAGAAAATACGTTGTGGGGTCCAGAAGGCCGCCCAGGCCAATGATAATTTTGGCTCCCAAAAATATTTTGCTTTTTGACTTTACAATAAAGCAAGTTTAGTCTCAGAGAAGCTTCCCAATAATTATCCATTACTGTCTATAACCATCCATACTGAGTTGGATAGTACAGAATCATACCACGAAAGAATTTTGTCCCAAACCCGGTGCCCTTTTACTTCTGACTTACAAGTTCTAGTCTTCTATAACTTCTATAAAAATACTGATATATGTTCAAAACCAGATGCCCTTTTACTTCAGATTTATGAGTCATAGTCTTCTATAATTTCTATAAAAATACTGAGTTTTTGTCCAAAACCAGATGCCCTTTTAGATAAGACTTACGAGTCATAGTCTTCTATAATTTCGCCCACTGCCTGCAGAGCCATGGCATACTGTGTAGGCTGGTATGGGTTGATATAGTGAAGAGAGGTCGGAGTCCTGGGGTCCCCATTGGACGCAGTGAAGTCTATGGCTATAGTGCACTGGAGCTGGGTACTGGAAGAATAATGGAAGCTAAGCTTATGTAGGATTTATTAAGGATATCGTCACTCTTCACCTCAAACTCCATATTTACTGCATTCATACATTCTTTTAGGTGAAAGATAAATCTGCAGTGTTCAGTGACTACATTAAATAACATTTACACATATGCCATCTTTTCTTAAACATTTAAAATGTTTTTTAAAATGTTATTCTAAAATGTTTTTTGAAAACATTTTTAAAATGTAACCTGTATTCTAGCACCTGGCACATCCAGAATTTCGAACAAATGCTAATTCAACTAATCATCAGAAGCAAAGTCTATCCTAAGAAGGACTCCTTTTGCTTACCCTCCTTTAATGTAGTCTAAAAATGTTGGTACTTGTACAACTCTGCAACTCTCCACAGTGACCTGGAGATAAAACAAATGTCGTTTATGTGCTGGACACTAAAAACATTGATGATCATAGTTTTTAGAGTATTTTTTACAACCAATGGCTCTATCAGACATGATTATATTGTTGTTACATTACTGAATGACTAAACAGTGAAAAAATATGCTGCAGGAGATAAAATTTAACTATTAAATATTGCATTTATAAATTTGTTTAAAAGCCCATAACTGTTCCTCACTTACCACTCCAGAATTTTTATACTTGGCTCCCTTTTTGGCCTTCTTCTTTGGATTAATACACTGAAGAAAAGAATGTTTTACAGAGGATGAGCAATACATCTTAGCGGAAGCAGGGAGACCATCAGCAGATCAGTCAACTCTACTTTAATGTGGGTCGGCCATATTTGATTCTTGGATCTGTTAGTCAGCAGATCAACCTGTTCTGTATGTCCTCTTATTTGTGTACATACTAACTTTGGAATTATCTAAATAACACAAACAAATGGAATAAAATAACAATTTCACTTCATTCTGCCAGACACTAAAGCTCAGGGTTACAAAAAACTACAGTGAATCAAAGCAGCTATCAATATCAGCAGAAAATACTACCTCAAATTCATTTTGTCCACATTTTCCCTTGGAGAGCTCCCTCAGTGTTGTGAAAAATTCACCTATCAGGTCATGCCTAAAATAAGGGGAAAAACAACAAATTAGAATAACTATTTCTGAATTTCAATCAAATCCCCATATAATACAACTGTTAAACAAGACAGCAAAGCTGTCAAATGTAAAGACAAAAAGCAGAAAATAATGACACCAGGCATAACAGAGAGTTTCGACAGGACCTTGAATGCATGTGTGTGATGGACATTCACACCCAACACAATGGCACACCTAACACAATGTGATGTAAAACTTTCATCTTACCCTCCGTCTCTATCCCAGTCATAACATTCCACTTTGATACTCCTGGAAAGAAACAAACCATGCACAATTTTCACTTAGTTTCAATTAATGCTTAAATATATCTAATGAGTATATGCTACACAGAGTATGTTTTACATTATACGATAATAACTGTCCGTGTAACATCTGTTTTGAAAATATTTTGCATAACAAACATTGATGTATTATTTGCTCCAAATCAATCTTCTTATGCTTCGTTGATGGCATTGATGTACTGCTCTAACTACCAGTAGTGTCTACTGAATACATTAGCTGACCCAACTTTTTTTTGATTACAGTACTTGAACATTTTGACCTGCATATAACCTTGACCTTTACATAACTTTGACCTACATATATGACCCCAGCTGACCTATATACCATACCTGTCATAGTCTCCATTGCACAGTGACCTCACAGGAATGGTGAAGACATTCCAGTTTGGGTTCAGTGTGTTTTTGATGACTTCTGTTTTGTGCACCACAGTGAAACTGAAAACATAAAAACCTTCAAACTTTAAAACAAAGTCCAACTTTAGTGCCCTTTAAACATAAATGGATTTGTAATGTCTCATTTTATAAGGAGCAAAATCAAGTCAAATACCAATAACGTTGATGACATAAAAAGTTAAAAAGAAAAACAAAACATCTGGGTTAATTCCATAATAGCTGATAATTACTGTTCTTCCATTCTGAGAATTATCCTTTGACACAATTACACAAGAAGTTGCAGAAGGGAGTGAAATCCCTTGAACAAAATTATAAGTAGGACCTGTCAAAGTTGACCTGTCCAGTTGATGTTTGTACACAACTTGATGAATATAGAGCCTGAATGTGAAGGTGTGTACGTGTGTGAGTGCATGCTTGAGACCCTTTTTTTTACGCCTCTTACCTCCCATCTTCATTACTCCTGTAGAACACAAGGAAGGGATCTGACTTGCCAAAGAAGTCCTTCTTATCCAGCTTTCTGCCAAATAACTGCATGGTCGCTTCTTCCTATAAAAACGTTCAAACACTGTTCACACATAACGAACATTACGGACAGAACACGACTAGTTAGAAAGATGTGCACAGGAGGTTCACTCTCTACCCCCTTCCAAAAAAAAAAAATAAATAAATAAATAATAATAATAAAATACAAAATTTAATACATAAATAAAGACCAAATCTCATTGACATATATTTTGTGACGTGTACTTTGCTAATGTCCAAAAGCGATTAATTGCAAAATGAGAAAATATTTTTTTCAGCTACATTAATAGATCTCAAAATATAGGTCAACTGTTCTCTGTCATGTGAGTTAGAAAATTAATGTTCTAGATGCAAAATAGAAAAACTTTACTTTTGATCTTATAGAGAGTTAGAGAGCAGATTGTATGGAACCATGTTATTTTAAAGCGACGGAAATTAGGGTTTTGATTTCACACAAAGGCATGTTTTTATGTTACAGATAGTCATGGTGAAAGCGTAGATCTTTTTGGTGACTTTAAGCTGACACTGGAATTTACAGAGCTATCACTCAAAAATGAAAGAAATAGAAAGCAACCTAACAGAAAGCTTGAAGCATTGCATCTACAAGTTCCAGTTTGTTAATGTTACTCATGACTTATTACTATGCAAAGCAAGCAGATTTTTCTATTTCCAAAGACAACATGCTCGACAGAAAAGGATGAAATACATAAACCATTACCTATAAGATGTAAAACATTAAGCACACTACACTACATTAGATAGTTTGCTTCTATCCTGAGGATGCTTATACAGGCACATTTAAGTAAAACAGAAGGGTACATTAAAGTAAGACAGAAGTTTTCTGTACATGCACACATGAGGTTCAGTAAAATAAGACAGCAGGGTAGATCAAAGTAAGACATGTTTTCTACAGAGAACTATGGAAAAGGTGACAGACTGAATATCAACAGAATGTCGTAATAGTAACCACTAATGCCAATATGTGTGTGTGCGTGTATCTGTGCGTGTGTGTGTTAATAAATGGCATCTTCATCACAAATGACATACTAAAACCCACTCAAACTTTGGGAAGTTTAGAAACTAACCCCTCCATTTTAGGAATAACAATAATACATACAATACAGATGGAAATTTTGCTTAACATTTAATTTTACTATGATATTAATGTTAAATGTGTGTAAACGAGAAACAAGTGCAGACCAACATGGTGGAAGATCCAAGTAAACCCAACAGTGCCCACACAGAAGGTTTGAAAGTGCAGCTAAATAAAGGTTATTTTTTGTGGCTACATCTTTTTATCCGAAGAGCACAGAGCAGGAGTGACATCTATAGTCAAAATTGGAATTTGTCCCTGTTTGAAGTAAGGACTTCCCACCAGCTTCACCGTTTTTGTGACAGTATATGAAGAGCAGTTAATGAAAATAAAAGCTTGAACACCTTGAATTTTACTTAAAACTTCAAGGTGTTAGAGCAGTTAATGAAAATAAAAGCTTGAACACCTTGAATTTTACTTAAAACTTCAAGCAATAGAAAATAATTTTAAAAAACTAATTTGCATTCAATTTCATAAAAAAGTAGAACTCAAACGAGAAAACAAACTGCATTTTCTTCAACATTTTGAAATAGTTCCATTTTCAAATGGCCAACGAAATTCAGCTTCATTTCATAAAAGCCAAACACCCTAAGTGGCAGCCAAGCAAAACCATTCTCCCATCACTGAGCAACCTAGATGTCATCACCACTCTAAACATCTCTCCATGTATATACCTTGCTTGTAACCAGTTCCTCAATAGACACTACAATTTACAAAGATCAGCAATAAATGCACAGACATATCTTTCTATTATTTATAACATATCATAGCATATGGCATCTAATGGGCCCACCCAAGCACCTGCAGTGATCAGCCATATGACTTCTTATTTCAGGTCATGCCAATTTGTAAGCGAATGTATTATTTTGATAGCCAGCATACACAATCAAAACCATATGCTTTATGCACAAGATTATTATTATGTTTTCAATAATAAAATTAATTTCATAATTTTAAAATTGGCTAAACTGTAATAAAGCAGAGTGAGCCCATTAGCACAGCCAAGGTCAAGAAGATGTGAATCTCGGGCTCATGCTAACACATATGAAAGATGCCAATACATTTTGCATACATTTTGGTTGAAGACTTGAAAAATGGTCAAAACAAATAAACCATGAATTTTGAATTGCCTGAAATATCTCAGCCTTTGGACTGAAAAAGATGCTAGTGTGAGCCCAGGATTCAAATTTTGTAATCAGAGATTTGATTACCTTACAACTAGTCATTTCATCTGCTGTCACTGCTTCAATGAAAGGGAAAGGAAAAAATAATAATTGTAAAACTTTTAGATCATCAGGAGACTACAGGATCATGCAAAAGAGTGATATAAACATCAATAACTGAAATAATTCACTTTAGGCAAAGGGATTGTTAACTAATCACAAAGGATTTTGGTCAATTTGGTTTAAAAACAGATCTTGAAAATAACTGTTTAAATAACCAAAAATTCACATTTATGATACTATTTAAGTATTGTATAAAAATTGGGAAAAGTTATGACAGCAGATCAAAATTTTAATTAAATTAAATTAACATTACATTTGAAACTTATTGAAACCAAACTGAGTGTCTTAAGTTAGACTTAATTTTATAAATTTAAAATCAATTAATTGACATATTTCAATACGCACCTATTATGGCTCCCTTCTTAATGTTTTGTCCCCTGAAATAAGATATCAAAATTTATATTCATTATGAATTTCAATAGTTTAACATACTGTGTGAAAAATGACCACCAGTTGTCAACGATTCTCATTATATAAAATGAACATTTTTTTTCTTATTTTTGCATAAAATAATTTTCTGCCTGCATATGTCCAGAACATCAGCAAGTGACAATGATCAATTCAGTTTGTTGTAATCCATAAAATAATGACTATGACATTATCAACAAGGTAAGAGCAAGTGCTCTATATGTCTTATGACTACAGCAACACTCGGCATCAGTAACATCTATGACGTGTTTTATATATCTACTGTTTGTGCTCTTTCTGGGTACTATACATACGTCAATGGTTTCTGCAGCCTGCCTGCACTGACAACCTCGCCCAGACTACACTCCATACGTCCCAGGAAATCCTGTAACATCAAACATAACTTCTAGTATAACAAGTTTGATATCTGTCCTTTTTTTCATTGCCCATGAGAAGTTGTCAAATTTCTGACATTGTTCTCTACTTCAGGATTTTTTCCTCTTTCTCCCTTTTACTACTAAGTTGTAAAATTTTGCTTCCCAAAGAGACTATAATATTGGTACTGTAAAGTAACTACCTTAAAAATACTAAAAAAAATTACTAATTTTAAATTTTTTTACTTACATGTTTGCTGAGGTCTGCACTCTTTGAGTCTACATCAAACCTAAATGAAATAAGTTATTTTAAATAAGAACACTCCTTCAGGATGTCAGCCTCTATGCATTCAATATAACAAAATGTTTACAGTGATAATTCAGAAAACCAGCAAGTTGAATTATCAGGATGATGAATTCTAAAATCTTGCAGGTCAGAGGAATGGGATGACTGCATTATCAGAGCTACATAGATTCATATCTATTGCCTTATTTCTTGAAACTGATTGAAAATCAACAACTAATATTTTCTATTTTATGTACAGATAGCCTCAAGTATTTTACATCAAACTCTTTGAATGAAAAGGAATAAAATGATGAACACTAAATTCCCCAAAAAACAAATTAGGGTACAGTTATTAATCATTATACATTTCCTTTCACACGCAATGTCAACTTCATTTTATTTATTCATTAAAAAAAATTTTCTACATCTTTTTTCAAACTTTAAAATTCTGTGTATTCTTTAAGCCATTTTCAGCCTGCAAAAATGATCCTGAATTTATAAAACTTCTCACTTTTCTATGATAAATCTAACTTACACCTCAAATCTTAACATCTGCCTCTCTTCAAAGAAGTAATGCATTGTGAACTTCTTGACAAAATCTGGATTGAGGTTGTTCCATATAACCTCTGTACGACCCAACTGGAAAGAATAAAACTAAAGTTAGTTTTAAATAAAAAAGGCCTTGGTTGACATAAAACACTGTATTATCTTATACACTTTGCATGGTGTTTGAAGTACAAAAACAAATATAAGCATATCATTTAATAATCAATTAAGTCAATGCAACACAGAATACACTGTAGCATAACTGATTTCATTTTCTTTTTGTACACAAATAAACTTAATGTCTTGAAAAATGGAAGTTATTCTCAACTTTAATTCAGATTTTTTAAAACCCCAATAACCTTACCTCTCTATATCTCTCAGATCCACGATCTTTGACATATAAAACACATACTGGAAAAGAAAGAAAAAAGTTTTTAACAAGAAGTACCTCCAACTTTTGGCAATGTAATTAACTACCAAGAGAGTGAAAAATCGTGTGTATCTCTCTTATCTCCTAGGACTCTTGAAACCATTGTATTGGACAAATCATGTTTATGAAATTACTGCTTAATTTACCTCCAGACTTATAGTTGGATTCATTCAAGACCTTCATTTAAGAAAAATTTTTTTCGTACTTACAAGGGTCTGACTTTGAAAAAACATCCATATCATGTAAATTCCTGAAAAAAAAAGCAATCTAGTTAAACATTTTTTGACTCTTTGGTTAAGTTATTACTGTCTTCTTTACATATGCTTTGTTATTGGAGCATCTTTACACACAATGTGCACAAACATGTTAGCACACATGTACACACATAAACACACACACATACACAGTGGTACAAATGCTCAATCATACAACTATGCACTATGAGATATATCTAATACATAAATCATTTATGTAATGTGTTCTTTGAATTTGGGATTCAGATTCGATCAGCAAAAGATATTACTATGTTAGTATTTTGTCAGATAAGTATTGCCTTTACCACACACATATATTGGTCTTATGACAGAGAAGTCGTTTAGCTATCATGAGAGGAAGAGAATCTGGTACTTTTGTAGTATACCCCCCCACCCTGTAACTTTCTGTAACTTTCACTTTTCAAACAGTTTTTTACATTTTCTTGTTCATCTATGTCAAAGCTGTTGAAATAAAATGCTTTTGTAATTACCTGTGGACTTTTCATTAGTTTTAATCACGTTTAATCCAGCCCATTGAAATACAATGTTAGAATCTTCAATTTACACCCGCAGTCAATAACTTGCCGCGTTTTCGTTGGCTAACTCTAAGGTAATTTTATGTGAACAAGTAGCTCATAATAATTTCACAGAGGAAGTCCAAGTATACAATGTATCAATCACATAAAATAAGTTAGAGTTAGCCAACGAAAACGCTGCAAGTTATTGACTGCAGATACATTGTAAATTTTCACATTGTATTTCAATGGGGTGGATTAAACGTGATTAAAACTAATAAAAAGACCACAGGTAATTACAAAAACATTTTATTTCAACAGCTTTGACATAGGTGAAAAAGACAAAGTAAAAAAATGTTTGAAAAATGAAAGTTTCAGGAAGTTACAGGGTGGGGGGGTATACTACAAAAGTACCGAGAATCTGAGTTTACAATTTTTTAGTGTCAGAACTTAAATTCTTAATAAATACGTAGAAGTCATTATAGGTGTCAATATCCGATTACAAATACACCACTCACTAGGGTATGACTAATAGTAATAGAAATACAAAACGACAAAATTTGCAGTTAGGCATTGCGAAATCTCGTCATTGCGTCGGTAATCGAGTTTGTTGCTCAACTTCTTGCCAAAATATTCTTGTCTTTTACAAAGGCTTCCTACAAGAATACTAATCACAAACTTTATAAAATTGGCTTTCCTGTTGAATTTTCTCAAGCATCATTTCATATGAAATTCGTCTGCTCGCGCGTAAATTGGGTTTAACTTGTTTATATGTCTAATTTAACTAGGTCAAACTACATCTGCATAATGCAATATCGATATGTCGTTCCTTTTCGATCTAAAATATGATAGAAGTTAACCAAACCTTTCTCAAATGCTCAATTTATGTGACTAATATAAGAACTTGCCTGCAAGAAACTGAAATTTCGACTAAAGTGGCCGGAATCGCCCCGGCCCCTGGTTGAAACATGCTAGCCATCGGAGTTCTGTTTTCGCAATGATCTCTGGGAAGGCAGGTGCCCTACTTTTAAAACCGAGAAGGTCAAATCCGGGTCAAACTGGGATTGACTGGCCAACATGAATAATTAATGAACAGAATCTTTTTGGGAATTTCCCTGTTGCATAATTAATCAATAAAGTCTTGCTACACTATTAGATTCCTCTTAATCTATTTGAATAAAACGCCCATCCCAAGTTTTTGCAACATACGCCGACTTCCTGCCTCAATACGCATGCGTTACAATCGCCGCGTTGAAGTCGACCACATGTCGGTGGGGAGTTGACAAGCAAAGACAAAAGTGCACATCTTTCTCCAACCAGGAGTTCAGCACCGGTGAAGCTATTTTCCGTAGTTATGACTCTCGGACTTTAGTTACCACACACCAGAGAGCATGGGTATTTCTAGCTTGCATGAATTTATTGAGGCGAGCTGTAAGGAGGCCTGCGTTCCAGTGGATCTTCTGCAAATTGCACGAGGATATAGTCGGGGAAATGCGGCAGGGCGCTTTCGCCTTGTGATTGACGCAGAGAGCTGCCTTGACCGTCTTTATGGCGGCTTTTACTCTGACTGGGCTTGTGGAGGGGAGTGGAACCGCATGGTCCACTTCCTGACCAATTTAACAGAGGCCTGCCGCGGTGCCAACTTGGAGTTGGTCGTGTTTTTCAGTGGCGCTTTGGAAAAAGAGAAAATGAGAGACTGGGAAAAAGAGCAAACGGAGAAACGAAAGCGTGCCAACTTGGTGCTTAAGCACGTCTTTAATAAAGCCACACCGCCCCCTAAAGTTTGGTGGCTGCCCCCAGTGTGCCTGCGCCCATGCCTGCGTATGGCTTTACGACACATGGGCGTACAGGTGGCATGCTCTATGGACGATCACCATCAAGAAGTGATCGCGTATTGCCGAGAGAACGACTTTCAGGGTATCTTGGCCCAAGATGCAGTCTATACCATATTTGATCCTCCACGCTACTTTTCTTCTGAGCACTTGAAGCTGACCTACAAAGGGACATTAGAGACACGAGAATATTTTGTAAATGCTGTGGCAAAAGCGCTGGATCTCAATCCAACAAGGTTCTGTGTATTTGCTGCTCTGCTAGGTATTAGACTTTTGTAGGTTCTTTATGAAATCAGTACATGACCAGTTATTTTTTTCCTTGATCAACTTGAGAAGGCTGGAATATTGAGTTTTACTGTGTTTTTAAGCTCATATATTTGTACTGTGAAAAAGGGGTGTGGCCTTGTAACCAACCCTTTTACAGCATGCATGTGCACACACATGCACGCACATGCACAGTCACACAGTCTTTACGAAATTTAAATCATTAAACTGATGCTCTTACTTATTAAAAATCTACAGAGAATCTTTTCTTTTTTGTACCACAACTTTGTTCACTCTGATGACAGTAGGTGGCATCATGCTTTTTGTTGTTGTTGTTGCTATTATTATTATTATTATTATTGTTATTATTATTAATATTATTATTATTCATGTTTTTGCAATAAAATTCCCATGAACAAACATTGTTTAAAATTTTTTAAGTAATTCACAAATTAAGGCAACTTATGCAGTAAATTACGCATATCTTTTGTAGATAAATGAAATTTGCAGTTATTATTTTGTCTTCATTTTGTATCTAAATCTGTATTTTTTCCAAGGTGATCACATTCTGCCTGAGGATGATCTACGTCCATTTTTTCGAGAATTACTAACAGTAAATGAGCCAGGTGTAGTAAAGGTAGGTTGGAATGATCTAGTTTATTATTATATAATGTAATATTATAATAATGTGATATTAGTAAGAAATGAATGTACCCTTATAAAAAAGTCAAAAATTTAACAGGTGTCAGATATTTATTCAATGAATGAGTTAATTTGGCACTGATTTACAATCTACGTGCATTTTTTCTCCATTTTTAAATTAAATTATTTATTTTTTTTTTTTGGGGGGGGGATGTTAAATTTATTAAAGAAACTTGGAAGATATGCAATAATATCATAAGTGTTATCCGCTGCCTGGTGAAATAATCCTCTCTCTGCAGAAGTCACTATATGCTTCCTTGAAAACTAACAGCTTTGTTATAGGTTTGCAATGAATAATTGAAATGTTTAATATCATGTTTAACTATTTATGTTTCAGGCACAGCCAACCAAACAGCTGATTCTAGAAGTAGCATCATTTGTCCGCGAGCTTGTTTCCATTGATGATCTAGATGCCATTGGAAGAATTATATTTAGGTGAACTTTATTTATAGGGTAAAGTGAATATTAAGTGTCAGCCAAGAATTTCATCTGTTGTTAAAAAAGGCAGTCATTTTTCTTAATTGACAGCAATAATGAAATTGTCATTTACTTTCCATATTTACTGAGGAAAATGCTGGAGATAGACATTGAATAGATTTTTGGGGTTTTTAAGCTGAGGAGTATAAAATTGTATATATTTCATATATATTATAATATTTTCTTATTTTTCCTTCTTCAAATTGGACATTTTCTTTGATTAGAACACGCTTTTGTTTTAATAAATTTTTTTAACAGAAAACCAAAATTTGATGAAAGTTTTATGTGGTACAATTTTCACCTTCCAGAAATTGCCCAGAAGCAATAGAAGAAAAGATTGGCCGCTTTAAACAATCTGTACAGTATTACCTTAATGGAACAGAAGATGGTTTCCTTAAATACAGACCCAAACTTCAAGGTATGTATCATTCATGTGGCAAAGAAAAAGTCTTGGTAGGAATCAAGATTGGAAGTAATACAGATCATGTAATACAGATCTAAGTCCATACTGGTAGAATATGTGACATTTGACAACAAGTAGTTCTCAGTTAAGACATTCAACTTGCACATGTTGGCCTGGTCTGAGAATGTTCTGAGCTTTTTTTTTTTCAGCATGCCTGAGGTATCTGCGTTTTAGAGATGAAAGATTTATCTACATATCGAGATATTTAAGCATCGGTTTATTTCCGCCTCCCCTGGACCCATCATATAGAGATGTGCACCATTGGTTCATGCATTAGTTATTTATTTTTAATTTTTTTTTTATTATTACCTTTTTTTTTTGTTTTTGTTTTTTAAGGATCAGTTTTATCTGAAACAGTTACATTTCAGAAAATGATAAATCAAATCCGAAGCTCTTTTGAAAACTAAGAAAAAAATATAATGGCCATGCTGGACCACTAAAATCACACATTTCTGAAAAATCTACTGTTTCAAACAAAACTTTACTGGTTGTGTGCATAGGACCAATGGCTAATGTTACAGACTGTTTTACGAATGCTGTCTTATACCTCTCAGGGTTGACGTCAGGCCAGCCTGGTAGATACCCCAAACAGCAGGCCAGTGGAGACATAGGGCAGGAGACAGGGAAACAAGAACAGAAACCTGATACGGTGATCCAACAGGAGTCTGAAGCTTCTGCTGAGACTGGAAACACTGCACAGAAAACGGTAACATGGCCCTGATGTGTTGTTGTGGCAAATATGTTAAGTAGTACATATTGAATGGCTGAAACTTTGTTGAATTTAGTTATATATGCAGGGGTTTTTTTATGTATTTTATTTTTTCGTAATATCTGTAGCAGTGTTGAATAAGAAAAGATGAAGTACCAATAACCACAGTTGTATCATTGTTTTTATTTGAGTTAACCTGCAGCTTAAAGTTTGATAGTTTAAATGGTGTTTGGTACTTCAACCCCAGTTACTCTCTCTCTCACTGCACAGGCAGTATTTCTAAGGTTGGCATTCTTTCTAAGGTTGAATTATTTCAACAATCAATCAGTGATCTTCTAAACTTAATTCTTAATTTCCAGGAAGAACTGGACATAGAAGCCGACAGCATTTACACACAAGCGCCCTCAGGTTACGGTGCTGAGGCCACGGCAAGCGCCGACCTTCCCACACCGCAGATTGTTATAGAACCTCCTGTTCTGAACAGCATGGAACCTCCCGCAGAGGAAGAGAGGAAAGAAACCGGAGATCTGGCCGCCAGGATGGAAGCCATGACACTTGAGAAGACAGACGATAGCGAGCCTGACCGTGAGACGCAGGAGATAAATGGAAGTGCTGGACAAGGAGGTGAGAATTGATGGTTCTCTGATCTGTCTCTGGCCTCTTGAAATCTGTTTGTATTTACTATTGAAAAATCTTAGCATAAAGCTCGATTTCTTCAGGTAACAGTATCAACTCAAACCTGTTTCCTGTGATTTTTCTAGTTGTAAGCCATATATAATATATATATGTTTACATAACTTAGTTATATGTACTTTCCAGACACCTCACACCTTCAGCTGCAGCAAGGAGACAGGCCTGAAGCATGAAATATATGTTTGTATAATATGTATGTTTATATAATATAGTTCTATATCTGCACTCTCCAGACACCTCACACCTTCAGCTGCAGCAAGGAGACAGGCCTGAAGCATGAAATATATGTTTGTATAATATGTATGTTTATATAATATAGTTCTATATCTGCACTCTCCAGACACCTCACACCTTCAGCTGCAGCAAGGAGACAGGCCTGAAGCATGAAATATATGTTTGTATAATATGTATGTTTATATAATATAGTTCTATATCTGCACTCTCCAGACACCTCACACCTTCAGCTGCAGCAAGGAGACAGGCCTGAAGCATGAAATATATGTTTGTATAATATGTATGTTTATATAATATAGTTCTATATCTGCACTCTCCAGACACCTCACACCTTCAGCTGCAGCGAGGAGACAGGCCTGAAGCATGAAATATATGTTTGTATAATATGTATGTTTATATAATATAGTTCTATATCTGCACTCTCCAGACACCTCACACCTTCAGCTGAAGCGAGGAGACAGGCCTGAAGCATGAAATATATGTTTGTATAATATGTATGTTTATATAATATAGTTCTATATCTGCACTCTCCAGACACCTCACACCTTCAGCTGCAGCGAGGAGACAGGCCTGAAGCACTGCTCTCGTCTTCCAGTAGCAGCAGCAGCGGCAGCAGTCCACACCACTTCAGTGCTGAGGTAACATGGGGTGCCAACCTGGCCGCCTCCGCTAATGCCGCTGTAAGCACTTGTTTACTAACACTAGTTATTCTGTTGACTTTTCATTCTGGGAGATCCCTCCATCATGTATTTTGTTGAGGTATTCTTGACTGAGAGATTGATTGAAATTGGCAAAAGAAGTGCTGAAATGTTTTTGGATTACTACGTGCCCTTTTGCCAATATGTTCTCGCCCTTCAAATTTTCACATTTTAAATGGAGTTCAGGGTTTTTTTTACCAATGGGAGAGATTTGTTGTTTCTAACTGCACTCAAGTTTTCATTAACCTTTCTTTGATTGTTATTTTTCTTGTTTGAAATAATTTCAGTTATTTTCTGAGCTATTTTCCTGTTTTGTCATCTGGTTGTTTTTGTAAATAAAAATTAGCTCATTGAAAGAATATTATATATTTCATCTGATATAAGAATACTGTATATCAGTATCATTTGTTGCCCATGCTTTAATGAAAATGTGGCATAGTTGAATCATTTTAAAAACAAAAGCACCAATCTGAAACATGTTACTGTGAGTGCAGGCTTTCTTGAATAATCTATCGATTAATTTCTTAGACTCTTAAAAGAAATCTGAATTGAGTGCCATTAAAAAATTGATCCAGATCCCTGTAAAACCTCCTGCGATGAGAAGTGGCATGCGACGCCAAGGTTGCGACCATCTTCCTCCCGTCTCCCCAGAGATCATGCGCGTCGTCAGTGAGCGTCACCAGAAGGGCCTGATGATGCCATGGATATACCAGTGCCTGGCCCAGGTGAGACTTAATTCCACCTTTAATGGTTATTATTATACTGGATAAGCCATAAAATAAGTCTTTGGATAATCATGCTGTAAAGTGTTGATCATAATGGCAGTATGGATTTGAACGTCTTAGGCAAATGTGAAATGATGATCAGTAGGGTTTTGCTCCCTGGGAATAATAAGATTTTAAGCATAAGTCATTACCTTCAGATGGTCATGTTACGTGGACTGTTGTGTACTGTAGAGTAACATATTCTTCGTGTGATCAGAGATGCCAGGTATAATATTTAGCCTTTCAAGTTAAGTGAATCATCTTTCCCATTTTTCTTTGCTCCAGGGTGAAATCAAAATTTCTGTGTCACTGGAGGATGAAAACGGGCGCGAGTTCCTGCCTGTGGTCCAACTCTATCGTCCAATCAGGCAATATGTGTACGCCATCTTGTTTAACTTGAGTAAACTCCGAAGGGATAAAAAATCACAATCAGGTAGATATTAAAAGCTTCCAAAGTTTTTAAGGAATGAGAGTGTTATGTTATAAGTATTGTGGACCAAACCAAATGCTTATTATAACTAAGAAATAGTTACAACTGTTACACTAGTCGCCCCTTGAATGCGACATACATGAGTGTAATTACATCGGGGCGCAGATATAACTTGCTCCTGTATGTGACATACATTGAAAGAACAGTAGTTGTAACTGACTTGTCTCACGTCTGGAGCTTCAAACAATAGGATGAATGTGCATAAGGCCACACTTTTTTAATTTTATGGATGACATCCTGCGCGCGCACGGATTTTCGCCCGTTCTCAAAAAAAAAAAAAAAGCCCCCCCCCAGCCCCCAACGAAGTCGGTTGTCGCAAACGTTGTTATTGAATTTGCAAGGAAATGAGCTTTCTGCGCATGCGTATTTTCGCCACGTGGAAATGCGGCCACTTTGCTGTCAAATTCATCTCTAGGTTTACTTTCAAATTACACAACAATAAAAGTCATCAAGAGAACGGGCGCCATCGTTTTGGATTGGTATGCCATTGATATTGGGCATGGAGATATCACCTTTTTACAATTGTGCGAAAGGCTGGCGGCGGCCGAAACATTTCTGTGACATTCTGTATAAAGCAGCACATTAATACCAGGTTTTCTGTAGCGAAAAAAGGGTCGACAAGGGCGTCGAGGTATTTGGTGGGCTGAAGGTCGGACAGGCCACCTGACAGTTTAGCTGCTTCGTGTGAGTTGAAGTTGACAAAATGGCATCGTCTGAAATGACCTTAATAGATTTGGTAGTATTAAGCATATCTTTGCATCATTTTTTAAACATTTCTGTGAAGTGTTCAAAATGTTTTAATATTCTGAGAATACAATAATAAAGACGCACTGTTTGATTGATATTTGTTTTATTGATTGCTATACCAAATGAATGCATGAAATAACCTTAAATAGATTTGGTAATATGAAGTATATCAATTCATGACTTTTTTTACATTTCTACGAAGTATTCACAATGCTTTAATATTTTGAGAGCATGGATAAAGACATATTGTTAGTTTGATACGTGTTTCCAGCTGTGTACTGACAGCATTCCTTTACTTAAGCAGTTTTTTTTTTTTGGACTGTTTTTTTTTTTTTCGCCCTCTCGCACCGATTTTGGGGTACCCAGAGGATGTCATCCATAAAAATAAAAAAGTGTGGCCTAAGCATATAAAAATACAGGCGTGAGAGTAAGTGAAATACAAGTGTAATTATCATATTGTTTGGATTGCTGGTTGTGGGATGAATGATGTTAGCATGTAGACATGGTCCAGCTTTGTGTCACAATTCTACAGATATATATGTAGTTCTGCCACTTGTATGTTTCAGCTTCGCCTCTATGAAATTACACTGTATGTTGCATTCAGTGAAGTGCTGTAATATGTATATTTAATGTGTTTAATGTTCTTGATTTCAAGTATGACCACCGTGACTGTTTGTTTCTGTCTCACCCCCCAGGTTCTCCTGTACCAGAAGCAGTGATCAAAGAGAGGAGTTATACCAAGGAGGGGCCCCAGTGCGAAGACGTACAGGCCATCACCATGGATTGGATGGTGCCGACCATCCATCGTCTGTGGCTAGGGCAGCAGATAGAGGATAAAAATCGTCGACTCCGTGCTTTTCTCACGTGCATGCGCAGTGACTCCCCGGTGATGCTCAATACTTCCTACGTTCCTCAGCACTTGTTGATTATGTGCTGCATACTCAGGTTTGTAATGTGAAAGCCTGTCATTCTCATGATAATAATTTCTAACTACCAGATTTCCTGTCAGTATAAAGTAACATCATTTAGTTTTTGGGCAGTGGTTGAGAAGTGCCAAATGAGGCTGGGGGGTGATTCTTGGGTGCTGTACTCTTATTTTGGGAAAGAGAAGCCTTCAGAAGGTTGACACTTTTTCATGCACAAGCATACACACATGCACATCAGAGCCTTTAATATTGTTTATTGACATCCATCTTTATGATTTCCATTAAGAAGGCAGCATGTTCAATGAAATGCATCGAAATAATCTGTAAAAAAATTTTTTTTCTGGATGGATTTCACTGAGACCTGATTATCCTGTTAATTCCTCCTAGATACCTGATGTCACAGGAGAAACATCGAGTCCTACGCAGACAAGAGCTTGATGCGTTCTTGGCCCAGGCCGTCTCTCCTTTACTGCAAGACATCCAAACAATGCAAGACATGAAGGTGGGTATTAGAACTCTGAACAAGGTATTGAGAACTATATATATACTGGAACTTAGCTACTGACCTAATGTAAGTTCCAGTATTGTTGCTGAACTGGTATTAATGCCTAATAAATATTACTGGTAGTAATGTTTATTCTAAGACTTGTAAATTGTCACTAAAAGCTGAAATTTTTCATCATTTTGCTTCATCATTATAGTTTTTGTACTATCAGGTTTGATATGATAATTATAAAAGTGATGTTCAAATGATTTAATTTTCAAATATTGAAAAAAAAATACAGTATACAGCTGCAAACCTGTGGGTGAAGTTTTATAATTAAAAGGTAAATCATTGGATTATAAACACTACTAAAACATTACACATTAAGGTATAAAACAATGCTATTATGTAAGGAACCCTCATACAGGTCTACTAATTAAAACACATTTATTCCAATCTTTTCTTCAGCTTCCAATGTTAACCACGCGAGGCGTACAACTAGGTGCTCTTTTCATGAGGGGTGTAGAATGTGCCATTTTTGCCAACGACGCCTGCGGTGCCCCCGTACCCTGGACCATGACCTGCCCCTGGCTGTACTTCGATGGCAAACTGTTCCACTATAAGCTGCTCAAGGCCAACAATAACACTCCACTCGTTGATATTTGTGATGGCTCTGTGAGTATGGAGGCTGTCGTATCAGTAGTACATCATTGTTTTGATCCAGTTTATGTACTGAATGTTATTACCTGGACGTGGTTGCCCTCATTTAATCAAGTTGCTCATACTTTACTGAAAATTTTTAATATTTGTTAAAATGTTTTATTATCATTTATTAAACACAGCATTTTTTATCTCCCAAGGTGGAACAAATCCACATGAAATTTTACTGTTCATATTTATATTCTCATAGATAACTGACTCACGAGACCAGAATAAAGTTCTAGAAATAACAACTTAAAAACATAAGTATGGTTCATGAAGTAGTTTGGTTTTAGACAATTTCATGTCATTCTTATTTTTCCCAGGTGGAACAGGTGATGAGGGTGGAAAGGATGCGACAGGCAATCCTCCATGGGTTAACAGTGGACTTTGCCAAGCCAGCTCTACCTCTGCCCCCAGTCTCTCTGGAGCCGTCATATTTACCATATCGTCCCGCGGGGATGCCCGTACCTCCTCCCATGGGGCACAACATGCGACCACAGCCGACTCCACCGCACCAAGGTATGATGGGAATGCACCCTACGCCTGACGGACGTGGGAGGGGCCTGCTGGGTGAGTGATGCATGCTGGGACCGTTTGGCATACATCATTCTGCCATTTTTTTTCGTCATTGGCTAAAATTTGGTTAATTTTGACAATAAAATGTTTTAAGAAAATGTTAGTATAGTATATATTCACAACTTGATTGAAAATTTCTTTGAGAGAGTCTTGGAACTTTTGATACCATTGGAAATTAAGACTCCAAATTTAAAATATTTCATGTTTTCTTGGTATACTGCAGATCTATTTTTCAAAATTGAAATGATTTATTTACTAGTATTTTATTTTTAAATTTTTTGCATCAGTAAATGAAAAGTACTTCATTTATGTGTGTTCTATCTTTATCTTCTAACCCCTCCAGGCCCCAGTCCTATAGACCCCAGGGGTGGCCAGCTGTCTATAGCGGGGGTGGTGGTTGGGCAGTGGGGGCCACAGCCCCGGGGGAGGGGCACACATATCAACCAACTGGGACCAGTGCCTCCCAGAAGGTAAGGGGATCAAGTAATGAGGTATCTACATGGTACAGTTTGTAAAAGATTGATGGTTGATATTATAATAATAATAATAATAATACTCATAATTATAAAACTTGTGCATCCTTGAAGAGCTTTCAGGCAAAACAACTGACAGGCAATAAAGAATGGAAAAAGTCATTTTAAATGAGTTATCTGGTTTTACTAGTTGGCTCCCCCACAAGGGTTCAGCACTATCCAACTTAAATATAGTGTTTGTGAATTTTTAAAAAATGTTTTTGTTGAACTGTTATATGTGTCAACAGTGATTACTCCTGGGGAGGATACAGTAAACGCCTCTTCAAATTCCAAAGTCAAAATTTGTCTTTCTCTCTTCAAAACAGGTATGGACCCGGCGGTGGGATGCCAGGCATGCACAGCGGAATGCGTGGGCGAGGCACGCACTTTGCGCAAGGGCCAGGGAGAATGCAGGTGGGACAGCAGGGTTTTTCTCAAACAAATGCCTGATAGAGTTAATCACCTTTTTTCTTGCCTTAGTTGATTGTATAGATTAATGTGTTGATCTAATAACAAATATTAAGAGAATCTGATCCATTTTTCTTTAACCATGTAATGTAATGTAACTACATAGAAGCAGTAGTGGACAGATTTTATCAATTTTTGTTTAAAACAATTCTTTAAACATGTGAAACAAGCAGTTCACAGTTGCTGTCGGTGTTTTCTCCTTATTTATTTATTTATTTATTTATTTATTTATTTATTTATTATTTTTTTTTTTTTTTTGTTATATACTGCAACAATTACATCAAATAGCAGAGGATGATAACTTTTCCCATTCTTGCAGCATGGAAGAGGTGTCAGTACAGCAAAGCCCAAAAGAGGGCGCTCAGGCATGGCCGTTCCATTGTCGCAGCAGACAAAGATGGAGGGAGGTGGGCGAGGCAGAGGTTGCACGGTGGAGGTGCCATCGGAGTAAGCAGGGTTTTCTTTTTTCCAATTTACAGAATGTCTGCGCATTACTGTAAATTTAACAGTAGCTGTTGTTATTATAAATAAATAATCTGGCAACCCAGGAAGAGTTGGATAATACATAGACAGCTCAGTGAGAAAATGTGCTCATAGCGTTAGAAAATTCTGGAATTAACTTTCTGTATTTTAGCAGTAAGGATTGATAATAAAGAGACATATAATTATTCAAAACATCAGGGAACTACAAGTTTTGAATTTCTATCATTCAGCTCGCTTGGTGCCATGCCTGTCAGTGAATTCATGAAGGTGGATTTCCACAAGGAGGCAGCACAAAATGAGGCAGACGTAGAAAAAGTTGCTGCAGCAGATGCTGAAGAGGGCATTGTCGAGGGACAGTTCCAAAATGCAGCAGACGACAGCATAGAACAGGACGAGGACAGTGCAATACAGGTCAAAGGTCAGGGCATGTTGAGTCCAGACAGTGGGATACAGGAGTCCAGTGACCTTCAGACTGATCTCGGTGCCCTCTAGTGGTAGTATTTTCAGTAATGCCACATTGGGATGGGGAGTTCGATATGTGACATTAACGCCATCTTGAGGACAATTTTGCAATTTTACATGAATGCCACCTGCAGCATTTGAAAATTTATATGTAGGCCATCTGAAGGTACTTGTAGATACTGGCGGTAGTGAGTTTCCCCCACCAAGCAAAACATCCAGGTTGGATTTTGAAATTAAATGTGGGAAGTTGATCTGATGCGACACAAATTGTTTGTTGGATATGATGAAGGGGATGCGACTTTCTTTTTTCTCAAACTGAAGGGCAGTTAAAGAATGTTTACACTTTTTTCTATCAGTCATTGACTGAATTCAATATTGCTTGAGAATTAATCAACATATTCACACTGAATTTTAAGTTTTGAATTGCAATTATTTGGCAAGAATGAAAATTAACTTTTTCAAGTTGGAAAAAGCATCAGACTTGACAATATGAATGGAGTAATGGACTGAAATTCATGTGTCCTTCGAATAATTTCACGACCAGTGTAAAGGGGAAAAAAAACAGTAGCTTGCATTAAAACCGACTTGATCAAAATCTGTTTAGTAAGTCTGGATATGGTTGCCCCAGAAAGTTGGGTGGAAATTACCTAGTTATTTCATAATTTTTGCTACTTTATTATTTTTTTAATATATGATGATGTAATTTTCAGTGTTAAAGTTGATGTTTGTACTCTTCATGACTTTGTGTAGAAGCTTAATATGTTTTATTACATAGTAGCATTAAACTCTTGTTACTGACCAGAATTATTTTGGTTCTCTTGGTCAAATTTGAAGTCGATATAGCTGACAACCTTAAACAATGGAATTAGTTCATTTGTTAATGTCAGACAATTTCATATTTATAATGTCTACGTGCATGTTTACACAAACCTATAAATCAAATTTGTATTTCTTATTGGTGTTGCTTGTTATCCTAAAACTAAGGTGAGCTTCATTTGATATACGTACACAGTTTAAAACACATCCGTCAGTGCATGCGAGGGAATATTGCTAAAGAGAAATGATGAGTAAGAGTTGGCACTTGTTTGTGTTGAACAATAAACTTTTTTTGTATAATGGGCCTTCACATTTTATTTACTGAACGTTTCTTGTCCTGAACGTTGCCCAGATTTCATTCCCAAATTCCTCAGGTTCACTCAACTTGGGACTCCTTGTTATCATTCCACTTTTCCTGAATGGATCTTTTTGGATGGTAAAATATTAAGTTCCTCTGGATTCTTTTCTTTCATTGTAGACTATAAAGTGAAAAACAGATAATATAGCCTCATCTTGGGTCTTCCCTTTTCTCTTTCAAGATTCCAAAATTTTTCCCCAGTTTTAAATGAAATGAATAACATTGACCATGTAAGTCTATCAATTAACCCAGTCAACATCTTCTCAACAATTAAAAAATGTTTCCGAGCTGGCAGAAAAGTGCCTTGAGAGTATATTTTTGAAATTTATTTATTAGAGTACATAACCTTACATCTGCAAAAGGTGATCACAGAACTTTGACAAAAATTCCTGAAAGCATATGCAAGGTGTAAGACCACTAACTTCCTTCTGCAAAATTGATTAATTCTTGAAATGTTAAAAAAGATATACAATGGGAAATAAATTTATGTAATCAAATCAAATGTACCAAATTTCCCGACTAGGAACACTTGGAATTTTTTCCTTCACAATGCACTCAATAAATCCAATATTCAAACTTTGAACTAGTCTCCCTTCCCACCATCCTTGTCTCCATACCCCAAGGACTTCCAATCCTCTTTTGCCATTAAATCTTTGTCCATGCGACACTGCAGATAATCTTTGGCTACGTCCCTGCATGCAGAATTATCCTGCTTATTGTTCTTTAGGCAGCGCAAATATTCCTTCATTTTCTTTTTACATTCACCTTCGTGATCCAAAGGAAAACTTCCTTTCATGGGAGGTGTTCGATCAATGAGCGGATTGCGACTTAAGGCCATGTCTGTTACTGTCCGCGTCGTTTAACAAGTGTTTGTCCTTAGTGAGTGTAAAAAAATCCCTGTAATAAATAACAATGTGGTTTATCTTAACAAAAAGGAAAATTTTATGTCTTTTTAACAAATGCCTCTATTATTAACAGCTTCGTTCATACGGGAGTGTCTTCACTGGTGCCTTTGTTGCTACAATGTCCCTCTCACTAACGAAACAAAACCTTGCCGACAGTTATAATAATTCAGTGTCTACCCTGCAGTTTTTATGGCCGTAAATATGACACAAAATGAAAAAGTCTGTCACTGCTTTATGTGTATTTCTCCTTCCTTCTTTCCTTCCGCTACAGAGACACTATGTCCTTGCTGGCAATCCTATTAACCACTGCCTCCAATGCCGTTCCAATACTGAGTTCAATATCTGGTATTTTGTATACCTGGAAAAAAGGTTGAATAAAATGAATTCCTATAAAATCACACAGATCTGTAATTCAATCAAGGTCTCTCTCTTAGACAGACCACTCTACAAGATTATTTTAAATCCACCTAGAGGCTATCTAGCGCTATTTATATACAGACACATGAAGGTAATAAGAAATAAGCATAAGTAATCTGTTTGTCAAATAAGTAAACATTCCCTAAAACTGAAACTTTCATCTACATCATTAAGGACTTTCTGAATTGGTTTCCCCTATTACTTCATTACGGGCAACCCTGCACTCATTGGAAATAGCATGCTACTGACCTTTTTAACAGTCTCCAGATCTGTGAACTCTGGTAAGGACTCCAACGCCACCTGTTGTCCTTGAATCACACTAAGGAAGTCTTGAAGCTTGGTGCTCTCTTCAGCCAGTGAGACAATAAGCACTGAAGTCTCCTGATCTGTGACACCAAACTTCTTGTAGGAGTCCGAGATCTGTGAAAGATAAGCGCAGCAATTTTTTTAATTTAAAGCATATAATCTTGACAATTTTTTTTCACTTTCTTGGTACTCAGTATCGTCCACGTTCAGCTGCAGAACTAACTAATTGGAGCTTATACCATACAATATCTCATAGCTCTTGACCTGAATTATATCATTAGATGTATTAACCATCATATACACTGATCAGACTTACATTCTTTGAGGGAGCCAAGCTGTACAAGATTTCTGAATGCAGAGTTCTGGTATACTTCTTGTTGTTACTGTGAAGGTGAACTGCCTTGTTGACTGCTACCAGCACTTGAAAAGGGTCCACAACCTAAAAGCAAAGGGAGTGAAATGTGGAAAAAAAGTTAAAATCTGTGAAAATGTTAAGAAATTTGGAAATAAGGCAATGGAATGTGGAAATAATTGAGGTAAAGATATGTGGAAATGTAAGCTCTGTTTAAATCAGTAATACCCATTTCTAACAATAAGTCTATTGACTTCTCAATGTTATCTTAATAATATAACTACCATTTTTTAAAATATTCCTGATTCGTACAAATAGTAGTGAAGTATCCATAAAGCATAACATACTAAAACATAGTATACAATCATATATATATACAGTAATATATAATGTTAAATAGAATAAACGAGTATTGCATTCTCTTTCTTGAACATTTCATTGCAATAAGGGAAAATTCACAATATAAGACATACATTAAAGTGTGATTTTCAAAAAGAGTGATCCTCAGTGTGTCTTGTAGATGAGAGTACTAGTAGTTACTAAAGAAACAAAACAAAATATTTAGATTTATCATGCTAAATATAATGTTTACTGGTAACATGCTAAAATTGATTTATTTCGAATTTGCATAACAGGAAACGTTTGTAATTCTGCCATTCATTTAATTGTACTGAATCAACCCTCAAGTTTCAAGGTGACAAATGGTCGTGAAAAAGAAACGTGACTGGCGATTTATGAAACAATTAATTTCCCCAAATACTTACAACACTGGGTTTAATAAGCGCTGCCTCAAACTTTCCTTCAATGACCAGTTTTCTCACTTCTGAAAGGTTTCTTACGTCTTTGAAGAGAACTATCGAAAGCGTTAAGTTAGAGCCTAAAAAGTTTTCATAACTCTTCAAACCCATCACAGCTTGAGTAGCTTGAGTGGTATACAGTACTTATAATAAGTTTCGAAGCACTCGATTTATTTTTCAATTAAAAATATATGAATGTATTTGGATATGCTACTGAACAGCTTAAATCATATTTATTTTCTATCGGTGCCACTGCATTTTAATGAAGCAGTCGCTTTGCAAGAGTGAAAACGTGTGATTTTAAAGTTGCGAAACTAAAGTCTTTATACGCATAACCAAGATGGCAGCCCCCGGTGGAAGGCACACGTTGGCAGCCCTCGAAGTGTGCGGGGTTTTACTCTGCTTGGCTGCCACTCTGCTGTTCAAGTTTGACGAGAAACAACCGGTACCGTACATGGACGAACAATTCCACATTGGACAGGTCATCAAATATTGCGAAGGCAATTTTTATGAGGTGATTATGTGCATATCTGTAACTAGTGTAAGACCGCATTCACATCGAGTTGAGCCAGGCTTTACAAATCCTGGGACAAAATATGGCGGACGTACATGAAAGAAAAACCGTCTAATCTTTTAATAGTCTCACCGCCTCTCACACGCCCCTCCACGCGTCGTCCCTGCGGGGGTACAGTCATTAAATCTCAGCTCCATTGGGACGACACATGGGGAGGCGTGTTTCGAACACATGTCAGTATGAGGCCTTATCTGTGTAGCATGTAATTCCACAAACAGACGCAATGGCTTTTGTACTTAGGGTCCCATTGGGTATTATCCTTAACTGAGAAACCCATTTTTTATTTCCCGAAATGCTTGAAGCACTCATATTACTTATCACTCATATTACTATATTACGTGAAGCAGACTTCTGATTGCGAGATGTACATTAGAGATTGTTCCCCACCTGGAAGCAAACTCTCAAATTTTTGGAATAATCACTTTCGCTGTGCAACTCCCACTGTACACGATTCTATACAGTAGGTTGCTTCTTGGTGGGAAGAAATTTTGCATCAGTATTTGACCTTCCTTGTGCGTTTAGAATTTTTATTCAACTGGTTTTCATTTCATGGTGGTCTATATTACAACTGGTAGACAAGCATACAAATATTACATGTTGTACTTTCAGCATTCGCCATAAGCATTGTTTGTGTTAAGTATTATAATTGGAGCTATCTTGATTGCGGTGGAGGGGACACAGGATTGTGTCGTCCTTCTGGTGGGAGCTTTTGGAAAGATAGTGAGGACTTCATGTTGGTGGTGGAGATGCATGTACACAGGGGCGGATTTAGGCCGTCTTCTGGGTCTTCCAGAAGACTGTCAGATTTTCAAGTTTACATTGACGGGTATCTATTTTTTTCTGTCGGAAGACGGTCAAAAAATATAGGATGGATCAGCAAAGATAATTTGGAAGGCTGTCAGAAAATATCTCTGGATCCGCCCCTGTGTACACGTGTGTGGTAATGAATAAAAAAAAGTTGTTGGGCACCTTCATGTGGTGTTTTCTGAGTGGAAGCTATCTCGGATGTCCTGTGTAAGGGTGCTTTCCCAGAGATTTAGATTGATCTAAAGATTAAGATTTAGATCGACCTAACTCCCTGGGGGTTCACGCTAAATTGCAGTCAGCCGAGCGGGCACCATAGTTAATTACCCCTTGACAGCTTTTAGTAGGCGGGACAGACGCTTAAGCTGGCCAAGCTGACAGTAATCTAGTAAGACTCCCCACAGGGATAGATCGATCTAAAAATCTATGGAAAAGGGGTGTAAGTGACAGTTTGTTTCTTTTACAGTGGGATCCCAAAATCACCACTTTCCCTGGTCTCTACCTGATCAGCCTGGGTGTGCTGAAGCCAGTGGGATGGCTGATGGGATGGGATGAAGACACGACGTGCAGCGTACTCAACCTCAGGGCCATCAACATCATGTTCAGCATTGGGAATTTCTACCTCTTTCTCGCTCTCATACGGAAAATACACGGTAAAGACAAGGTAAGTGCACACTAGGTGTTTTTTTTGCACTGAAATTTATGTTAGTCTGGTTTTTCTTTCCTTCAGTTATTGGGCTATATTATGTAACAATCTAAATTTCAGCCACATTTGTGGAAATGGAAATGAGATCATCAAATATGTATGTTTGATGAAGCAATAACTATAATTTTTCAAGACCACTGGACAGTATATATGAATTTTACTTGACCATTAAGATATGACAAAGTTACCAGCACATCTTTTAATCGGACAGTTTGATTTATTACCTTTTCTGACTTTTTATACTTTCAGAATTACCAAGACACGGTTGCTGTGGTGACAGCGGTTGTGCTGAGCCTGTTTCCAGTCATGTATTTCTTCACCTTCCTCTACTACACAGACCCAGGATCAACCTTCTTCACATTACTCATGTACCTGCTCAGTCTCCATGACAACCATAAGGTGGCGGCCATGATGGGTTTGGTTGCCATTTTGTTTCGCCAGACTAATGTCATATGGGTGGCTTTTGTTGCTGGAGTCAAATTTGGAGACCTTGTGGTCCGATATGTGGGCCCAGAGAAGAGGGATATACCGAAAGAAGCCATAGGAAGCATGGATTTTCTCATTTATTCAGTGTACCTGTTGTTCGTTGGATTGAAAGACAGGACTAAAGAATTTCAGCAGCTGCTTTCAAGTTTCTTGTCATCTACCTGGAGCTACATTCTGCTTTTTGTTGGATTTGCTGCCTTTATAGTGTTCAATGGGGGAATTGTAGTTGGTGACCGTTCGGCTCATGTAGCAGTTTTAAATTTTCCTCAGTTGTTCTATTTTTCATGCGTGACATTTATATTTGCCTTTCCACACATGCTAACGCTTTTCAAGGCTTTTCACTTTGTGGATTTTCTTTTCAGAAGACCAGTGCTATTTTTTATGTGTTATCTCATCAGCTGTGTACTTGCCATGTACTTCACATACGAGCATCCCTATTTGCTGGCAGACAATCGTCATTATACATTTTACATATGGCGTAGGATTTATTTGCTTCATCCATACATGAGGTACATCCTAATCCCTGCGTATATTTACTGTTATTGGGCCATACATGAAAATCTCCAAAACAGACATGTATGGTGGAAATTAACCTACGCTGTGGCTTTGTTCCTCTCCACCGTTCCTCAGCAGCTGATGGAGTTTAGATATTTCATTATCCCATATTTGTTATTCAGGCTTCATTCCCCTCTCTCAAACTTAAGCAAGTTGATGATGGAGTTGGTGATTGCGATAGCTGTGAATGCTGTCACAATCCATCTTTTCTTGAACAGGCCATTTACTTGGCCAAACTCCAATGATGTTCAGAGGTTCATGTGGTAGGGGAGATGAATTATCTGTCTGGTAATAAAATGTAGCTGGCCCCAGTTTCACAAAAAAAAATTAAATTAAAAAAAAATAAATAAATAAAAAGTAAAGGAGTCAATTCCCAGGATTTCCATGAGAGAGCTGTAACGCTGTTTCTGATGGGATAAGACACGCACACGTGCCCATGTAACGTTGGTAATTAAGTTCTTTGCCAGGGACCCAGAATTATTATTATTATTATTTTTATTATTATTTATTTATTTATTTATTTTTATTTTTTTTTTTTTTTTGGGAAACCGGGGCCAGATGTGAAACCAAAACCAACCCCCCTAAAAATAAAAGTGTAATGCAATAAAGTATCTGATAGTTTCAAAATATTTTCTAAAGCAAATATTTTCAGTAAGTCTTCCAGCAGTCAAAGATATTCTAATGTCTCTGTAAGTTGAACTGTTCATTGCATATAATATTTGGTGCATTTAAGGATATTGTTATCCTTAATTATCATCCAGATACCGAAAATGAGGTTTTTCTTGCATCTAATTATGAAATAATGCATCTATATTTGTGCTGATTTAACACAATAAAACAATAAAAAATCCTCGAAAAATTAAAATATCGGTGTTTATCATTCTCGTTGCAATGTATAAACGTAGGCAACTCGAAGCTTTAATAGTCTGTATAACACCTTTCTATTTTGAGGTGAGATAGCAATCGTTTTTAGTCGTAAAAAGATTTCATCACGAAAATTGGCCCCGAGTGTATAGAATAAATAAATAAAAATAAAATAAACGAGTCAATTCCCAGGATTTCCATGAGAGAGCTGTAACACTGTTTCTAATGGGCACGGGATTGTAACTAAATTTAGGCTACAATCCCGTGCCGTCATTTTGGTTTAAAAGTTTTTGATATGGAGTTGTGAGCCCCCAATTTCAGATTTTCATTTAAGTAAAAGCATTAGATGGTTTTATGAACGATAACATCTGAACAAAGACTATTAAGAAAAATCGATGGCAGGGTTTTGGAGTACTTAATGATGTCATTAAATTTTTCGTTGAAAAGGTGATCGTGGGTGCTAGGATAAAAGAGAAATTTGAGAAACCTATTTTTCAGTTTTTTTCCCCTAAATCGCAATTATGAAGTCACCCGTAAGATGGCATATGTGTAAACGTTAATTTATTTAGTCGTTGAATACTGAAGATTTATCATTTACCCCCAAAAATGCATATAAGGTAGTAAATAAGGGTTTTTGGTGAAGGCTGACAATATCCTTAACTATCATACGAATTAATATAGTGACAATAACAACGATCTGGAGCTTTCAACTTTTATTCACCGCCTGCCTTTTTCATACAATTTCACAAGTATTTATAGGCCTACTCTATTTCTCCGTACTGATCATGCGCTCACTTCTCTCCATTGTTGCAAACCACCATTCACCATTTTCTTATTAAGTAATTTCTAAGAGACTTGTTTTCAATTAAAAATATTATTTGAATTACTCATGCTTGGACCAAATCTATCCTTACTTTATAGGTGTTTTACGCGTGTCAGAAACTTGCATTTCTATTGAGAAATTAACCAATCAAATAGAACTATATGTGACTTTGACATGTTCCATATTTTCCTACCACGAAAACATTTTCTACACTCGTTAACTCTTAAAGAAATGACTTACACTCAATAACTCCCTATCCTTTTACTCGTTTGATTCCGTTTTGATTATTATCTGCAAATAGGGAAAGCGTAAGTTAATAACTTTACAACATAATATACAATGATTTTTCATTCCAATACCAATAAATGACAAAGAATTTCATCTGCGTTTTGACCATATTCACTGCACGGAAGAAATTATGGAATGACCTTACATGTCTCTTGAGCGTCGATCTTCGTTCAACGGAACAGGCGACCGACCGCAAGTGTCTTGATGCCATAACTGGCCCACACTCGCCCCATATAATACATTGTAGCCTCTATGTAATATCGCTATTCACAATACGCGATGCTTTCGAGTTACGGGGCCCAGATGATCGAAGCAGTGACAAGTCAGGCCCGTAGCCAGCAATTTCAAAGGGGGGGGGGGGTCTTTTTCTGAAAAAGTGGACCTTTTACCGAAAAATCCCCATTTACTTATGTCAAATTTTACCCAGAGTGGACCTTTTTCAGGGGCGGATCCAGAGCTATTTACTGACAGTCTTCCAAATTATCTTTGTTGATTCATCCTCCAATTTTGACCGTCTTCCAACAGGAAAAATTGGATACCCGTCAATGTAAACTTGAAAATCTGACCGTCTTCCGGAAGACCCAGAAGACGGCCTAAATCCGCCCCTGTTTTTTCAGCAAAAAGGGGGGTTCTTTCGAACCCCCCGAACTCCCCCTGGCTACGGGTCTGCAAGTGATGACATCGATATATTTATTTTAAAAAAACATTATAGAAATGTGCACTGAATGGCCATATAAATATCTGTGGATATCTAGCAAACAAATTCTGTGGTTTCGGTAAAGTATAGTGAAAAGCCCTGTCATCATCCCCCATGGGGTTTTGGCACGTTAAATTTACCTTTAATTTTCGAGTAACATTCAGCTGCAAAGTAGGGCCTATTCCAGTCAAGTGGGTGTTATTTTAATAACCAACCACTTTCATGCTGTTTGCCTTCTTCATTTACTTGTCAACGAGTCAAATTGAAATATTTTACAAAAAGAATTTCAGGATAATGACAAAATGCCTTCACGTACACAACTGTCAGTACACTTTCTTCAAATATGAAATTACAGCGTTTAATGGAAATTCTATAGGTCATGATCTGAAACATGTAGGACGTTTCTTTAAATGATTGAGTATTTCAGACGAAAGAGAAAGTGGGACCACCCAAAAATTGATAATAAAGTAGTATTTTGCCATCGTAATCCAGTGGGCGTCGTCCAAAAACCACACACAGGAAGCCAGATTCAGATTGCTTATTATTGATATTCACCTACACGAAAAACGTGGGCATAAACAATTTACTGCATAGTTGTAGAAATAAAAAAAATGGCAAAATAACGTAAATAAATTAAGTAGGCTCGAACAACCTCAAATATAGGCCTATAAAGTATTTAATAAAATATTGTGGTTAAATGGTGTTTGATAAAACACCTGTATTTATTTTTCAACACCTGCACCAAAAAGTCATTTAACGATATGACACGCAAAGGGGGAAATGGGGGAAAAGGGGACTCATTGCCCGATCTAACCTTAGAATTGAAAGATGAGCTACATGTCATGTGCCACTGCGTAAGATGAACAGCTGAAAGGTTACATTTATGTGCAATAATAGAAAAAAAAATATCACCAACTTTCGGTACATACGCAGGGGCAGATCCAGAGATATATTCTGACAGGCTTCAAAATTTTCTTTGTTGATCCCTCCTTCATTTTTGACCGTCTTCCGACAGAAAAATTTAGTTACCCGTCAATGTAAACTTGAAAATCTGACTGTCTTCCGGAAGACCCAGAAGACGGCCTCAATCTGGCCCTGTATACGTGACAAAGAGAGTTTTTATTTTGCTATGATAACAATTATAAGAAATTAAAACCTTGTGGAATGTGAGGCATTATGAAAAAATTTATTTTCCAAACTCTTAGTGATGCCTTTATTGTTGGGGCAAAATAAGTAATATTAATATAAAAATGTATGGACCTGCACCCTCAGAAACAACGCCTCTAGCTCTGCATCTGCATAAAACAGTCAACTCTAGTTTTAAAGCTTATAATCTTGATCATTTTTAATATTAGAATAATTCCATCCAATTTCGCCAGTGAAGGACTATATGCACGCAAGGTGCGTAACATATAAGGGGGTTTAGAATTTCAAATTATTCTTAACTATAATGTAAAATAATTTAAAAGCCAGGTTCTTAATCAAGAATCTTGGTAGTTGTTTTTGTGCTTATTGTATTAAGTTGTATTTTCTTTTTTTTACATACCTTTTCTGTTGTATTATGAACGAATTGTGCCTAATCACTGTGGAAGTGGTGCATTTGATTTCAATAAAACTATATATCTATCCGCTGGACATGCCTATCTAGCCGTGACCTCTGTCGAATAATAATTAGTAACTAAATCAACGCGTATGACGTACATGTAACAGGTCACAGTAATAAGGCACTGTAAAACACGTGTCTCAGGGAGCATTCAGATTCAGACATCGTACCAGCTGGGTCGATCCAACTCTGCGGAGTTTCTTGCTTAAGTGCAATCAATGTAATCAGCTCAATTGCCTGCCACGCCTCCTCGAGAAGCTGAGGAATAATTAAGCCGAGCGCACACGAAAGTTAGTGAGTATTCTGACTTTACATCAGGATAGTTATCAAAACCATTGATACAAACTCCCTTCCACCTTGTGCTTAAAGGATTCAGTTTGGTGTACTGACACGACATACACACACAAAAATGTACGTTTTGAGCCACATACACTACAGGACCCTGATATGATATTTAAACAAAATTTTAAATGTATGATTTCAAATTTTATGTATTACAGTTTTTGGTTTGCTTAATACCTTACAGAGCACCCATCACTTCAAAAGTTTTAATTTTTTCTTTCTTTCTTTTTACTTTTAATATTCATTTCCTTATGTTTTAGGGGGGTCGTCATGCATGTAAGCCCTTTCCCTTCCCTCAAACCACCAGAATTCTCTTACTTTTTGTCACTCAGTGTCTAGATGAATGCCAGTGGACAGTCGATAAAATAACCTCCTTCATTGTATTTGTAGGTCTCTAACAGATATCTCCACCCACAGACATACTTCTTTCAGCCTCGCACGCCTCTGGAACGTTCGACTAAGGCTTCGTTCACATGCAATGTCTATTTTCTAAATTCTATTTTCTATTCGCGCTATCTTATGATCACGGTCTGTGCACTGAATATCCCGCCGCGTAATTACTGGCAGCGCAAGCCAGTTACTTATAGTAACTTATAGTAACTGGCTCGCGCTGCCAGTAATTACGCGGCGGGATATTCAGAGCACAGACCGTGATCATAAGACATGCCGCAAATAGAAAATAGAATTTAGAAAATAGACATTGCATGTGAACGAAGCCTAAGTTGCGAGGTTCGCCTGGTGCGATGTTGGTGCATTCTTGTTTAGGGAAGAAGATTTTTTCAAAGCCGGGTTTCATCCTGTCGCGTTAAATCTTTACACATTCAAAAAGCATAAGTGAATGATATGGTTGGTAAAATAGTTTCTATGGCTGATATTGGTGTATTGTTAAATCTTACAGTTTAAGCTATAAATAGAACGTGTTTTCTTGCACACTAAAGAATTGATTTATTTGCATGATTTGGATTTTGACCCGGCTATTGTCCGCTCGCACTTTATTTCCACAGAACTGCACTGCCTCTTTATTTCAATTTGAATTCAGGGTTAACTTTCGTCACTTAAGTCAAACATTAGTTGGTATCAACGTCCTAAATACAAAAATAGTTAAAATATATATATATTTAAATAAACGGCGTCGCATTCCGCGTGGAGGCTGACCGTATCATTATCCAGTATCTATATGTTATTACTATACTTTCATCAGTCTGAGACAGTGTATGACATTACTACAAAGTTTGGGTGAATATTATGTTACATATCATACTGTAATCGCGTCCGTCTATGTGGAAACAACTTCTTTAAAAGAAGTTTAATAGTGTGAGGTGTGTTAGAATACCGCCACAACAATTTCAGTGTGTTTATTAGAGGCTCTTTCCACAACGGTGATATTGAAAGCTTTAGGACACTCAATCTCTTCAACACTTCATCACATCATTTTTTTTCTCATATTAATGAGAGAGATGTGCACAGATCGGTTTATATTTGTAGGTCTTAAACAGATAGCTCAGCCTCAGGTATTTTCTTCAACATATACGCACGGCTCTGCTACGTTCGCCAAAGTTGTGGTGTTCGCTTGGTACAATGATGGTGCATTTTAAGGTCGTCCTCTTTTGTATTTTATTTCTTTTGATCGCAAGGTAAATGTTTGTCAAAGTGAGGCGTCAAATATCCGAAGTGTGCCTCACTTAAAGAAATGTAGGGAATGTGTCGCCCTAAAGGAAAAGCTTCAAGGTGTAGAAGTGGTTCACACCCAAGGCTATCTCGTTTAGAGGAGGGGGCTTTTTCAAGGGGGGCGGGGGGTTTCATTCTCATGCGTTAAACCTTGACACGTTCAAAGGCATAAGTTACAGATACGCGTAACTATTGCAAATCTTTTAATTGAATATATACTCTTTTAGTTTTATTTGAAATTGTCACTTTTGTAGAAATTGTATTTTTCTCTAATTTTTTTGGACTGAAATCACAAAACTGACGTTTTTGACCCTCCTCAATTATGCCGTGGTTGGTGTAATCGTTTATTTGCCTAATAGTTGTGTACTATAAAAGCATGCAGTTTAACGTGTCAATAGGACATATTTTCTTTCCCATTAAACTCGTTTTATTTGTATTATATGATCTATTTGTCCTAGTCATTTTGTGCTCGCGTTTTATTTACATTGCCTCTTTATTCCAAATGGAATTTAAGATTAAGTTCCGTCATTGAAGTCAAACGTGTGTTTCTAGGCGTCAACATCGTAAATAAATTTTAAAAATTGACGTCGTATTCCCCGTGGAGGCTAACAGTATCTTTACTATGATGATCTATGATGATCACTCCCCTCGTTAATAAATTTGAGACTGTGTATGACACTACTACAAAGTTTGGGCGAAATTCAAGTTTAACAGGGGCGGATTGAGGCCCTCTTCTCGGTCTTATGGAAGACGGTCAGAATTTTTCAAGTTTACATTGACGGGGATTTAAATTTTCTGTCGGAAGACTGTCAAAAATTGAGGATGGATAAAAAAAGACAATTTGGAAGACTCAAAAAATATCTCTGGATCCGCCCCAGTCTTACACTTTAGGACACACTCAAATTCTTTACCATTTCTTCATGTCTAATTTTTTTAAATCAAAGGAAGAGATACAGGGAAGTATAGACGAGATACATGGAAGTACAGACCTGTTGATTTATTCACGCCCCGTCAGTGTCGGAACTAAGACGTTTGGCGTACGTTCCGCATCTTGACCGACGCCCTGTTTTATTTAAAAAATAAACACTGATGTGGGTGAATAAAATTAATTTCAAGATCGAAATAATTTTATTTATTTAGATTTTCTTGACGGAATATGGTGATTATAAAAACGCAGAGGAAATGTTTTTCGAGAGGACGTGAGACGCACGATTATGCAGAAATAGCCATGACCAAGTTGTCTTCATTTATTCTAAATTCAACTTCGCTGTAGTTGCTTTTAAACGAAACTGATAAATCAAAGAAATATATTACTATTGATTTAAAAAGTCGACTTCAAAACATGATGATGGATTTCGAGTACAATCCAATTTTCTCACTATGGTCTGATCAAGACGACGATCTGAGTTGAGCTCAACGCATCCAACGCACGCGCGCGAAAAGCACTCTTGTTATGACGGCGGCGATTTGCAGTTTCAAACGTTTATTAACCGACTCTTTCCTTTTTGTACATATACATACTGGGATACTTATACTCTAATCTCTTTCTACCGATCACGCGTTCACCTATTTTTTCTAGCACCTTTTGAACTGCAATATTGTCTCATTATTCTATATTATCAGTCGAAAAGTTTTCATTTATAGAAGATCCACATATTTGATCTACCTGTTGACTGTTTCGTCTGTTCACTCTGACAGACTTGGTTACAACAAAATTACCTGGTCAGGTAAAGGTGAACAGATAATTACTTCAATCTTGATTATAACTTGTTAGTCCCGGCCCCAGGGTGGGTTTGAGAATATGAATGTCCTGAAAATTAATTACTTAACTATTAAAGAACGAAAATTGAACCAAATACTGTACACTAATGCACCAAGTACAGGTATGACGGATCCCGTCTTTGCGGCTATATCACATTAACTTCCTTTTCCTTCTTCTCCTATCACACCCTTCCTGCCAAACAAAATCGGCAATAAATGAAGTAGAATACGATCTTTTAATGTAGATTAAGAAACAGGATCAACTGAAGCAGTAGCAAAAGCAGGCTTTCTTTTGACTATTTTCGACCTAATCCTGTATGAAAAAAGACATATGTACACTACATGTATACGACTTAAAGTAAGTTATTAATTGGAATGATTCTAATGACTATGACGAGAATGAAATAAACTTTTCACGAGATGGCCCCAACGCTAGAATTTTCTACATATATTATACGTATGCACGTAACAGACCGAATACAGGAATGAGTATTTTTCAAGGGATTAAGTCCCACAAAAGAATGTACAGTGGATTCGTTGTCATCTCTTACAGACAGTACACTCAAAATAATGTGTGAACCAAGTAACCAAATGTCTTCAGGCCCGTAGCCAGGGGGGGTTCGGGGGGTTCGAAAGAACCACCCTTTTTGCTGGGAAAAGGTCCACTCTGGGTAAAATTTGACCTATAACGCCCTGTATAACCCGCCTAAACGCCCTGTATAACCCGTCAGCGACTGTATTCGCTCTGGGTAAAAGGGCATTACGATATTATTATACCACGGGGTGGGCGAGAAAACCAGCCTTTGAAAAAAATTACACAGGGTGTCCAAGATTCGGTGCTTTGGTTCCTGATTATAGCGGTCAGGTCTTATACAATGTTCTAATTCTTTTTTTTTTATAAATGTCTTCCTGTGACTAACAGAATCAACAAGAGGAAGTCGTTATTTTCTATTGTTCTAGATCTTATAAAAATGCAGCTATCCTGTCCTATCCATATCGGACTCGTTGGGCTTCGATTCTTGTTGGTTCTTAAAACGCCGTCCCTTTTAGCAAGGCTGCGGGTTTATCGTATTATCCTCGAAGTTGGAAAAGTCAAAAGCACTATCATGGAAATCAAAGTGAGTATTTGTGTGAATGCGCATTTGTTTTTCATCAATTGTTCAGTTTAAAATAAGAGAAATATCAAGAAAGGTTACTGTAAATGCTCCAATAGCCCAGCAAGTAAAACCCTGCATAAATACAGACTTCTTGTGACCGACAGCGTTATCTTAAATTTTTTGAAATGTACATTGTTCCCTTGAAAATCTTATAAACGTTATTTTGGGACAATTAAGTCCTAACCCCACATTTAAATTATTTTTTTTCAAATTCTGCCATCACTTCGAGCTCAGTTTTCGCACCGACTCCCGTACCCCGCGGCAATTTAAAACTGGCATGGCGGGTCACAGGCGACGATGTTCGTCAGAAGTCGTCGGAGTAAATTTGAATAATTTTTCTCGACATTAATTCATGACATATAAATCTGTGAAGATATGATCAAAAAGTGTTGCTCTCCCTCAAACAAGGCGTATTTCAAATAACGCTGTATATCAACCATGAACAGTTTAACAATTATTTTGACTTTTAAATCAAGAAGTGGTGTATGTTATGTTACTTGACGTTGAATGAGTGTTTGTCACTTTAAGTCGGCTGGAAAAACGACTTAAAGTCATAATAACTCTTCGTTTTGGCCAAAAATTGGATTTTCCCGGAAAAAAACGGCAATTTTCCCGTACTTACCAATGGTCAACGACCCCATTCCTGCATTCAAAGTTAATCCAGGGTTTTTTTCCTAAACGTCAGTTTTTTTGTTAAAATCTCTTAAGAGATTTTAACTGACGGAGCTCTCTCTGACATCGCATAGTCACTGTTGACCTACTTAAAACCGCGGGAAAAGCAGACAACAACAACACTATATAAGATTCATGAGATATATTCGTCTTTTTGTTAAAAATACATTAATATCCACAATGTGTGCCATTCTGGTCTTTTCGTTATCCGACGCACTGTACAAAAACTTGCAACTTACGTCTGCGTCTGCATTAATGCGTTTGGCGCCATATGTTATTTTGGTCTCGAATGAACGCGAGAATCCGCGTGACACCATTACGTTATTAGCAACGAATGCCTTGATGACCGGGAAATTGGCATCGAAAGCCCTATTGACAAGCACAGATTTTAGTTTTACTACAATAACGGCCGTTTTAGTGGTAAAATACAATAGAATATATTTCCATGCATTGTTTACAATGTATTTCATGCGGAATTTTGAATCTCAAAGGAAGAGCTATTATTGCTTTAAAGTATTAAATTAAGATCAAATAAGTTTATTTAGTTGTATTAGAAAAAAAATATATATATATATATTAAAACGTTGAATATCAATCATGAATAAATTTACAAACACCTTGACCACTGAATCTTAAAATCGGACAATTGTCACATTTTGCTTTTACAGGGATTGTACCTCTTTGCCGTACTAGTTGTCGCAGTAGCCATAGCGTCACCCATGCGACGACACACGCACAGATGTGAAGGTGGTTTTTGGGGGCGACGGGGCACATACAAAAAGGAGGGTGGATTTTGTGTGCCAATAAATCCTAGAGACAATCTTGCCAACACCACGGAGACATACTGCCCATGGTTTATGATCTATGATGAAAAACCTGGCAGGTATGTTTACCATGTCTCTCTCTCTCTCTCTCTCACACACACACACACACACACACACACACACACGGTCTGTCTATACATACATACATACATCAGTGGCGGATTTAGGGGATGATAGGGGGATCCTGACCACCCCCCCTTCAACTTCTAAAAAAAATTCCCGGGAGGCTATAAATCGTTGTCATTTAGAATTTTGACATTTATATAATCTGATATGTCCATATCTAAGTATTTTTGGGTGTTTTATGGTATGTGCTGCAATTATAATGATGTTTTAGAGGTTTTGAAGGACCTTGTGAAAACCAGGAAGTAGTTCGTAATTGACAACTGAATCGTACCGATCTACGACTGCTGTGCAAAGATGTATCTTTTTTTATGCAGCATGTATTTCAAAACAAGTTGTCTGCAAATTAACCATGATTTTGCACCTTCAAGTTCCGTGACACGTTTTCATATCATGTGCTAGCTATTGTTTCAACAAGTATTCTCTTCCCCAAAGCATAAAGATAAAATGTTATCTTACCGTGTTGTTAGAATAACTGCTTTTTTCTCCAAGCCCACGTCTTCATTCCCATTCACCTCCAGCTAAAAATGACCACTCAGCTTTACGTCTTACGCCACTACACGTCACTTCCGGTACAATTCTGACCAATGCTGATCTTCTCCGGTACACTTGATTGTCCCAGCTGAATTATGGTTCGGCATTGCATTAGCCAAAACCCACTCAAATAATCCTGTATCCACCCCTGTACACACAAACATACATACATACATACATACATTACATACATACATACATACATACATACATACATATAAATATATATTCCCTGTTGTACTACTTTCAATATCTTTGCAATATGACTTATTAGGCTAATTGCTTTCAATTCAATGTTGGACTTTCGGTTTCTTCGGAAGAGTTATAAATTTTGAGCTCTTCATTTCTGTTGGACTTATATAGGTAGTTCGCATTGGCACTACACTGTAACTCCACGGGGACTCTCGCTGAGTGCAATCAGGGATTCTTGCTGAATGCAATCAGATCAACAGATTAACACTCCTCTCGTTTTCAACGAACTCGAGTACTTACCCCCTTCTCTGTATTCTGCTCAACGCCAGGGGAAGTGTTAATCTCTCAATTTGATTGCATTCAGCAAAAATCCCTGTGATGTGAGTTCGAACTACCAAGTTCATTGTGAACACACCCTTTGCCTTATTTTCAAACATAGAATTTGAAAATCACGACATAGTGAATTCTAGAAATGATATTTAAATAATATTTTATTCCCTGTAGTTCTATACTCATCAACAATTACAAACCTAGGTCTTGGATCCAACATAATCCTCTTGATCACAGCCTAAAATATATACGTTTTGCCTTCAATAATTGTTGACACGTGTGTTTGAATTTATACAGGCAACCCTACATACTACCGAGGGCACGATGTCTCTCTGAATACTCGCTTGATGGACGCAGCAGTTGCCAGTACGTTAAATACAAGGTCCGTGTAGACAGCAAGTGGGAGAGCATAGAAGCGGGCTGCGCGTTCGCGCCAAGGATTCCCTTTTGGTAGACGTAATGACGGATGTCCAGGCGGTAAAGAACAAAGTTGTAGGTCAACTGGAATCTGAGTTCGTGGGACAAGCAGCAGCAATATTCTGGAATCCGAAGATCGTGTGAAAATAAAGGAACTACAACAACGACTGAATGTAATGAATGTGTTTCTCTAGCAGATTAAAATTGAAAAAAACTCCATATGATAGCGCCTGGTATTTACCTTGCAAATTTTGCCTTTACGAGGCATAATTCATTTCTTAATCATATTTTGAATTTGTATAATTTTTTGATGATATCTTTGATTTATCTAATGTCAATTTTTAACAACGCACTCTATTATCATACATTTATTTGAAATGATTTTAATATCTTAGTTTATATACTATTATAATATTAATATTATATATACTACAATATATTTACTACAATATATATATATATATATATATATATATATATAATATTTTCTATACGTTCTTATATCTGAAAGACGCTTTGATATTTTTGTGGCCGTGATAATTAACATTATAGTATTACTAAATTATATGAAACGAAGCTGTCAACATGAAAAAAACAGTGAATTATTATTATTTTGAAACCTCTACTAATTTAAAAGCCAAAAAAAAGCCAATAAAAAAAATGATTGTATCAAAGTTTATGGTTTATTGCATCAGATATGCTGAGCAAGCACATCTATCACATTCCTTTAATAAAAGGACCTCATTAGCATAAGTGAACAGTCCTAGTTGTCACACCCAGGAGAGTGTGGGTCAGTTAGGTGTGTGCTGCAGAGGAGTGCAGAAGTGCAGAGGTGCAGAAATGCAGTGGCATTATTTATGTATTTACCCAGTAGAGGCATAATGGTAAGATGTTTATGTCAATTTTGTACATAATGTATATTACCAGTATTTCTCTGTTTACATTATATAGTTTTCTTAATTAATAACCAAGTTGATAATTGTATTTTCATAAACTCAGATGTTATGTGAGAAGTAAGTGGTGATACCAACTAGACAAATAAGTAACAATTGTATTTTCTTTGTTTTAGCTACACGACTGTTTCAACGTGAGACTATTTCAAATAAAGCTCAAGTAATATGCCTGTTGTCATTTGCCTCGTCATTTTCTGTGGCCCCTGCGAGCTACAGCTGATGTTACTTTTCATTTAAAAAAACTTGCTGTTTTACAACATTTGTTATGTTTACAACATTTGCTAAATAGATTTTAAAAAGTCGAAAACTAGACACATGGTAATTGCTTTCAATGTTACTATAATTTTCTTAATAATATCATTTTTTGTAACAACTCCAAACGTTTTTTTATACTTAATCAATCATAGGAGCAATTCATCAATCAAAGGAACAATTCCTCTCCATTGCAGTGGTTTTATTCTATCACTATATGATACATAGATTGTCATAATTTACCGTCAATGTTTTTAATTAAACGTATAGGCATTTTCACCCACTCCACTCATAACGGGTGGGCAAATGACAATTTTTTTTAAAACAGGTGGATTCAATGGCCATTTGTGCTGCTGAACACAAATCTGACAATATTTTTTACCAAAGCTAAAGATTTATATTGGTACCTGCTATTTGTTTGTGAAAAAAAGGTGGGAAATGGCTTTTTGGCCATATTTTCACAGTAAAGTACATAAAAATGATGTGTAATATATGTCTTTCTATGTTTTGAGGCTTGCTGAGTTCAAATATTAGCATATTCAAGACATTGGCAATATTGGTAGGGTGACATCTGTAAAAAATATCTTATTTAAAACAAACATATACATACAATACAGACTTCGAGCCTAAGATAAATACAAATAATGGCCATTATGTACATACTGAATTCATGGATAGCAGTTTGGTATAACAACAATGCTGAAAATACCTTCATGGATGTGTACCAAAAAATGTTATGCTGTATAATTTTCCTTTTCTTCAGAACAGGTAAAACTTTGTTAGGTGACGTCAACCTCTTACAACCTCTAAGCTCTTGACCTTGGAATAGCTCTTAGTTTCAGTTGCGTAGTTTAAGAGTACTATCTCACCCCCACCATGAAAGCATCAACAAGAAATACACTGAGACCAAAAGGCACTGTAAAGCCCCCTGTCACACTTATTTGGAATCGGAAGAAATCAAGCAGAATGAGCCGTAATGAAGAATTTTCAAAACTCGTGCCACATTCGTTGGGCAATATATCAAATTGACCTTAATTCCTGTAAGAATACCTCAGAATGCGCTTCGAACCCACCTGGAATGATTCGTGCACTTTTCGGTTGTATTGTATTAGCTCTCAAATGCAGCTCGAATGTAGTTGGAACACATTAGGAATATCGTTAATGCTGTCTAAATATAGTGAGAATATCAGCTATGCAATTTCGAATAAACTAAAGCATTTCTGTCCATCACTTGAGAAGTAAACTGATCCGTTCCACCCAATATATATATAGTCTGCTCTCAGTCGGACGTCATCAGCAGTGGTCCACGCGCGGTGAACGTAGTCCCGTAACAGGTGTTACAATTTACTAGCAGCCACCCAGAACTCATGATGCAATACTGGCATAATCAAATGTAATCAGGAGAGAATTATAGGTATCGTGTATCTGTGTTTATATCTACTTAGGTTGGATTGCATGCATTATTATGACAACAAAGCAGGCATGACACCCGGCGTCACCTGCGAGCTCTATATTTAGTAAAGCAAAAAGGCACCTCCATTTTATACATTGTAGTCGTGTGTTTTACAGTGCGGGTAAACATACAGGTAAAAAGCACCACTGTGCCTGAGGACAGCCATTAATGGAAAATTTCTGCAGAGCTTAGCATTATCTGTTGGATAGAGACATTCATTATCAACAGACGCAATTTAACCAAGACAAGTATAATCTAACCGGTAAGTCAATTAACACTTACCTAAGCAAAATAATAAAGTATATTTCAGATTTGTTTATTATTATTTTTTGTATACTAGATGTGTGTGTGTGTGTGTTATTTTATTCACTGTGATGGCTTAAAGAGATACAAACGTACACAGATTGACCTCTCAGTTAGCCTATATATGTTGGGGTATAAAAACACTAAAACTACGGCATGTTGATGTTCAATATTTGAACTTAACAAACCTTATTTACACGTACATTATTATGAGTAACAGCAGCGTTTTAATGACTAAAACCTGGGGTCCCAACCCAACATAAGGGCTTCTACGTCTATGGCCAAAAAATTGGGGAAAACGTTGGATTTCGTGTGTGAAGAGCACGTCATCGTGCAACTTTTGGAGATCACAGACAGCACGTAGAAATTTTTCGACATGATCAACAGTTGCTGCGTGCGGTCTACAAATTCTCAAAAAAAGGAAAAAGTACAACACTGCGCTTGGGTGGCTACGGTGCGTGCGATGCACGTGGTTAAGACCCATGATACACGTACTTATTTCTTGCTCACTACGTTCTCACTCCTCACTTCCACGCGCCCACCGTGTGGATCGCACGGGTTTCGTGCATGTTGTGCGAGTAGTGGTCACTCTATATATATGCGCAAGGACCGTGAGTTTTAAAGGAGGGGCATGAACGAAAAAGCGTTATTTCTGCCTCTGATGTCAAGTTTTAAAAATGCCTTAAAAGACAACAAAGAGCAAGAGGGGGAGAAAGGGATCGGGGACAAGTCAGGAATCTTTGAACACTGCTGCGGATATAATAATCTCCTCAAACATGCACTGTTTTATGCCCTCCCAAATAATAGAACATCTCAATACGCAAGACTCGCGTGCACAGGACGAGCAACAACCGTAGGAAGTCAACAAGACTACCCTACGTCCATTTGCGTTACTCCTTGTGCGCATAACGTACGTAGTGCACGATGCTTGTACTTTGCATTCACGGGGCGCGCGGAATACGTGCGAAAGCCCGTCAGGCGCAATAGGCACTTCTGGCGTGCGGAGGCTGTGCTTCTCACGTACTTTCGACGCACTTTCTCCTTGCGCACTCATTGCAACCACCAATTACTAGATTCCTTCCCTGCAATCTAGCTACGGCCCAGCCAGACGAGAGGAACCTAAGAAAGTAAGACCTGAAAATCGTGCGTGGATTTGGGACCCAGGCTTAATGCATGTAAAGAGTGCTCAGAACTGTGACCACGCAAGCAAAAGGTGTCATACACACACTGCATACATAACCATATTTACACTATTTTTCCGTGTATTCCTTTTCTTGTAGAATATAATACAACTCAACATGGACAAATCTTGTCGCACGTTATCATAACGAGGTATCGTTTTTTAAATACATGTACATTTATCATTTTTCGTTTCATTTTACTTAATGATTCGCTCAGTTACGATTATGCCCGGTTTTCATACATAGGCGTCAGCACATCCTATAGCAAAACATCAGGCCTGCCGCACACTCTTCGGTTATCAACAGACAATGCTGCAAATTTGCAAGAGCGTGAATACTTATTCTTAGCAATATAAATAATTTGCAGCAATATTGCTGCAAACCAAAAGTTTGAGGCAACAAATTTTCAGTAGTTTGCTAGAAAATTTTTATTGCTACTTGTTGATGTATTACTACACTTCACATTTACATGCTCCAATTAATTGTTGCAAGTGTTACATTCGGTGTGCCTCACATAATTGTATTTGCTACGTTGTGAAATCAGTTTTTAATATACTTTACATGTAAGTTTTATGCCTATCTATTTTAACAATCTTAAGATTGTATTTATAATTAATTTTCAGATTTTAAAAATATAATTTGGATAAAGATACCACAACAGCTCATCTTTAAGAAAACAAAATGACGACAGTACGCCCTGAAACCACGCAAAATATTGAGCCAATTCCTGGACGTCACAATAACCAGGCAATACTGCAAGTTATAAACGAAAAAATATTAGAAAAGACAGACAGGGTAATTACGGCAATTGAGAATCATGAGATTTTTTAACATGGCATTAACATAATATTGTGGTGTAAGGCATGTTTAAATATGAAATCAATATGTTTTAGGTTGAAAATGGTTGTGGTTTAAGGCTTTCAAGATTCATTGGTCCGATCGTGAAAGAAACTTAAATAGCTTTAAATTAGGGGACTTACTAGTCCGAGGGTCAAATATGGCGACCCATTACAAAGCTTGTCGTCCAATCCACTACCTCAGGGAAGTATTCAAGTGGGTCGGCCATATTTGACCCTCGGACTAGTTAGTCCCCTATTCTGAATCGGGCCTCAGCCACTGAATCTCTTGGACAACTCTTTGGTTTGTCTTCTTTTGGCATTGATGGTAAAAAAGTGAATCGTTTCAAAGTGACTAACCGTGCTATTGCCGTAATACATATGATAAAGGCGAAACTAGTGTTTCATGTGATCAAAGGCGAAACTAGTGTTTCATGTTAGAATCACCAATATAAGTTGCCCATATTGACGAGCTTCAATTACTAACATGCTTTTGAAGGCACCATTAGATTTTTTTATTTGAATGACAATCGTATCTCTATTCCATCAGATTAATTGACTTGGTTATGTAAATGTATACGTGGATTAAAGCAAAGAATATGAAACACATTCCTTTTTGGTTAAATTTGGGCTGGTGTCATCTGCAGTAATCAAACATACACATTAATATTCATATTATATTATAAATATTGCAGCGTCCCTTCTATATTGTCAATTTGAATGACATCGTTAACAAGCACAGGCACTGGGTGGAACTGATGCCACGTGTCAAACCCTTCTACGCCGTGAAATGTAACAACACTGAGCCAGTCGTGAAGACCATTGCGGCACTTGGGGCGGGGTTTGACTGCTCCAATAGCGCTGAATTCCAGCAGGTTCTAACCCATGGGGTGGGAACAGATCGGATTATATATGCCCATCCCTGCAAAGATCCCCAAGACATTAAACGTGCCTCAGAACAAGGAGTCGACCTTATGACCTTTGACAACGAGTATGAGTTAGTCAAGATAAAGAATCTCTATCCAGACGCAAGACTTGTGTTACGCATTCACCCGCGAGTTGACAAGACTAGGTATACATTTGGCAAGATGTATGGTTGTGCCCTCGACCAGTGCAATGAACTAATTGTGAGGGCAAAAGAAATGAAACTGACGGTCGTGGGTGTCAGGTAGTTGTTATAGCATTCTATTATTTATAGCTTCTACCTTTACACTAAAAATTTAACCCGGTACATATTTGATGAAGACGAACGTGTTTAATTCTTATTTAATTTGAACATCTTTATCCGCTTTTTTGTATAGGTGAATCTTGATGGTAGGCACACTTTGTTTATAAATTATTACTCTTTTATCTTATTTAGAATTGCTACAGCTTGAAAATTTATCCGCGCTGCCACTTTGATAAACAAAGAGACTAAAATCAACTGTGTAAATTTCTATACTTGATGCGGTATTTCATTTGCTGTGCTTTGGTACCTCACAATATTAACAGAATACTTAACTTTTTCTTAAGTTTCCATATCGGTGACACCTGTTTTGATTCCATGGCCTACCAAAACACCATACGATTGTGCCATGAGATCTTTGATGAAGCCAAAGCCATTGGCTACAACTTCAGTTTACTGGACATCGGTGGAGGGTTCCCCGGTTATGCAGTCAAAGGAAAACCAACATTTGCTGATGTTGCCAAAGACATAAACACTGCTCTGGACGAATATTTCCCCAAGGAAGAAAATGTTGTTGTCATTGCTGAACCTGGAACATACTACGTGCAGTCGGCCTTCACCTTGGCACTTAGAGTTATCGGTAAACGAGTTTTACGCTCGGCAGCCTCGGACATGGTACGTGTATTTAAATCTGTTTATTCTTTGTTTTTATACAATTTACATGTTTATGTGTATGTACATGATGCATCTATCAATCTGTCTGTGTGTCTGTGGCTGCTTCATTTCATATAATATAATTTGAGTTCTCATTTTTCCTGCAACCCGAACAGGACCACGAACAGTCGTTCTTGTACTACCTCAATGACGGGATTCATGGGTCATTCTTTTTCACAGTGCTGGTTGACAAAGCGATTCCAGGTTTTCGTGTTATTAAGGTATGTAGTAAGTTTTTAGACAGTTAATAAACAGCCTTAGTATGGGGTTTCACTTTTTTAGGTTTAAGTATGGTTTCATTGGGTAAATATTTAGTTAACAAATGTCAAAGGGCATGTTTTAACATATCATCCACCCAAAGAGTACGTCTGAATAAAAAAGGATAGTCTTGCCAATGCTTAGACATAGCCACAAGAATCCAATTTCTTTCAATTTCAGAGGAATAATAATTGTAAATAATCAAAACTATTATGTTTTTATGTTCTTCTATTATGTTCAAGTATTGAAGTGGAAAGAGATTTGGTTATACACATTTCGCTTTTCAGATCTTTTATCTCGTTCATTCATGAGAGGTTATAAAGTCGCTCATTACATGTACCTCTGTATTTTTAAGGTTTTAGCATCTATGCTTTACTGATATAAATCTGTCGCCATGTTAGTTTTGGCATTCTTGGTTGTTTTCAACGTGATTTCAGATGATCCTGTACAAACAGCCATCAACGTCGTTTGTCGTTGCCGTGCACTTTTCATTGTTAACGCAATAAATAGATAAGCGTGTACATAACGTATTATTATATATCAAACTTATTCATAGTACCAAAGTACAGGCCAAGGTTGAATAGCGGCTTTATTGATCGATGATTTCCTTAAAGTTATGCAGTTTTTGTGAATGTTTCATTTATTCATTGGTATTTTCAAAGTATTACTTTGAAGGCCCATCAACTTGAAAACGAGTGTTAATGCATTTTTGAATATTCTGTAGTACATATAATTAAATTTAATGGTAATTATTCTGTTCAGCATTATGTAATAGTGCATCAAAATTGACAGAAACCCTATTCATTGCACTATAATTATTATTAACACCATAAAGAAAAATCCATGATATTTATTGTACGCAAACTTACAAGAACGATTTCAAGGATAGGAATACATCTTGACTTTGAAATCCGGTCTGATGGGTTATTTTCTCCATAAGTTATGAAATTTTCATTGCTTGTTTGTTTCAGGAAAATAAAAATTCTAATACCGCGTCTTACTTATGGAAGTAGATATTATTATTTCAGACGGTAAAGAATATACATTCTTAAACACTGCTAATTGTTTAAACATACAAAGCCTTGTAGGCAATTAGCAGGGTTTGGGGCTGGATATTTCTTAAATCATAAAAGATAGACATATAAGCAAGGCTCAAGTTGCACAGAAACTCATTAGTAAAGAAGTTGATTCTGACACTGAACATGGTCTTTGGCCCATTTTCAAGGTCAGACTGGAAATTTGACAATGACAGTTTTGAAAAATTCCTTGTAGGGATTGGTAATTGGATTTCCAATTCATATTAAATTTTTTTCTTTATATTTGCTCAAATAATTATGTTGGGCTATAATAGTGGCTCTTTTTAAAAAACCATCTTCTTTTTTTATCATTTTTTATGAATTTTTCATTCGTTACAAATGTTCAAGGTTTTAAGGCTGCATGAATTTCTCCTAAACTTTTGTACATTTGACAGCTTTGCTGCCCTGTTCATCTACACCCTTTGCTATACATATATAGGCTACAAAAGTCCTACAAAATTGTTCAGTGGCGATGGATATATAGATATAAACGAGTTAATTCACGACATACGTATAATCAATTGTGTAATATTGCAGGACCAAAAACAAATGCCGGTCTATCAATGCACCGTGTGGGGTCCAACACTCGACCCCATTGACTGCCTGGCAAACGACATCCAACTGCCCGAACTGGACATCGGAGACTGGTTGTACGTGCCTAACATGGGGGCGTACACTATCGTAGCAGTAACCTCCTTCAACGGGACAGCCCGACCGGATTTATTTTACCTTGCATCTGGTGAAATCCCCTCTGAAATTGGCGTTTAAGACTAGGCAGCTTAAATGATATCATCATATTTACATGGAAACAATAAGTTCACATTAGCAAAAATCGCTTATGGCTACATTCAAGTTTAACACTCAAACCATTCACTCAAATATTTTTTTCCTGCAGTTTTACATATTTGGAAGGCGCACATCTTTACAAATCATGTTAAAGATCCATGTGAAGTCATTTTTGCCACAAAAGCCAACCAAATGCCAGTATATAGTTTCAAATAGTATAGCTAAGAGAATTACCAAAGGACATTGTTTAATATTACCCAAAAAAAAAATGATATTTAAACAGATTTGTCTGCTAGATTTCTATGCTGTATATATGGGGCATAAAAGTAGGTCAGATAAGTAGGTTAAATTTCTGACCAAAAATTTAAAGAGAGGAGCAGTCTAAAGCTCTTTTCTGGATGATTGGGTGATTTATTCAGTTTATCCCTTGGCATGTTGAATTTATTTGAGTTGTACAAGAAACTAGTAAAAGTGGTTTATATGTGTAACAACTGTACTGGGAATCCACGCTCCATCGTTCATGTGTACCTTTAAAACGTGATTTTTTCCTAAATCGTTCTAATGCATATGGGTCTCTGTAGTTTGTATATATTATTTCCCCTCTTTGAAATCCTTTCTGTAACCTTGATTATAAAAGAATAATGATTAATATGTGGAATTAATCAACGTTTTGTTTGTACTTATTTCATAAAGTGAACCTAAATTGTTACTGCAGGCATAGCGAGCAACAATAATATTTGTATAGTGATTGCGGTAGATGTTCTCGCAAGATTCCAACGGCTGTATGCATTTTTTGTTAACGTTTGTTTACCTACGCGGGAAATAAGTCCTGAGCATAGATGGCTTATTTTACTTATTATTTTTTTTTTACTTTGTGATTGTGTTTCGTTGAATTATTGTTGTCTTTTGGTTTTCATTTCGTTATACCAACCCAACATTTGCTGATGCTGCCCAAATCATTAACATGGCTCTGGAGGAATATTTTTGCCACATGGCTCTGGAGGAATATTTCCCCAAGGTAAAAAATGTTGTTGTCATTGCTGAACCTTGGCACTTACAGTAATCGGTAAACGAGTTTTACGTAACCTAGGTCAAGGTAGACGCATCACGTACCTAGGCAAAACATAGTTTTGAATTAATGCAGTGTGTGGCAACATTCAGTCAACGTCATGAATTAATTGTATCTAAAAAGCGGCTGTCAGGTATTCATTCATTACAGTGCAGGCGAATATAAACTTACCTCTCAGATGTATCAGAGCATTTTTATACCAAGTTAAAGTAGCTAACAGGTAAGTCATTTAGCAGTTTAGCTCTGTAAAACAATACAGTTACTTTTGGACCCTGTATTTATTTGTATGTACTACTGCCTGCTACTTTAGCCACTGGTCTGACTGCAGCGGCCAGTAAGAATTCATGCAGACCAGTAAATTTCAGAATGTGTGAATTAAGTGGTTCGAGATGGCATGTACTGTAGATTATTTTTTTCGAAAAACTTTCCTAAAACATTTTGAGTGCTGCTTTCTTGCCACCTAACAAAGAAAAACAACATCACATTCTCCCAAACAAGCCAAAAAATCAGGAGACTGTCTTCAACAATTGGCACTGTATGTTGGATGATGTCAATTTAAGGCTCATGGGAAGTAAGGTGGTCTTTATATATATATATATATATATACTGACATGTATTGTTCTTGGTCAGCACAATGTGACAATCCCAAGTTCACAATCCCAAAACCATTTTAGATAGAGTAAAGATCCCCAGATTCCGAATAATTTTAATTTTGAATTGTATTTAATCGTTGTGATGTGTTGTTTGGGCTTAATATAAATTTCCACTGTTTGCCCATTCAGTCCACAGCGAGATTCCATTAAAGGGATAACAACTATTCGTATGATATCTATATGTCACAATAAGTACATTGTAAACAACTCATAAAAATATAATAAATTCTATTTTACCACTAAAACGGCATTTAACGCAATTATTCTGGAATTTGTGCTTGCCATCACATCACGTGACCTCCATCTGTTATACTCTCTTAAGAGAATATTACAACAAAAAAAAAGACATTATAGAAAAAAACAGGGACTTAGTTAGAATATGTCAGAATGGATTCAGTAACCATAAGTGAGTATGGGAGAATTGTCCTTTGACTCAGAAAAATCCATTTTTGGGCCAAAATGAACAGTTGTTATCCCTTTAAGTCTACGTAATGTAAAGATGTCTGTACAGCTCATTTAGGCTGCCACGAGTAATATGTAACAAGCCGCATATTCCTGATGCTTGAGCAAAGGGGCATCAGGCACTGCCAACCCGCACGCCACCAGCGCTGGCATGGCAAATTAACACGCAACACGAACATAAAATCGTCAAGCGTGGAGAAAGCCTCATGAGATCATCCACCAGCGGTGGTGTGACAGGCAGAGATAAATGCATAGAAGTAATAATGAGGAATGACTCCATGGTCTGTCCTAACAATCTGTTCTATGATTTAGCTTAAATGTGTAATTCATTTTGGAAAAAGGGCAACTGATACAAAAACATGTACCAGTAGTTGAGGGGAACTGTCTTATCATCTGTTTAACTACACGGTAACTGAAAATTATATATAATTGTTGCATCTGTCGCATTCAGCGTCTTTTTTTTCTTTTTGCTTCGTTGTGGAATCAGATAAAAACAAGATGTTAAGAATGCGTTTTATGTCTGCTAAAGTAAAACATATCTACCTATTTCCAGAATCTTTAAATTGCATTTAAAATTAATTTTCAGATTCTTTGATTTTATTTTAAGGAAAAGATACTCCACCATCTTTTATAAGAAAACAAAATGACAACAGCGCGCCCTCTAATCGAGCAGGATATTGAGGGACATCCTGGACATTACAATAACCAGGCGGTACTGAAAGTTATTCAAGAAAAGATTATGGAGGATAAAGACAGGGTAATTATGGTATTTGAGAATCAAGATTCTTAGCATGGCATTGACATAATATCGTGGTCTAAGACTTGTTTTAGTACGCAAGCAGAGTTTGTGTTATGAACGTCGCTGTTGAAAGCTCTATAGGCCTATATAAGAATGTGCTGGGCCAAAAGCTTTTTGAAACAACTATTTTCTGGGCAGCGTGAACACAAACAGAATCAAATTATCTTACTGTATATTTTTCATTGCCTTTATTGTAGTGGTTAAAAGAATTGTTTCGTAAAACCTCCTTTACACTAGAAAACTATCTTTGTTCGACCATGAAACTGGCCAGGTCGCCGTTGGAGGCTCAAAGGGGGGCACAGTGATCGCTAAGAGGTGAACAGGATTTTTAGGCGTTGCCGTTGCAAGGTTTTAAACATGCTTAAACAATTGCACAAAGGTCACGGTGGAGGTTGGTAGCTTCAAGGTCGCTCAAGAGAAGTAGAAAGGAAGCACTAGCGTCGCTTTTGTTGCAGAATGGATACTCATTGGTAGGCCAGTGGTCGGAGCGTAATAGCTGTTACTTTTCACTCACAACCATGGCCGTGCTAGAGTATTTTTTCAACAGAGGTAAGAAATCTAAGCGTTAAAGCTACTTGTATCCTCATAACAGCCTCCAATTGTTACTTGGTTTCAAAATGCTTGAACCAGCCAGTTCTCAAAGGAAATTATGATACCAATATTATGCTGTTTTTCAAAATTCAGTTCTTGTCGCCGTTTTCTGCAGAGTTTGCCAGTTCTAAACGGATTTGAAAATTTGTGTTGTGTCAGCACCAAGTTCTTGGCTTCCTTGGCGCCTGTCCACTCTTCTTAAAAGGACAACAATGACCATCTGGCTTATCTGGCGTATTGTCAGTGCATGCATGCAGATCTTGTATTACAATAGTTTGCAAAAAAGGTTTAATACTAATTATTTAATTTCTGGAGATGTTCAGACCGGTTAGAACTGATGAAAAAAGACCCAGAACATATTCAAGCACTCCAGGTCGCCCAAACAACATTCATCAGGAGGCAGAAAGATTGTAAAATGGTTGCCACTGATCGCCATTGGTTGCCTGAGATGGTACAGAGAATGCAATGAGGGCGTTTAATGGTTGCTCAAACATCGCTCAAGGATAGCCTGCATCGTCTGTAATCGCATTGGATGTTGTAGGTTGTACAGAGGACGCACAGCAGGGGAGGCAGACAAGTCGCTCAGTGGACGCACATGTTGCTCGTTTGTCTACAAGTAATATCCAGATTTAGTCGTTCAAAGGAGGCACAAGTATCGCAGGGAACACGGTTTACACAGAGACACGATTTTCTAGCTTTAGCCAATATTGATCGTCCAGGTCACATTTTTGGTCGTAGAAGGGACATACAAAGGTCGCTTTTCATTGGTTTAAGAGACTAATGTAATCGAGTTTGTGTCCATAAGTATAAAGCCTGGAACTTCCAGAGCTTCGGCGAGATAGTCATGTGATTAATGCTTGTTGATAAAGTGTCGAAACGGTATTTACCATAAATGAAATATCGTTTATTCTTAAACGGTTTACCTTTTTATCACCTGACTATGTTCTTCCAGCAAGGCCTGGAACATGCACGGATCTGGAAGTTTTAATGCATGCGTTGCAAACAACTTAATTTTAATCATCGTCGAAATAGGTGCTCCTAATACATTTATCTATCTCCTATATATATTTAAGTCGTCGATATTGACTTTACTCCGATTAGCATGGCATGCCTTTAAAGGAACTGAACTTTTCTTTTTTTTTTTAATTAAAAATGAAAGTCGTTTTGCAGCTTAGACAGTTTGTAATGGGAATGAATGCAAATGTATGCGTACAATGTAGGCTTAAACAAAAACAGTGTACACATTTTTTTCTTTGGTCACACTGAGGTTGTTGCCAAATCTATAAAGTTAACCTAACATACCGTTATTAGACGCTATAAAATTTATTGCAGCGTCCTTTCTATATTGTCAATTTGGATGACATCGTTAACAAGCACAAGCGCTGGGTGGAACTGATGCCTCGTGTTAAACCCTTCTACGCCGTGAAATGTAATAACTCTGAACCAGTCGTGAAGACCATTGCGGCACTCGGGGCGGGTTTTGACTGCGCCAGCAACGCTGAATTCCAGCAGGTTCTACACCATGGCGTGGGAACAGATCGGATTATATATGCCCATCCCTGCAAGGATCCCCAAGACATCAAACGTGCCTCAGAAGAAGGAGTCGACCTTATGACCTTTGACAACGAGTATGAGTTAGTCAAGATAAAGAGTCTCTTTCCTGGCACGAGGCTTGTGTTGCGAATTTGCCCACAAGTACACAAGGGTGAATATGACTACGGCGAGATGTATGGTTGCGCCGCCGACCAATGCAAAGAACTTCTCGAGAAAGCAAAAGAAATGACACTGGCGGTCGTAGGTGTCAGGTATTCAACAATCGATCGTTACTAAATTTGAATAGTTTTAACTTAACACATCTTGCACTTTTGCAGTTTAACGCATTTGGAAACATATACCTCACTTAATAGTGTTGTTTGTAAATTGTTTTTGTACCTCGATCTTTTTTTTCAGTTTTTGAATATTATTTTTCTTTTTTTATTTTTCAAATTCTCCTGTTATTTGGTTGATACGTGCAATTTTGAATATAAATCATATTAAAATGAATAACAATTCCGTGAAATTCAACAGTATTTTGTTTGGTATAGTGTGACATTTCAGAGTGTTACACAAAAGTAATATTTTCCTTAGTTTTCATATTGGTGGAGTCTGCTTCGATTCCATGGCCTACCAAAACACCATACGCTTGTGCCGTGAGATCTTTGATGAAGCCAAAGCCATTGGCTACAACTTCAGCTTACTGGACATCGGTGGAGGGTTCCCCGGTCATGCAGTCAAAGGCAAACCAACATTTGCTGATGTTGCCAAAGACATAAACACGGCTCTGGACGAATATTTCCCCAAGGAAGAAAATGTTGTTGTCATTGCTGAACCTGGAACATACTACGTTCAGTCGGCCTTCACCTTGGCACTTAGAGTTATCGGTAAACGAGTTCAACGCTCGGGACCTTCGGCCAAGGTGCGCTCTCTTAACTTTTCTTAACTTTTGTAGAATATTTATGGTATTTTTTAACTTTTGATTTTCAGTGTATCAGTCTTTCCGTCACGCATTTTTGAAACTATTTTCATGCTGGTTTCTTTTTTCCTGTCACTTTAAGGACTCTGAACAGTCATACGTGTACTACCTCAGTGACGGAATTCATGGGTCGTTCTTTTTCACAATGCCATCATTGGTCGAAAGGCTTAATGTAGAGTTTTACGTTTTAAAGGTACGTATAGAGGATACAGGATCTACCCCGCAAGATGAGCGTGAACATGACGCCTCAGTCTTCGTGGTTTTGGTATGCTTACTAGAAAAATAACTGACTGAATAAATATTTTTGGCAAAAGCCCACTTAAATGTTGTTGGCAAAAGTTTACTTAAGGACGTGTTTTCATGTCATTTCAGTTTCAGCACTCCTTTTACATTGCAACGTTTTATATATTTCGTCTTTGCTGTGTATAGGTAAAGAAACCACATTTTTGTGATATTGTAGGAAAAAGACAAAATGCCGGTCTATCAATGCACATTGTGGGGTCCAACACTCAATCCTCCTGATCGCCTGGCACAGAACATCCAACTGCCCGAGCTGGACATCGGAGACTGGTTGTACGTGCCTAACATGGGGGCATACACTACTGTGCTTGCAACCTCCTTTAACGGGATTGCTCGACCGGAATTATTCTACCTTGCGTCTGATGAAATCGAAGCCGAACTTGGTGTCTAGGGCAAACAGTTTAGGTGTATGTATGTATGTATTTGCATAGAAGAGATATCAATTACTAGAACAAAATCAACGAAAAAGTGAGCTCAACTCTGCGTTCGTGCAGATCAACAGATCAGGAAAGATTGAAAACTCGTTAACATGACACCATTATCTCTAACAGAGTATTTAGGACAATCTTTAATATAGGTAATATTGAGTAAAGTTATAGTAAACCAGTTACATGTATTACTTGGAACAATTGTTTTGAAACATTTCATTAAGTGCATGACTGACTATATAAGCTTGTTTCATTGTTAAATATACTTTGCAAAATCAAACATGGATTGGAGGTTAACTCAACATTAAAATTAAACCTTGATTCAATGTACATTGAACCGTTATGGGCTTGAATGGAGAGGGCTTGGTTACTGCATGAATAAAACAGATTTCACCCAGAAAATTTCTTTATTACTTAATTAAGTAATACTTCATCTTAGATGGGATTTTAAAATCATTGTCAACTGTGTAGTCATTGGCATTTATCTGTAGTAGTCCCCCACCTGATACGAATAAAAGCGTTTAGAAAAGCTCTTTCCTTCAATATGTGATGTGGCCAAACAATTTTTACGGTGCATGAAGATAAACAGTTAAAGAATATCCACAATAAAATTCGGCAACCGAGAGAAGCGCCAACATATAGATAATTGCGATAGTATTTATGTCAAAATATCAAAATGAATAGCCCCGCCGTTCGAGCCTTTTAACCAATCAAAGCAACGGAAAGGGGGTCACGTCACCTTCCCACCAGGCCATGCCATGTAAACAAAGCAGCATGGTTGGCTGTAGTGAAGAGTCTGAGGAGGGAGACGCGAAATCTTCGCCAAATTCTCATCTTTCGTGTTGCATGCACATAGTAGAAGGTAGCTAATTAAGAGACTCTAGATACTATCACACGTTTTCGCTGGGAAACTTTTAGAGTCGCAGCGAAACAATGGCTGAAATTTGGCAGCAGAGAAGCCGCTGCTGTTCAGTGGATCCGTACGGATTTAGATAGAGGATTCGACGATTTGGAAGCCAAACCACGATGTCACTACTCTTGCTACAGAAAGCTAACTAACAAGAAGGGGTTATCTCAGGCGGCAAAGAAGTATGAGAAAGCTGAGAAACAAGGCAGTCTTGCTGAAGAAGGTATGTCAACATATTGTAATTTGTTTTTAAGTCAGCCCCGATCGTGTGATGTTTACATCGTACGTGGCTGATGTTACATGACAATATGTGACTGATAAAAGTGATATGAAAGAAAGAAAAAAAAGAAAATGATAAAAACAAGTTTATTAGTGTTATTATTATTTTATTTGTAAATACTTAGAGGTTTTAAGATTTGAAACAACTCATTCTCTGTTGAATAAGATAGTAAAAGACCCCATTTCCAGAGATTAGATCGATCTACTTTAGGGGTTCACGCTAAACAGCTGTCAGTGGGGTGGACACGAAAGTTAATTACCCCCTTACAGCTTGTAGTAGGCGGGACGGACATTTAAGCCAGGTTATCTGACAGTAATCTAGTGAGACTCCCCACGGGGACAGATCAATCTAAAAGCTCTGGGAATACAGTCTAAGCTAGCTGGATGTTCTTGCCATGATTAACATCTCATTATTAGTTCATCCATTTTAGCATTGCATTTACACAAAATAATGTAAGGCTTCACACAACAAGATATACAAACAAATATTGTGGTGGGATTTTATGAGACAGAGGCTTAAGTATCATGGTAGAATATTTTATGTTATTTGTGGAGTGGTCCTCCCCCCCAATACATTGCTGCACATGTGCAACCATTAGTGAATATAAATGTGTATAGGCTAAGCCCAACTTCAATGAGAATGTATTTTAGGGATTATCTATTGTATCTTGTGAGCCAGAAAAAGTAGGATAGCTTTTCACAGAACAAGCTGCAATGTGATTAATTTAATTAGGACTGTTAGGAATAATCCTTGTAACTTTCCCTTATGAATAGAATCAGTAAAGGTATACATAAATAGTATCAATAAAGAATTACGTTGACAAACAGTATCAATAAAGGAATAATGATAATGAGTAGGGTGACTGGTAGATGTAGTTCAGTTAAAGAGAAGAGGCACTTTTATTCAAGGCATCTTATATTAATCTGGGCAGCAGAATTCTAGTGGGCTCCCTATTAATTATTAGATCTTTAAGCTTGATTAATTTGTCTTTGTTGCAACAAATATTAAACAGTGGGTCTCATTTGCCTGTAGTTTGTTACAGCTTAGTTCCTCATAAAAGGAACATGCTGAGCCACTAATACATTGAATCCTATACCTACCCTATGCCCTTTGAATCATGAGGATATATGTAATTATACTTGTCAATATCACTTGGTGTCAATCATTTGATAAACTCACATGCTACTGTCTTATCTTATTTCATTATTATTTATTTATTTTATAGTGAAATCATAGTGATTGTATATACATATATATATATATTTATCCAACTTAATTTAAGGTTGTTTCTGTAGTAGTCAGTATCTGCACATTATAATTCACTAATATATATGGTATGAAAAGTAAAATGTTATTTTGCTTCTTTTACAGAACCATCAACCAGTTGTACTCTTCCCAAAATACAAGGTCCATCTCCCAAGAAATTGAGATCAGTCTCAGGGTTTGGTATATCAAAGTCACCAGTGCTGCCAGCTATCTGCATTATTTGTAAAAAAAAAAAAGTTGTGGTCGCCTAATTTTTGCAAGTGTTTTGATATTTAATGGGGACACACTCATTTTGATGTAATTTTAACATTCATAATATTTTTTTATTGTTTTGTATGTCCTTAATTTGTTTGAGATTGAGCTATTTAATTCCTGCCAGAATAGTTTTTCGATTTTTATGTTAAATATTTCTACAAGGTTTTCTATTTGATATAATTTCTTTGGTGGGTTGTTATCTTCGGATAGATTCTGTCCTTGTGTTTCCCTTTGTATCTTGCTCAAGATTGTGCACCTGATTTACAGTTCTATTATCTACTGGTAGTTGTTTCAGTCTAAGACTAATCTTTAGACAGGTTTAGTTATAGTTGAAATAATAGGGTAACTGCCGAGCTCAGCTCTAAAAATGGTATTGCTAGCCTGCTTTCTTAGACCTACAATCCATTTGCAAAACTTTAAGTGTACCTGTTCAAATGGCATTTTATTAATCTTTTTTTCTGATATGCACAGGAAATGTATAAAGTTATAATTTCACAGTTGAAATAATTAAGTTGGAAAAAATATATTATATATATCATAAAAGCCTTGTTAAATGTGAGCTATTATTTCTTTTAATATGCTGTTGTTACTAGACAATGCTGCAATTAATTGCAAAAATCAAACTTCTTTAAAAATAGTACCTTTGCAATTTTAAGATAAACTTGAACATAAAAACCTCAATTATTCTACCTAATGAAGCACTTAGATGTTTTTGAAATAATTTTTTGAGCACTTGCCAGCTTCATAAACAGACAGCCCTCATGATACCTAGTTTGTAACTCTACACATGGATTTATACTATTTATCAGTGTAAAATATTGAGTCAAATAATTTTCAGTGATTATATGCGCTTTAATTCAATGTAACATTACTGAACATACATGTAAGTGATTATATGATCACTATATAGGGTAATAGTGTGACCTGTGTGCGATTGTAGTAGAAGTGGTACAGTGCAGTCTACGGGCTATATACTACATACCTTCTTGCTGTGAATTCACGTCAACATTTAGCCAATTATATAAATACACGTATTCTCCAACTATTTAAATCTTTCTCTCAATATTGACATCGATTTTAAAATCCTAGGACGTATTTTTTTATTTAAACAACGCATGGGAATCATCTATTAAATGTGCAAGCTTCGCATGAAAATTCATTGTTTACATCGATCAGATGTAGGTCAAGTTATCACGTGACCCCTTTCCGTTGCTTTGATTGGTTTAAAGGGTAGAACGGCAGCACTTGGAACTACTCGGATGTCCCCGCACTCGACAGTCGAGGATTGCCGATTGGAACGGCAGGGCTATTCATTTTGATGTTTCAGCATAAATACTATCGCAATTATCTATATGTTGGCGCATCCTACGGTTGCCGAATTTATTGTGGGTATTTTTTAACTGTTTATCTTACATGCACCGTGAAAATTGTCTGGCCACTGAAGCTTTTCACACAATGAAACGATAGACCAGTGTAGGCAAGGGACTATAGTCATTGATATACATTACATGTAGCAGTAACTCATGCGTGTCCTCTCCATCTCCTTCTTGATCGGGTTCTGATATTACTTATATATACCAGTAATTTCCATCGCACCCAGAGCAGATTTGCCTCTGTCAGTTTCTCACAAAGGCTGCATATATCTACAGTTTGCATGCACAATTTAAAATTATCATGCAAGTTGATTGTTTTTATAGTGCAATAACGCTCTGAGAGCCTTGTTATCAACTATTTCAAGGTCACACCTTCCTGGTGACTTTACAGCAGAAATGAAAACATATTAAAGTTATTTTATTTATAATTTTCGTGCATATATCGAATTTTGAAAAAATTGCTATATTTAACATATTATGTTTTACGGTGTGGCGTAAACGGTCGTCACCCCGAATTTTATCAATTATAAATGGAAAGGGAAGACGAAATGATATGAATAGTTATTGGTAAACACGATCTTTTCCGCAGAAACAATTAGCATAAGCAAATCTTTTCGTTGCCCAAATTCTTAAATACACAGATCTACTATTCATTGAAAACGCACGTTTAGTGAAAAAATTCACTATTCCCAGTCTTCCCCGATAGATGGCATGCATTAGCGGGGTCAGTCCGCCACGATCAGGAGCATCCAAATGCCACCGTATTAAAACATAATCGGGTTCTAAAGCGTATCAAATGGCACCGTTCGCCCTCTAAAATACCAAAATTTTGGGAGACAAGGGGGGGGGTGGAGGCCGGCTTCACATCCGTGGACCCCCCTCCCTCCTTCAAATAATCCTGGATCCAAGAATGGGTTAAAATATTTGGAATGCACTCGGAATTTTTTAGAATGTTCTTCGAATTTCCAGGAACGCACAAAGAATTCCGACGGCGTTCTTGCTCATTTCGCCTCTAGTGTAACGGGGATATTACAGAGCACCCATCACCTCAAAACTTTCAATTTGTCTTTCTTTCTTTTTACTTTTAATTTTCATTTTCTTATGTTTTAGAATTCTCTTACTTTTTGTCACTCAATGTCTAGAATGTCAGTCCACAGTCGATAAAATAACCTGGTTCATTGTATTTGTAGGTCTCTAACAGATATCTCCACCCACAGACATACTTCTTTTAGGAAGTGGTTCAAGGTGTGGTGCCTGTCCACATTAATGAGACATTGTAAATCCTGTAAGGTTCAATTTTAGGTTCACAGATCGAGAAGAAGTGAGCAACAAGAGTCGTGGATTTCCAAACAGCTTTATTCCCACTGCCTTAGTTCTCCCTCTACCCACCATCTGTTCTATTTACATCTGCCTTAATGTCTAATTTAAATATGACCTTATAATAAATCTTTCTAGTCTAGGCGAAGGCGCCGCGACATCCTAGGGGCGTGGGACATGCTAAGGGGCGCCACCGCGTCCCTTACACATGATACCCAAGAGTATCTTGTTTAGAAAAGATTTTTTCAAAGGGCAGACGGATTTCATCCTGTCGCGTTAAATCTTTGCACATTCAAAAAGCATAAGTTAATGACATGGTTGGTGAAATAGTTTCTATGGTGTATTGTTAAATCTTAAAGTTTTTAGCTATAAATAGAACATGTTTTCTTGCACACTGAAGAACTGATTTATTTGCATGGTTTGGATTTTGACCCGGCTATTGTCAGCTCGTGCTTTATTTCCACAGATCAACTGCACTGCCTCTTTATTTCAATTTGAATCCAGGCTTAAGTTTCGTCACTTACGTCCCCCCTTTTTCGTAGAAGTTTAGTTAATCATGTATTTTTAGCCACAAGATGGATGTTTATCAGAAAACGACCTCAAACATCCGAGTCACGCTTCACTTTAAAGGAAGCGTAGAGAATGTGTCACCCGCATACCCGGTAATAAGGTGTGGTGGCTGTCCACCACACGAAGACGCATGATACCCAAGGGTATAATAATAATAATAATTATAATAATAATAATAATAAGCTTCTTATATGTCGCCTTACATGCTACCTCAAGGCGCCTTACAATAATGGATAATTTAACTAAAATCATTAAAATGACTTCAATATTTTAATCTAAAACACTCATTGGAAACCATTTAAAATTAACACTACTAAAAACTCAATCTTATTAAAATATATTTAAAAATCTAAAAGCAATAGACAGATTTAAAAATGTAGGTCTTTAGAAGGGATTTAAAACTGTCAAAGTCTTCTGCTGTTTTAATAAAATGTGGTAAGGTATTCCACACTTTGGGGGTGTATCTTGTTTAGGGAAGAAGGTTTTTTCAAAGGGGGGCGGGGTTTCATCCTATCGCGTTTAATCCTTACACATTCAAAAGACGTAAGTTACGTATACACATAGTCATTCTATATGCTTTGAACGAATAGATACTGAGTTGATTTTTTTTTTCAAATCAGAGGCGGATCACGATATGTTTCCTGACAGTCTTCCAAATTATCTTTGTTGAACGATTATTCATTTTTGTCTGTCATCCGACAGAAAAATATTAGATACCCGTCAATGTAAACTTGAAGACCCAGAAGACGATCTCAATCCGCCCCTGCAAATTGTCACGGTCTGGATTAACTGACGTTTTTGACTCTCGTCCTTTATGACGTGGTAGGTGAAATAGTTTCTATGCCTGATATTGGTTTACAGTTAAACCTTTAAATAGAACGCGTTTTCTTCCACACTAAAGAACTGATTTATTTGCATGATTTGGTCTTTGACCCAGCTATTGTCAGCTTTATTTCCACAGAACTGCTCTGCCTCTTTATTTCAATTTGAAGTCAGGGTTAAGTTTCGTCACTTACGTCAATAAGTATAAATAAATAAATTAATAAACTGCGTCGCATTCCCTGTAGAGGCTGACAGCATCCTTACCCGGTATCCATGTTGATCCCTTCATTCATC